>NC_141155.1:130924188-131252045 GCF_053477565.2 Lygodium microphyllum
AACCTCACACTCTCAACGGTGGGTCACAGGCCTACTGAAAACAATTGCTATGCGTATCCAGGAGCTAACTCTGATACTTTTAATTTCCTCTAAATGATCATGCAAAGAGGTGGATGCCTAGTGCTCAAACATTTTAAAAACCACCAGCGTGCAAGTGCAAAACATCTCTTTCATGCTTTTCTTTCTAATCGCTTTGTGCTTCGCTGCAACACCTAGCACCGAAGTGATCTTCGTGCTACTAGGTTTTAATTTTTATCATTATTATTCCGTCCTAGTTGCAATGCATATAAAATCAGCAAATTATTCCTCATGCTCAACGGCATTTAACCATTTTTCCACAACTCTACCCTTCCCCGTTGATAGTGCATCATTGCATTCATTTCTTTCAGGGTTTCCTTGCCATTTTTATGTGGAGAAAGGAAGGAAACACACACTACAACATATAAACAAGGCTGAACTGAAGCATAACTTCATGCCCCAGCCTTGCTATACATCAACAAACATAAATCCTATTTTTCTATATTTTTCGTAGCCCCAAATGTATTTTTCCCCTATTTTTCATGGTGTTTTTATCATTTTTCCCCATTTTCTTCATTTTCTTGTATTTTTTAAATTGCTGAAAATGAAAACCAGTTTGTGGGCTGTGGCCCTTAGTTCATTTGCAACAAAATTGAAAGATTAGTTGATGTGTATCGACGGTTTTTCCCATTTATATGCCCAAAACCCTTGTTTTTCCCCATTTTTCATGCATTTTCGGGTTTCTTGACATTATTTCGGGCCATGAAATGCATGTTTTTCATAATTTCTGGTTATAAACAGTAAGAACTCAGAAGAATCAGCAGCATAATCAAATCTTAGTCCATATGAACGGCATTCCATCAATCAAAAGCATAAAGCACTAAATTTTCTTTGTAATTTTTTGGTTTACCGCTTAAACGCGTGTTTCGGGTTTTGTGTCCATGGCTGTAGATTTGGAAAACAGCAACACTTCATGTCCAGCAACATCCCAAATCACCATTCTCAGCCCGTGTAGCAATCCGGTCCATGCCGGACAAGTCTCCATCATTCTTTCTTCATTGCTCCTTCCCACACATGAACTGCCTCTTAGAAGAGAGAGAGGGAGGAGAGAGAAAGACTAGAATCAGAAATTTCAAACCAGGCCATCATTCCACGGGCGAAGGGCGGCGATAGAGTCCACAGACAGAGGGGAATGAAGCCCCATAATCCATTGGGGGGGTTGTTTGCAGCAGCCATGATGCCTCTCATCCATTCATGGCGCATTTTTCGGGCGCCATCTTCTTCCACGTTTTTTCATGCCTCTTCATTCTCTCTCCACGTTTTTTGCTTCATAAGGTGCATAAATTTTTTGGGGGGGGTCCAAACTCAAAAGGCATGCTCAAATTTGGCCTCCCAAGTGTCCACCTTTTCATATCTTGACCGTTTCCTTGGCCATTTTCCTGTCCGGACTCCGAATTGAGCTCTGAAAAATCCTGGGCGTCCGGCTTAGCATCCCGCATTGGCCAGTAGCTTGTGTCAACCCGCACAACTGTCTGAAAAATTATGAAAAATCAACAAGTGTCGCTCGGGCGCCTTTAAAGCACTTTGGCGCTTAAAATCGTCCTAGATCGAGCCGCCGCCTTTGACAGTGAATATTTTTCCCTTGATATTCATAATTTTTAGCTATTTTTAAGCACTTGCCGTCTCCTAAATTCCGCTCTCAAATCATCTCTGAACAAATATCTTTCACTGGATAGGCTGAATAGATGTCCATCAGGTAGTTCGTCTACAATGTCTTGCCCACCAGTGGCTTCTCCTATGGGGATGCGAGACATGTGGTCAGCCATATAATGCTGCTTTCCTTTATGCACAACCACGGAGAAGTCGAATTCTTAAAGCAGAAGTAACCATCGAGCTATGTGTCCTATGGTGCATGGTTTATTAACAAGGTAGAGTAGGGCTTGATGGTCAACAAAGAAGGTAAAGGGTATAGCCAAAATATAATGCCAAAACTTCTTTACAACAAATGCCATGGCTAACCCCTCTCTCTTGGTTGTTGAATAATTCATTTCTGTATATGTGAGTTATCTACTAGCAAAGCTCACACAGTAGTCTAAGTTGTGTTCACTAGGCTAGCAAAGCACAACTCCTACAATAAATTTAGAAGCATCAATGTGAACATGAAAAGTGATTGTCCAATCTGGGGTTTGTAGAATTGGAGTGGTTAGACCATTTTTTAGTTGCTCATGAGCGTGTTGGCATTCCTCAGTCCATTTGAATATGATCAATAGCTTGTATAGAGGTCTAGCAATCAATGCATAGTTCAAGACACACCGGCGATAATACCATGTATGGCCTAGGAAGTACTAAACTCCCTTGTAATCAATTGGTAGTGGGAGATTGAAGATAACCCTGACTTTCGAGAAGTCACTGGCAATGCCATTCTTTGACACCACGTACCCTAGAATGCATCCCTGCTTCATCCAAAACTGGCACTTTACAGGGTTCAATGAGAGACGATATAATCGACACCGTTCAAAGATAGCTCAAAGTTTGTCTATGTGCTCCTTCCAAGTGGAGTGAACACAGATCGTCCATGAAAACCTCTAACTCCTTCCTAAGCATTTACTTGAATATAGCACACATGAGCCTCTGTAAGATAGCTAGCACGTTAGTTAACCTGAAGGGCATGACTATGTAGGCAAAGACTCCCCACTTAGTGGCAAAGGCGGTCTTATGCTGTGAGGGTGCACTTGCACTTGGTTGTACCCTGAGAAGCCATCCAGGAAGATTTAGGCCTCTTTACGAACTACTCTTTCAAGCATATGCTTGGTATATGACAATGGATAATTATCTCTCTTCATAGTAGCATTTACCTTCTTGTAGTTGACGCACACTTTGATCTTCCCATTCTTCTTTAGTATGATGACTATGGGTGAGACCCAGTCTGTGTGCTCAATCTCGTAGATGAATCCTACTCTCATTAGCTTATCACTTTCCTCCTTGATAGAATGGGAATGGTTTGGGTTCATGGGATATAGTCCTTGCTCGACCGACGTTGCATGGAACTCTCATCTGTTGTCTGGTACTACTTGGAATGAGACCGGGTTGGTTCCTCTTTGTGCACTCCTAGTCATCATGCGGATTGCCACTGAAGGCTCTTCTCGGGTCTTTCCAACTTCTTTAATAGCTTTCTCGTATTCCTCATTATCTAAAAATGGCATGTTTATTATAGCAAGGACATACATCCAATCTCACTCCTCCTCAGGGGCAAGAGATATACTTAGTCAATAGCCCATAAAATTTCCTACTCTGGCTGTCACCCTTCAACATAGAGGAGATGGTGTCTAGGTTGACCATCCAGGTGTCCATCTCTACTCTTATGGCTTCCGTTCGATTGCCTAGGAAGATCAAACCATTGCCCCAGTCTTCCGTTCGATTGCCTAGGAAGATCAAACCGTTGCCCCAGTCTTCTATGACTCTTGCATTGCGCATCGAGGGTCAACCTAGCAGGATATCATAGTCCAATCCCTTCATGACTATAAAATCAACCGAGAATTGGACTCTTGTGATTTTTACTAGCCAATTATTTAACGCATCGAATGGCTTCACTTTCATTTCTTTAGCTAGAGTGACGTTAAAGCTGGCTGTCTTGACTAGTGGGTTACCCTTGGTCTAGATCATTGCATGGTTCAGCACACTTACTCTCGCTCCCCTGTCTACAATTCCTTTCCTTGTGGTGTCGCCTAGAGTTAAGATCAATAAGACAACATGTGTTTCAGTGCCCTCCCAGCAAGCATTGACATTTAAGGATTTTGACACTGAATGCAGCGTCAAACTCGGTATTTGTGTTTCTACATCGTGTTCGTTCAAGTCAGTGGCACCCTGCCCCATTGGTCCTTCAACCCACTATTTCAGCTCCTGCCACAGTGACCGATGCTGCCTAAGCAAATCTCCTCGGCTTAGCATCACATGGGTTGTTACCAGTGACGTGAGGAGATTGCTAGCTACTTGCCGCGCTCATGTCTCTGTACTTCTTGGCCAATGTCCTTGGCTGATTCACTGGCCTATAAGCGTTAGGCTTTGTTTATGCACGGCACTGTTTGTGGTGCCACCGCATCTCTCGATTTTGGTGGTGGAGGTGACACCAACGTGCTTATTCTTGAGAGATCATCGATCTTGTCCTCCAATATAGGCTCAATGTCTTTTAGATGTTCTTCCTAGGCTTCTTTTTCCCACTCCTTCACCTTTTCGATGGCTTCAAGTTGGCGCTTTGGGTTGTCAACCATCGCACTTCCTTTCTCAGTCATCCTTGGGGCCAACGTTTCTACTTCTGCATCCGTCACTTTGTTTCCCGCAAGCAGCATTGTGGAACTCTGTGATTTCAGCGTGACCTTTGCGTCTAGTTTCTTCCTCCTTCTCCTACAACTCCTCTTTCCAATTGAGGTTGCATCTAACTTGCTAGACCCTAGCAATGATATGCCAGCCTGCTTTGTTTGTGCGCGGGTCATGACATGCAATGGGATAGGTATGGCCTCCTCATCGAGTGTCCCGACACCAAATAACCATAATGGGACTGAGGGCTCGTTCATCAAGTTAGAGGAGGACTTTCGTTTGGGGCAATCAACAAAGAGGTGCGTGATTCCGCATTCATTGCATATCTGATTGGCCTTGTCTCGATTTGTTTGCTCCCATTCAGGGCAACGCGAAAGGATATATTGTGGGCGACTACAAGTCCACAGCATGTGATTGGTTCTTGGGTCTAGCCTCCTAAGCCTCTACCTCTCCCTCTACCTAATGCCATCACTAGTACTGGTTGGTATTCCACAAGGGCTGCATTGCCCTCTTTGTCATATGAGAGTAAGGGTGTTCGTAAGGCTCTTCGTCGTTCGGCTCTTCCACATAGTGGATTGGAGTGTAACTTGGTGGATAGGTCACGTAGGGTCCAAGTGGTCTAGTTATGCCCGTAGGATTTATCTCCATCCTAGGAATGGCTAGCTTGGCATCATTGGGTACTAGGAGAGCCAATGGGGTTTCCCTTCCAAAGAAGTTTGGTGGCCTATTCGCTAGGTATGGTTGATTATATGGTTGTGAGTACAAGAGTCTCCTCCTCAGCAGTCTACAATGCATGGCATTGTGGCTAAACGTATCACAATTGACACAAGCTTGAGACTGAGGATCCTAACACTCAACTGGCATGTGGTTTTTGCCACAATATACACATTGGATGTGAGGGATCCATCCTCATCTCCGCTAGCTCTTAGCTTGAATCAGTGCCCTTGCCTTTATCTTGAGTACTCGGGCCTAATTTTTCACTTGCCATTGAAGCTCTCTCGGGATTCCAAGAGGTAGTCTCTTCTCGATTCAAGCTCCTGGAATTTCTCTCACCTTAACCTGGTCATCCTCTCTAATGTCCTCTTTAAAGACTCTCGTCAACACGTCTCGTTGTAAGCTCGAGTTGCCAGCCAAGGCCTTGTAGAGTTTCGCTTCATACTCCATTAATGAATATTGATGACACTACTCTCTCGGTTGATCACTTACCAATAGGAATTCTCTTGAAGAGACTCCTCACATGGGTTATGTAATCCCAGATATCCTCCTTATCCCTTTACTTGACATTCATCAGTTGTACACTAGCAGTTGTCAAAGTACCCAAGCTCAGAGAATCTCTTAATGAAGAGACTCTTGAGGTTGTTAAAGTCAGTTTGCTCGGCAACATCTAGACTCGTGTACCAAGTTCTACCCTTATCTCCTAAGCACACACCAAAAGCTTGTGAGCACAAAGTAAGATCGGTGAGGCCGTTGGCCTCGTAGCCTTTCTCAAGCTACTCTATGACCTCTACCTCTACCAGTAGAGTAAAACACATGTTCAAACTTATTTTTGCTTTGAGAAGAAGATGAATCCAACACAAGATTCTTCTTCTCAAGCATTAGTATAGAAATCAAGTTTGCAAAATCAAGGATATCATCCCTCATATTCATAGATGACTTGAAGCTCGTGTATTCATTTCCAAGTCCATCTAACCATGCATGCACAGAATCATTATCATCAACTACCACATCAATAGATCCAAGAGCTTCCACAATACTCTTGATCTTCATAAGCCATGATCATTAATGGACGGGTTCCATCTTTTCACTTGGTTCAACTCTGACTTTGAGCTACAACTTTCTGGCCTTTGTATTTACTTCAAATAACCTTAGCAAGTTCTTCCATGCAATAGTAGAGGTCTCAGATTCATGAAAATATTCCATTATGCTCTCTGTGACACTGACAGACAGTAATACATGACTTTACTCTGTGTTTGCTCCCAATCTTTCTTAGTCTTTAATTGTTATGCATTAGCATTTTGTGCAAGAACTTTAGGTGCTACTACCATATCTCCTTCAATGTAATTCCAAACACCTCTACCCTTGAAAAATTTTGCCATCGTGAACTTTCATACATGAAAATTAATTTTATCAAGGTTCTCACTCACAATCTGGTTGAAGTTGTTAGACATTTTGATAAAACAGAAAACCTTGCAAAAACATACAACTTGCAAGTAAGCTAATACCAGGTGCACCACAACTAAACACCCAAGCCTTTTTCACTAACTGCTCAACAATAACCACAATTTGTATTCTATATGCAAATTCCTTTTGCATTTGCAACCTAGAAAATACTTGAGATTCTATAGATTCAAAATATGTAACATTTGCACCTGTAAACAACGGACATAGTCGAAACTACAATATACCTAAAGACTACCATCATGACTACTTGCAAGTCCAACATGGAGGTTGAAATCACCTCATATGCCAAAAATCACAGCGCGTAGCTATAAAGGGCTTGTTTGCAATTTGAATGCTAGCAAAATGAGAAATTTTAAAAGAAGAAGAAGTCTATTTCTACTTTTGAAAGTGGACTTCCAACATACAATCCTACTAGTTTTTTATGGTTGTCTTATCTCTTTAAATATTCAATTGGCAATAAAAGGAAGATCTATTGGCATTCTAGGAGACAACTAGCTAGGTGCTATGGAACATGAGTTAAATCGATCAAAATGCACATGAGTTAAATCAATCAAAATGCACATGCGATGTATGCATGATCTAATATTGACTCACATGAAGAAAACAAAAATGGATTTTATTGTCTATGGAGATAGAAGTGAGCTACAACTTAGATGGATTGAATTAGTGGTACTCTAGAACTTTACGAAGCTCAAACAAGGTATACATTATCCAGGTTGTCAGATCTAAGGTAAGGAAGATTAATAATTATATTCATTAAACTTTAAGCTTAAAAGCAAATAATGGTACTAGAGTTCAATTGACAAAAATGCTTGGAAAAGCATAACATGGTATTACAATCGTATCATCAAACTCTGCATCCACAATCACCATGTGATCAAGAGCAATTTTTGTTTGCAAATGGCTCTATTAAGGTATCATTCAAAGTAAAGACTAGTAAGAATTTCAAAAATATTATGTGTTATTCTAGTAGAAAGTAAGAAAGTCATACCCCAAGACCTTTACCCAATGTATCACATACTTATAAAATAGAAATTAGTAACATTGAGAACAAGTTAGCTATTGTGTCTCATAGGGCTTCACCCTTGGTAAATTCAGTAAATGCAAGCAAAAGAAGTACAAGAATAATGTGCAAGGCATCATTTTCTTGAACATTTTTTTATGGAAACATCTAAAGATGTGCCCACATTTAAACCTCACAAATATTTCATTGTATGTTGAAGAGCTGAAAGTGGATTTAATTAAAGTTGAAATGGTGGAAGGTAAATACATAGATCTAGGAGCTTAATTAGAAGTTCATGATAAATAAGGTTCAAAAGGGTGTCATAAACACATATTGGTGGGCTTGAGTAGTCATATAAGGACCTTAAGGTTATCAAAGTTGAACTTTGTCAGCATTATATTGATCTAGAACTAGGCACAAAACCTTGTATGCCAATGACAACAAAGGATCCAACCCTGCATATGGAGAAGTGTCGAAGAAGAAGAGCAAGAAGATTTGAATTTATGTGCAAAAGGATCATTTTTCTTTGCCATTCACGGATCAAGTGCTTGACAAAGGTATAGGTCATGAGCTATCTTCTTTTATGGATAGATTTAGTGGATATAACCAAGTTCTAATCCAATTTGATATATTACACAAGTTGAAATTCAAGTGATGTAGAGAAGAATTATACTACTATGGATACGGATCATAAAGCAATAAAGTATTTTCTTAATAAAGTAAAACTTCATGGGTAGGCAATTTGATGGATATTATTGTTTCAAAATTTGATTTCAAACCGCTATTCATCCTAGAAGAGCTTATATTCTAGCAAATCATCTTTCATGATTACTAACATTAGATAAGGATGAAGGTGTTGAATTTTATTTTTGCAATGTGTCACTTTTTACTATGGTGACACAAGTCCCATGATATGCAGATATCATTAGGGCTTTGTAGATATACCATGGCATTGCCTATGAATGCACCTATATAGGGAGTAGTAGTGACTTGGAGCCCTACTTAGTTTTGTATGATTCCCTATACCTAGTGGTGAACCCTCACTTGTGTGGCATCATGAGGGCATAATCCTAGGGTGTGCCTATGTTGTACCATTTATTTCATTGGATAATACAAGAGTATACTATTTTTAAAGAGATAATCCAATTTTTGATATCCCAGAGTAGAAGATTGAATATTTTAAATGCATTAAGTGAGTTTAAATATCAAGCTCAAGAGATACGATAGATGTACAACATAACCTAGGATGACTATAAGTATACTCTTAAAGTTTGAGAAGAGTATATGCATCTCAAAAAGCTAAGATTTGTAAGGGTTTATATATGCAAAGCTATGGGATTCATGATGTTGCATTGGGAATTGAGTTTTCCATTTGATCATGGTGGAGCTATTGAGATTGTAGATTCACTTGTGAAGGGTTATTTGGTAGTGGTATGTCTTGCATTATCCATGCCTTCTTATGACCTAGGAGGGAGAAATCAGGTTTGCTATGCATTACTAAAAATACTTGTGATTCAAGTTTTTGATCCTAGTGGGGGGTTTTTTATGCACATGCTCACTTGGTCAATGATCATATGGGTGTATGATCTAGGTGGCTACATAGTGTGGCACATTCAGGGGATGTGCAGGTTTGGAGGGGTTGGATATCATATGGACCATCATCCACTGTATGAAAACTTTGATTGCTTTGTGTTTTGGAACAAGTTCAAGATGATGGGGATAGTGCAACCATGACATTGGAGGAGGGGATCAACTTGACCTTTTGGCTCGGTGATTTGAACAAAAGAATACTCTACAATCCTAATGCTCATTGGGAACACGAAAATGTGTACTTCCTCTTAAGTATTGTAATTAGTATGATAGCTACATTGAGTAGGGTATGCAAATAAAACTTCATTTTTATTAAGTGAAGGTGAATGTAAGTCTTAAAATGCTAATTTTGGATAAAGGGGAGCATTATTCATGGCCTTTTCTCCATGTGTTTTGAGGACTACAATGACTTTGAGGAGAAGGAAATGTGGTATGGTTGGAGAAGGCTATTATTGCATGGGATGATGATATTATGAGGAGAAAAACAATTGAATTTCATTGAAATATTTGAAAGCAATTAAGGAGAAATGGCAAATTCAAATGTGCTATAGAAAACGAGATCTAAGATGGGGCCAAGCTATCTAATCTTATGGGGGTGATTGATATTTGGAGGAGCATGAGGACTCTAATTGTGAGGGAATCAACTTTTGTGTGCTTTTTGAAGCATAGAGAGAAGAAAGACTATAAATATAATCCCGGGCAACAATGTAAGATAGAGGAAAGGAGACCAACATGAAGCAATTAAGGGGAAATTTTTAGTATGCTTTTGGGTATTGTTAATTTGTTTGAGATGCCAGCCTTCGACTTCATTAGGCAAACAACGAAATGTGTTTCTACACCTGCATGAAGACGACATGAAGAAGACAAGCAAGACGAATTGTCAAGTGTAGTTTCACCATGGCACGATGAAGGTTATTCTGATGTGGATTTTCCCTCCTTTAGGGCTTACAAGTGAAGATTATGGACACGAATGACTTGACCACAACCTATTTAAGCTGATGTGAGGTTTTTTTTTGTTGAAGGCACTGGGTCTTTGGAAGTGTTAGACAAAGAGAGTGGATGATTGCAATTTTGGTAATGCTTCTCGATTGAGAGTAGGAGTGACTATATGCAACGAAAGGAGATAAGTTCCATTATAGAATATGAGATATGTGCAAAGTAGGAAACAGAAAAAGAACAAAAGTGTAACGTGTCCACCTGTTTGCTCGTAGGACACGTCTTAGCAGCCATCGGAAAGAGGGTCTAGAAACCTCCGCCCCGCACTCCCATGGAATGTTACAGGGTTTGCGATTTAGGTCTTTCCGAGTCTGCCTCATAGCAGAAGTATTCCGACTGTTCCCACTTAGGACTGACTTGATACAGGGTTCTCGTAGTGGTAAAATTCCTAGAACGGCAGCTAGCATCGAAATCCAGGCGGAACTACTTTACGCAGAAACGTCAAGGTTGAAGCAAATTCATGCTGCACTTGGTTCAAGGAGAATGGAAAATGAGAGGGATGCAAAGCTTGACCTCTCTGCCCATAAGGCATAGTCCCATTCTGTTCCCATAAAACAGCATAAATCGGGATTCTAGTAATCTAGACTTAAGGTCAACGCCCTTGCTCTTCATTTCCTTCGAGAAAAGTTCCCTGTTGTCGATTTCATTTGAGAAAAGTTCCCGGCCAATCGTGACCACCCATTCGTAGGATGGGCCCATGGCCACATCCATTGCACTTTCCTCAGGGTTGTTTTAGTTGTCTAATTACCTACCACATTTAGTTGGACACGCAAAACCAGCTTCCTTAATTAACCAATTAGTCACCGGTTCCTTCACTAATCTTAGCACTTGACATAGAAAACATTTCCAAACAAGTTCCTTTACATCAATTGATCTTATTTATCTTTGAAATACATCCATATAATCCATAATCCACCCAAAGGCAATCCATAATCTGCCTGAAGGCAATCCAACAATCCATAGGGATTACTAATCCAAGATTCTGCCCGTAGACTAGTATGCGGGCCTCAAGATCCAATCCTGAGTCGCGTTGGCCTCTTGTGCAGGGCCCGAAAGATAAGGGATTTACGACCAAAGCCCCCTTGGCACCCAAGCGTCCTCCCACTCCAAGTAGCACCCAATGGAGAGACCTCTCACAACGGGTTTGGTCCACGTTCTCGGTGCGGCTAATAGCCCCCTTGGTTAGGGTCAGGCAGACAGTCGGGGGTAACTGATGCTGCCTCTCCCTTCAAGCTTTCAACCTAAAGCATTAATTATCTTTCCATCTCTAGTTCCTTGAGCAAACAATGCAAACAATGCTCCTAAACTGTTACAAACACAATCAATCCAGTGGTCGTTTATTTGGCCAACTGCTAAGGAGTGAATCCTTTTCTCCGAATGCATCCAGCATTCAATCCAGGATCAATTGTGACTTGGAAAGATCCCCAAGGGTTTGTTTGTTTACCCTTTTATCCTTGGGTTAGGGTCATACCCTGTCAACCCAAATTAACCAACACCTTAGGTTTCTTAAATTAACAGTAAATCCTGGCGACCATGTCGCTCTATTTTGATTGATCCTTTGCTTACCAAGAAAATACATAACTTCCCTTAACTTGGCAAATCAACCCAAGGAAGGCAATGTAACAGGATGTCTACTCATCCTCTTGCAAGTAAGACTTGCGCTAGAACCGGCCAACCCCGTTCCAAGGAGTGGCAAACCTCCCTTGTGATTAAACCACAAAGCCATGCGACGTTGCAACTTGTTGCACAAGTGTTGCACCTAACTCATGGGATCATTTCACCCATTGAACGACGTTTCCTGGTTAAGGAATTATATTTAGTCAAGATGTAGGGTTTGGGGTGTCTTCTTACCCAACCCAATCCTAATTGTACTAGGACGACAACGTTCGGTCCTAGGTTTCCAAACTCAATCCGAGTTTTAACATTAGGTCAGTCGATCCTTAGGGCAGAACCCTAGATCATTGTTTGGATGGGTGTCCAATTGACCCAAACATTCCATGAATGTGGGTAGGACCTTTGGGTTTGAGGGTTTCGATGCGGCGTCCAAGTATGATACTAGACTACATTTCTAACGTGCCAAGCCCTGGCTAGTACTTGAGGTGTTTTTCGTATCGACTAGTTATGCCTATACAAATCCCTAACTATTATAATAATACAAGTGATTTAGCTAAATTGATCTACTTATCTTGCGACAAGGACAATCCTTTCCTAGAGATGCTAAACTTGTTCTAAAGGTGTAAATAGTTTCAAGACATCACAAGACATGAAAACATGTGATTCATTACCCCCATGTACTACAAAGATTGCAATAGCCCTTCTCTTTCCTTGCTAAAGTCATGATGAGCAACCATTTGGAGAATAACTTACATAGGTTCTACTAGGATTTACATCAAGGAACTATGCCTACAACCTTTGTCTAAGCATTTGAATTTCATTCTTTGATAAGCCATGCAATCTTTCCTAAATACAACTCTTGATGAAATGAATTTTTCGCATGACGAATATGTAACATGCAACACTTTTCTAGATATAACATTGTTAATGAAGTTCATGCGACATGCAACCTTTAATCCGTTCGACAACATCTTTGCATGCAACGTGCAAGTCTATGGTCCCATTTCCATGCTATGCAACGGACGTTAACAATTCTTTCCATGCAAGCCATAACAAGGAAGTTATTGACTAAAAGCAAGATACGCTTGTTCTTTCATG
Source organism: Lygodium microphyllum (assembly GCF_053477565.2). Lineage (NCBI taxonomy): Eukaryota > Viridiplantae > Streptophyta > Polypodiopsida > Schizaeales > Lygodiaceae > Lygodium > Lygodium microphyllum. Next base: position 130,937,003 of record NC_141155.1, read on the forward strand.
GCCAAACAAGGATGCACTTAACAACTTCATCTTTTAACCCTAGTCAATATGCGTTTACGCTTGTCACTTTGAAATGCACAAAAAGGCAACATGCTACTAAGCTCGTAAGATGGATAGGTAATTTACATTCATAACATTGGAAACGCAAATAACCCAATTGCATGACATGCATTAATTCTAGTAAATCGTTCGGGTAGGCAATTTTTCCCAAATGCATTTTAACTAGACTAGGTGAATTAGAAACATACATAAGTGCTTCCTTTCCATGAAAGTTATCGTGCTTAACGCATATCTTTTACGTGGAATTAAAATTGTAAAACCTGGGATTGAGGGCTCGTGGGAATGCCCACGTGTATGTTCAAGGAAGAACCTCCCACGGGTGCGCCTTACATCATAGTCATATTGTGTTTATGGACTCGGCGGATTCCTTCCAGTCTTTACTCTCACTCTCGCCTGTAGGTCGATACCTTTTCCCTTACGTAGGAATTGGAGCTTTACGGGCTATGGGCCTTATCCTTAGAAGCTTCTAAGGAAGCTTGTAAGAAGCTTTTGATCTTCAACAGAGTCTACGTGGAAGGGCCAATGATTGGAAGGAGGGAAAGGATCGATGACGGGGGGTGATTAGGAGAATGGCAGGGGGGGAAATGGCGACAACAGCAGGCGTTGTAGTAGGCAGCGGCGTTTCTCATGGCAGTGGCAGCAATGTCCTCTTTCTCTCCCTTTGATCATCAGTGCAACAGCCTCCTCCCCCTGATTGTGCCTTAGGGGGGGTCATATAGCCCAAGGGGGGGAGATGGTAGCCACCACGTGGCCTATGCATGCCTCTCCCTCCTCATGCTCCCCACCATGACACTTACTTCTTCTCACACTCCCTCTCCTCCAGCAATGCATCGCTGCTCGGGGAAGGAATAATTAGTAAAAAAAAATTGCCTAAATTCCAACATTATCCAATTTCCCCTTCAAAAATGTCAAGATTGTGGGAGAGAAGGAAGGAGTCTCGCTTGAAGCTTTCTTGCTTGCACAATGGGGGAAGACACACAAGGGTGGAGGCTGAAAACAGTTTTCCTCTTCTTAGTTGTGTAAGCCAAAAGAACTCTAGTACAAAGAAATAGAAGAACCCTATATATGGGTCTCAAACCAAACTCAACTAACTAAAGTGGCATACTAACTGAGCCATGAACTAGAGTAGATAAGGATAGCTATCATGTAGCTATTATTCATGGGCGGTGTACCAACCGCGTCTGCAACTAATAAGTCGGTGACATAAATACACAACGGTCACCCTGGCGTATCATAAGGATAGCTATCATGTAGCTATTATTCATGGGCGGTGTACCAACCGCGTCTGCAACTAATAAGTCGGTGACATAAATACACAACGGTCACCCTGGCGTATCACGAGTGGAGCTCGATATCTCAACAAAAAAGGGTGTTCTCACGCGGCTTTGCGGTTTAAACCCTGGCCTCAATTGCACAATGCAGATGGGCTCATTGTTGCGCGTGCAGGGTAACCACTTATCCAGTATCATTAGTCGACGCGGGAGATAACTTTGGATAGTTTTTACATGGGCGTGCAGTGATCAAGTCCTATAATATTTTTGGGCAAAAATATTTTATTCTCTCCCCCTCAGAGGAATCGAGATGTCCTCATCTCAAGAAGAACTGGGGATATTGTTGCTTGAGAGTACTTTCATCCGTCCAAGTGGCATCCTCCTCGGGATAATATTTCCACTGGATGAGGCGTTCTCGCAAGGTTCTAGATCTCAATTGTCTCTCCCTAACATCTAAGATCCTGTCAGGGCATAGCTCAAGGACTCCTTGGCTAGGCATTACAACTTGTTGGTCATCAAGTACATGGCTAGGATTAGGTGCATACTTCTTCAATAGGCTGATATGAAATACATTATGAACCTTTAGGTTCTCACGGAGTTGAAGTCTATAAGCATTGGGTCTAAGCACTTGAGAATCTTGTAGGGTCCACAATACCTTGGACTTAGCTTCTTGCATTCTCCTAAGGATAGGGAACTCTTCTTTGGGCGTATGCGAATGAAGACCATGTCTCCCTCTGCGAAGGTTCTATCTTGACGTTTCAAATCCGCGTATGCCTTCTGTCTATCCTTGGCGGCTTGGATGTCCTGTCTTATTGACTTCATTTGGTCATCCATATCTTCCAGCATCTGCCTTGAAGCTTCAACCCTCAAGGTTGGACCCAAAAATTTTAAAGGACTTTGACAGTCGTACCCATACAATGCTTGAAAAGGGGTCATCTAAATGCTTTGTTGATAAGAAGCATTGTAGGCAAACTCAACCAGTGGCAGGTATTGAATCCACCTTTTTGGTTCACGGCAGCAGTGTGCCCTTAACATATCTTCAATGACTTGGTTGACTTGCTCCATTTGACCATCGGTTTGAGGATGGTAAGCTATACTAAAATAGAGTTGAGTTCCAATGGCTTCAAAGATAACTCTCCAAAAGTGTGATGTGAAGAGAAAATCACGATCACTAATGATTCTTCTGGTGGGTAACCCATGTAGTTTGAATATCTCCTTGATGAACAACCTTGCAATATCTGAGGCTTTATAGTTTGTCTTAACAGGAATAAGATGCGCAACCTTGGTGAGCATATCCACCACAATCATAATGGAATTGTATCCTCCCTGAACTTGGGGTAGGCCAACAACAAAGTCCATACTAATGAATTCCCATTTCATTTGGGGAATGTCAAGTGGTTGCAACTTTCCTGGCATTTTGACATGTTCGGCCTTAATACGTTGACAAGACAAACACTCAGTGACATATTTGAGAATGTCACCTTTAAGGCTCTCCCAATAGTAGCTCTTTCTGAGACTGCATTGAGGGTCTTGGCATAGTCAGGATGTCCTAAGAAAGGGGAGTCATGAGCTTCCCAAAGTATCTTCTGCTTGAGTGACTGGCTTGCCAGTATATATAATCTCGTTCTATAGTAGACAAGTCCACATTGATAGAGAATTCCTTATATTTAGCCTGTAGCTTCGAGTCTTGATCCTTGATAGGGATCTCCCTTAGCATCTTCTGATAGGTTGGATCATGGCATGCTTCTTCTCTAGCTAGCTCAAGTATTGGATTGTTTGGCATGGATACCTTTGTGGCTAGAGATCTAGCTATTGATGGATCCTGCAAGATTAGAGAATTTAGAAATGCCTTGCAACTGAGTGCATCAGCAACTACATTCTCCTTTCTCCTTTATAGGCCGGTATTTGATTTCAAAATCATACTCCTCCAGCACTTCAATCCATCGATGTTGCCTCATGTTGAGCTCATTTTGGGTAAAGATCCACTTAAGACGTTTATGATCCGTCACTAGGGTAAACTTATTACCCAATAGGTAGTGTCTCCAAAGCTTTAGAGCATGGATGACTGCTTACAATTCTAGATCATGGGTAGCATAATTCTTCTCATGGCTCTTCAATTTTCTTGAAGAGTATGTGTGGTGGCTACCTCTCACATAGACGACGCACCATCCATATCTACGGGTGTAGTGAGCTTACCTCCGTGCCGTTCGAGTTACCTCCTCTCCTGTGCACTCCTGTAGCTCCACGATCCAAGTGCAAGCTTCAAGCAAGCTCGATCCTCCCGCTCCAAGCTCCAAGCTCCATTGCTGCGAGCAAGACAAGAAAAGAGAAGAGAAGAGAAGAAGAGAGGAGAAGATGGAGAGCTTCTCCTCCTCGGTCCCTCACCCTCACACACTCACTCCCTCACACTCTCACACTCCCTCTCTCAAGCACAAGCTCAAGCAAGCAAGAACAAGAAGAAGAAGAAGAAGAGGAGAGTTACTTTTGGCCACACACAAGAATGAGCTTCTCATTCACTTTTCAACTTTATATACAAAACCCTAAATCCGTTTTGGGCGGTCATCCCCTTTTTCCCTTTTTACATGGCCGGCCATAGCCTAGGCCATTTTTTCCATTGTCCTTCTATCTTCCTAGCTTCCTGTCCACCGCCCGTCTACATTTACAAATTGCACGGGTGAGAGCCCGGCGCTCTTTTACAAGATTTCAGGGTGCGCCTTTTTATTTTAAAATGCGCCTTTCCCCTTTTGCCTTTGCCTTGGACTTTTAAGGTTGCCCTTGCGCTTTTGGCCTTTTCTCCTTTTCTTTCTTTAGTCGGGCTACCTTTTTTCCGCCTTTGCCCTGCGTCTTTTCCACTTCCTTTTTCTTTTTTCGTGTTGGGGTTAACATTACCTCCCTCCTAGACGAGTGCCAGTCCCATGGCACTCACCGTCGTAGGTAGCAGGCTGTAGCATGCACCGAAGACATGGGTGACAAGGACGCCTGTGGTTTTCATGGAGGAGTGTTGGTGGTGGTGTGGCAGAAGGTCCTGGGGGCATGTTGGTGGCCAAGGTGGCTGGTGGAAGGTTGTTGGAGTTGGTGGTAGGGCTATGCTGTGTTGGGGATTGCATTGATGGCCAGCACAAGTGTTGGTTTGTTGGGGATTCTGCACATGACGATTCTTTGCGGGCTTGTCGGATGGTAAGGGACGAGCATTCAAAGTTGAGTGTTGATGAAGAGCAAACAACACCTTATACCTGCAATTGGAAAACCTCACATGTGGTCTCTCCTTAAGGGGTAGTGCTAGGTTTCTCATCGTGCACAAGACATAGTTTGATTAGTTTGGGAGACAGGTCGAACTCTAAGCAAGCCTAGAGTATTGTCCTGCACTTGAGGACCCAAACTGTGGACATACTTCGGTGCAGATATTATGTGAGTGCTCGTGCATACTTAGATATTACATAGTTAGAAGACCGTGGCCTAGTTTGTCATAATGATGTGTGGATGAAGCAGAGTTGTCCATGTGGAGGAGGAGTACATGTGAAGGTATATGAGACATCCTTTGCATTGTGACTGCATGATGTAGCATAATTGAATAGAAGGACACCGCACTTTCAGTAGCTGGAAACTATTGGACTTGCTTGATGAGTATGGTGGACTTTTCATGGCCAATCGTGCGGTGCTTATCACCACTGATTGCAATGGTACTAAGGCAGAGTGCAAAATAAAATTGTGCAAGTGGGTCAGGGAGACAGGTCTAACCCTAGGCGAGACAAGCTCCCCAGGTATGTCCTGCCCTTGATGTGCCCTGAACAATTGTGGGTGATTGTAAGGGGCTAGGGGACTAGGGACGAAACCGGTCGACCAAGGTCACCAGACGTACCTAATTTGAGGACTCCTAGGTGCTGTGCTGTGATCGTGGGTGCTTCTTATCTTTCCAGTCATTTCTTTTTCTTTTCTTTTCTTTTTTCTTTTTTTTAAAATTTGCCTGAGTACAACCATTACAATATGTTGAGGCTATCAGCCTTTCAATGGGTTGGAAAATGTCAAGCTTCGAAGGCTCAAAAAATGGATAATGATGATTGTGCCCTAGCCTCGTTGTTAGAGAAGCAGTTGGCGAAAGGGGAAGATACACTTGAGATATTGCAACCCTCCTTGCGGCACATGTGATGTGGGTACAATTGAGGTAACATGAGAGCGGAATTTAGGTGACGGGATGTACTTAAAAATAGCTAAAAATTATGAATATCAAGGGAAAAATATTCACCGTCAAAGGCGGCGGCTCGATCTGGGACGATTTTAAGCGCCAAAGTGCTTTAAAGGCGCCCGAGCGACACTTGTTGATTTTTCATAATTTTTCAGATAGTCGTACGGGTTGACACAAGCTACTAGCCAATCTGGGATGCTAAGCTGGACGCCCAGGATTTTTCAGAGCTCGATTCCGAGTATGGACGGGAAAATGGCCAAGAAACCGATCAAGATACGAAGAGGTGGACCAAAGTTTGGCCAAATGGGCAAGTGACCCTTGGGAGCCCAATTTTTAATGTAGCATGAAAGTTTGAAGAAGAAGATGAAGAAAAAAACGTGAGGATGAAGGCGCCATACTGCGCCCAAAATTTGCACCCCATGCATGATGATGCCATCTCCAGCCTGCAAGTAACCCCTATCAATCATCATTGGCCCTCATTCCCTCCTGGATGCTGGTCATTTCGCCGCCCTTCGCTCGCACAATGATGCCCTCTTTGAAGATCTCTGAAATCAGTCTTTCTCTCTCCTCCCTCTCTCTCTTCTAAAGGCAAGTTCATGTGGGGAGAAGAAGGAAGAAGAAAGAAAGATGGAGGCTTGTCCGGCATGGATCAGATTGCTCCACGGGCTGGAAATGGTGATTGGTGATTGTGCTGGACATGAAGTGCTGCTGATTTCCAAATTTGCATCCATGGACATGAAACCCGAAACACGCAAATAAGCGGTAATTTAAAATTTTCAAAGGAAATTTGAGCTTTTATGGCTTTTGATTGATGAAATGTTGTTCATGTGGGATAAAAATTGTTCATGTTGCTATTTTCTATGAGTTCTTGCTAGTCATAATCAGAAAATCAGAAAAATATATATCATGTGGTTCAAAATAATATGCTAAAACACGAAAAACATGAGAAATCAAGGAAAAATGATGGTTTTTTGACATAAAAATGGAAAAGTGAATAGAAACATCAACTAAACTTTCATTTTTCTACAAGAAGGAACTAAGGGCCACAGCCCATAACCTGTTCTTAATTTTTAGTAATTAAATAATGTAGGAAATAAGGGAAAATACAAGAAAATGGTGAAAAAACCCTAAAAATTAGGGAAAAAATACATTTTGGGTTCCGAAAAATAAGGATAAATAAGAGCAATGTTTGTGAATGTTTGTGGGGACTGAAGTATGAGGATTTTCTTCAGTTCAACCCCACTTTCTTGTTCTAGTGTGTCTTTTTCCGCTTTCTACACATAAAATGATGATAAAATACCCTATAAATCTATCCAATGATGCAATATTTAAACGGGGAAGGGTAGAGAAGTTGAAATATGCCTAAATGCTGTGTGAAATGATGGGAAAGTTGCTGATTTCTATGCATAGCATTTAGGATGGATAATAATTAAAATTAAGAGCTTAGTAGCACGAGGATCACCTCAGTGCTAGGCCCATGCAACGAAGCACGAACAGTAGTTGGAAATTATTAAAAGAATGTTTTTGCACTTGTGCACGATACTGTTTTGCTAAGTTTTTGAGCACTAGGCATCCACAAATGCATAGAGCATGAAAAGAATTTAGAAAATATCAGTGACCAGCTCCTGGACATGCGTTGCAATTGGTTTATTAGAACATGACCTACGATGAGAGGCAGTGAGGTACCCATGGTGTAGGCTAGTCGTGGGGGTCAAGGGGATAGTACGTGAGGAAGAAACGGTACATTCCTGGACACGCTTATTTGGTACCTTGAGCGACTTTTGTGCGAAATGTCTATATGTTGAGCGACGCACTGAGGGGCCAATCCCCAAGGTGTAGGAGAGTCGCAGATGGTTGACGGCATTTAGCCGTAGGAGAAACCCCATGTGTATGTGATTCGAGCCTTTTGGCTATGTGAAAGGGACTCCCTCTGAGGAGTAATATTGGGTTAGGATCAGTTGGACTACAACGTATTACAAACACAATGTTTAGGAAGGTAGAGATTTTGATAGACGCTCTTGGCCGCGAGGCCGAGGGTTGTCTTGTGCGTAGTGACGAGGCCCGGCTAGTGCATGAGCCAGTGCCGGCCCGGATAGTGAGATTGATCCGTTATTTATTGATAAGCATCGTCTAGCAGAAATCCAAAAGCAAGAAAGAGACGAAAGAGCTAGGCGACGTGCTGAAATTTTTAGGAGATATTCCCCTAAGCGTAGCGGCGTTGAACCCTTACGAGGGAGTGGATCTAGTGGTCTTAGTACCACAAGTAGCAAGTTAGGAGAAGGTGGAAGCTCTAGTGCTCCCCTTCCTGCCATAAGCCAGTCCACGTCAATTGCGGGAGGTGTAACCCCACCGTCCCCTATTCCTAGTGCAAATCCAATCCTTGTCATGGTGCAGCGTATTGCAATTCCAGCAGGAACGACGGATTTGCCGGCTCTAGGTTACCCGCTACCCATTTTTAATGGGCTAGTTGAGGAAGATGCAGAACTCCACATTAGGGAGTTTCAAAAGCTGATGTTTAACTGTCGCATCCAAGAAGAAGGACATTTAATGATGTTCTTCAACATGACTCTCAAAGGAAGAGCCGCTATATGGTATCATGGTTTAGAAGCCGGAACCATATTGAACATTGATGCATTTTATGGAGCTTTTCGAAGGGAGTTTTCCCCTGAAAGGGGTGGGCAATATTGGTTGCGTGTACTCAGCGTGACCCGCCAAGAACCACACGAGGATATTCGTGCTTATGCAAAGAAGATAAAAGAGGTTTTCCGTAAGTTGGACACCTCTATTCCTATCCCCGCAGCAGCTGCCCAATTGCAATATTTCCTTCATGGTTTGGACTTTAATATCCAATTGCAGTTGAGTAGTGTCCCCTTGGGGGATATAGATACTGCCATTACACGAGCACAAGAGGTGGAATCCCGACTACAAGCAGCCTATGCTTCTCGAGGCAATTCGAATATGGGTTTAGTATTGGGAAACAATATGGCAATGGCCAATGGTAGTAGTGGCCAAGGGATAGCGATGGCTAACCCTAATGGGAGAGAAAACATGATGCAGAGTGTCCCTTTATTACCAGCTCCCCCTAGCATATCGATGCCTACGGACAGTCAAATGGCTCCAAGTGGTGGAGGCCAGGCGGTCAATTCTAATACCATGCCTGTGGCTCAACAACCAGTGCCTAATCGAATTGTTAGGCCGATGGAACGACATGGTAATGACCGAGGCTATGAGTCGAGTTCTTCCAATGTACTTGGCGAGGTTAAGGACATGATGAAGCATTATACCGACATGATTACGGAGCAGTATCGGCAAATAGCTGTTGATGTAAACTTCCTTAAAAAACAACAAAATTTGATAAGAAGTAGATACCCAGAGGAGGGTGCACCTTTGAGGTTTAGTTACAAATGGTGTGGTGGGCAGCACTATCCAAGGAATTGCCCAAATGTTAAGTGCGACATTTGTGGAAAATCTGGCCATTTAGCAGCTACTTGTTGGAGTAAGATCAGTTCTCTCCAGGAGGAAGTCGGCAACCAGGGCCTGTTAATCATCGTGCCCAAGGAAATGATTCCCAGCGAGAGGATGGGCCTAAACAAATACTTCAACGACCAAAGACTACAGTGGAGGAGCTACCAAGTGGTAGTGGGGTTAGTTTGATTGAGGCTGTATGCGTTAATGATGCTGAAACCTCTAATTTGCGAGCTGTCCTTACAAGAGGTCAAAAGGGTAGAGAAGCCGACAAGGATAAGTGTGTCGACGGAAACCCTAAACAAGGCGACAAAGGAACGCAAGTTTTGGATCTTACCATGGAAGGGGGACCTTTGAAGCCCGTAGAAAGTAAAGCTGATAAGGAACCACCAAAGAAGAATGTGAAAGTTAAGAAAGAGGCAATAAAGCCAGTTCAGCGACCTAAAGAGCGGATGGTCTGGCATGAAAAGCGAGCTCTATCGAACTATCATGAATTCGATTTGGCAAGCTCTCTTTGCGAAGTCAAGCCGGATGTGAATCTTTTACAGCTTATTAAGCTTTCCCCAGGGGTACGTAAGGAATTTAGAAAAATCCTACGTACCGGGTATATCGTAGAACCTTTGGGTATTGCGCGAGTTGGTGATGACTGGTTCGAGCATGCTGAGAAGCATTGCCCAAGGGTTGCAGCCTATGTCGATGGGATATTAGTAGATTATGCCATTGTCGACACGGGATCATCTGTTAACATTATGAGTTCTGAACTAATGGAAAGGTTGGGTCTTGCGATCCAGAAAGATACCTCCACAATTCTCAGAATGGCAGATGATAGTTTGAGACAGCCGGAAGGCTACATTACTAAGGTCCATGTCACTGTTGCAAATGTAGAATGCTTGTTGGACTTTAGGGTGATTCGTTTTGCAGGCCGTCCAAGTTATCAAGTATTACTCGGACGACCTTGGATCTTGCAAGCGGATTGCCAAGTAGATATACCTACCGGTCGATTGATATTCGACAGAGGTGCCCAGGGTGTGGTGGTTGATGCTTATCCTGAGTCCCCGCAGAGTGAGAGAGCTCCTCTATCTTCTACAGAATTGGAGACATTAGAAGATTTATCTCGCAGTGAGACATCATCGAGTGATGAGTCTAAAGAGGGATCCACCATGGAAGACATCTATCAGATCACTTTGAACGAGCCGATAGAGGGCCAAGATCATATAAGAGATGCAGATGTTATCAAGCTAAACCTTGGCACGCTTGATGATTCGCGGTCAATCAAATTAGGTTCTATGCTCAGCTCAGCAAAAAGGGAGGACTATGTGACCTTGATCCAGGAATTCCGTGATATCTTTGCCTGGAGTTATGATGAGTTGAGAGGCATCCCTCCTAGTCTTGCTATGCATACAATTCCGTTGAAAGAGGGCAGTCGTCCTGTACGGCAGAAAGTAAGGCGTATGCCTTTCGAACTGAGGGACGGCCTGTTTGAAGAGTTACAGAAGCTTCGAAAAGCGGGTTTGATTTTTCCTGTGCAACACACGGAATGGTGTTCGCCAGTTGTGATTAGAAAGAAGAAGAATAATCAAATCTGTTTATGTGTAGATTTTAGGGAGCTGAATAAGCAGACAGTTAAGGACTACTACCCGTTGCCATTTATTGACCAAATTTTGTATCAATTAGCGGGTAGGGAGATATATTCGTTCATGGATTGCTTTGCAGGATATAACCAAATGACAATTGCAGAAGAGGACAAGTTGAAAACAACTTTTATTACTGTATTCGGTACTTTTGCGTACCATGTGATTGCCTTTGGTTTATGCAATGCGCCTGGTTCGTGGCAACGAACAGCAGATAAGACATTCGGTGACATATCCCCTGAAGTGTTGAAGGTGTTTATTGATGACTTAGGGGCTGCCACCGTGAGAGAGAGGCAGTTGATCATTCTAAGAAAATGCTTTGAGCGCTGTAGATAATTTTGCATCGCCCTAAACCCATGGAAGTGTGTTTTTGGAGTACCTTATGGGCTATTGTTGGGTCATGTGGTCAGTTCGGTAGGAATTGCGACAGACCCCGAGAAGGTTAAAGTTATAGTTGCCATGGGTCCACCACGCACTCCGAAGGAAGTTCATAGCTTTCTGTCTTCGGTTGGTTACTACCGTAGATTCATCAACGCCTTAGTAGAAAGAACGTTTCCGCTTACAAATTTATTGTCCTTTAGCTGTTCGTTTGTATGGGGTGACCCTTGTAAGGTAGCATTCGAGGATGTGAAACAGGAGCTAGCAAGAGCACCCGTTTTAAAAGCACCTAAAAGAGGTGAGGTGTTTTATATATTTTCAGCAGCCACGATGTATAGTATCAGTTGTTGTTTAGCCCAAATTTGGGAAGAGAAGTGGTACCACCCGATTGCGTTTGCTAGTCGGAAGCTAGGGGTATCCGAAATCAATTATACTTACATGGAGAAATTGTGTCTAGTGATGGTCTTTGGGACCAAGAAATTCAAGCATTACATTCTCTTTGAGAAAGTCGTGCTTTATACGAAGGCGGAGGGGCTTTGATTATTGATGAATAAGCTACAGCCGCCTGATCGTTTAGCAAAGTGGTTGATCACTTTGCAGGAATTTGATTATGAAATCAAGAGTAAGCCACCAAGGTTGCAAGGCATCATGGAATGTCTTATGGACTTTGGGGAGCCGAAAGAATCTGTGGCTGAAGGTAGTGACATGGAGTTGTTATTTAAAATAGATACGGCATCTATTCCCTCCTAGTATGCTGCAATAACGCATTATTTATCAATGGGAGAGGCGGGATTTGAACTATCTAAAGCTGAGAGAAGGAAAATTAAGCAGCAAGCGTTAAAGTTTGCTTTGATCGCAGGTACATTATATCGGCAAGGGGTTGATGATATCTATCACCGATGTGTGATGCCTGACGAGGTGCCATTCATTTTGGAAGAGTGCCATGATTCTGCTTGCGGTGGCCATTTTGCTGGACGGCTTACAGCACAAAAGGCTTTAAGAGCAGGTTATTGGTGGCCTGCTATCTTCCAGGATGCGTTTGCGTATGTTAAGCGATGCGATATTTGCCAACGACATGATAGTCGAGAGAATAGGAAACGACCACTCACCCCTATTATGGCGATACTTCCATTTGAGAAGTGGGGAATAGACTTTGTGGGTCCTATTACTCCGTCGTCGACTATGCAAAAGAGGTACATCATTGTAGCAACCGACTACTTCACGAAGTGATCAGAAGCACGTGCAACAAGGAAAGATGATGCTAAAGAAACTGCTAGTTTCCTTTTAGAGCAGATAATATGCCGGTTTGGTCCGCCAAAAGAATTAGTGTCGGACCGCGAAACCCATTTCTTGAATAAGGTGATCAAAGGTTTGACAGAGATGTGGCAAATCAAGCATAACAAGACAACCCCATATAATCCGCAAGCCAATGGGCAAGTTGAAAGCACCAACAAGTAGCTTGTGGGCATCCTGTCCAAAATTGTGTCGGAAAAGAAATGGGATTGGGATAAAAAGTTATACGTGGCAGTGTGGGCTTATAATACGACCTTCAAATGAGCCACTGGCCATACCCCATTCAAGTTAGTATATGGGGAGGAGTATGTCTTGCCTTTAGAAATTGAGCTGCCGACTATTCGGTTTGCCATCAATCATTCTTTGAGCGATGAAGACGCACTTTTTGAGCGCTTGACGACACTGGAACATTTAGATGAGCTTAAATTACAGAGCTTATTGCACCAAGTAGTGGCGAAGCGCCGAATGAAGCAGCTACACGACCTCAAAGCCAAGAAATACACCTTCAAGAAAGGACAGCTTGTTCTGTATTATGATGCACGACGTGAATTATTTACAGGCAAGCTAGAGCCTAAATGGGATGGGCCCTATAGGATCGTTAGAATAGGAAATAATAAATCCACAGTTTTGTTAGCTGACCTTGAGGGGATAGAATTTAAAAATAAGGTTAATCTTAATAAGATTAAACCTTATTACTTCTGATTGCACTAATACTATGACTGCCTTGCAGGTCTAGGCGAGATCGATCAAACATCTGCAAGGAAATTGTGATAGAGGTTGATGGGTCGTCTGATCCCTTATTTAGAACACCCATATTTAGAACAGAGGTATCATCAGGGAAAGCTCATTTGGTGGAGCAAAGGATATAAGGTGATTGAGCAAGAAGGCGGGACATTTATTTGGGAGATTAAGGTCTTCTGCCATCACTGCCTACAAATTTTGACGAGCATCCCTGTTGAATTCAATGATGATGGAGGGATGGAGCCTACAGTCCACCCATTGAATATGCTGAATTTCGATTACCATAATTACGAGTAGCGTTCCAGATAGCGGGATATGTAAACCCTTTATGGACGTACACCTTGTACTTTGATGGGGCGTCCAGGGGTGCATGCAAAAAAGGAAGTGTAGGAGTTGTCATCCGAGACCCCCGATGACGCATTGTCATGAAGTTAGCTGCTTATCTCGGGGTGAATTTTACCAATAATATGGCAGAATACAAAGCCCTGATTATGGGTTTGAATATTGCGAAGAAGGGTGGTATCCGCCAGTTATTGGCGAAAGGGGACTCTCAGTTGGTTTTAAATCAACTCAATGGGACGTACATGGTACGAAACCCCATCCTTTGTATGTACCATCATACTGCCATAGCCCTGTTAGACGAATTCGATAGAGTGTCTTTTCAGCTGATTCCACGGAATTGGAATCAGTTTGCCGATTCTTTGGCTAATTTTGCGTATGAAGAAGACATCTTCTTTAATTGTGGCCCTTGTCCCGATATATCTATTGATGGTGAGACAGGACCCGGTCGTTTGTGGGGTATGCTTTCTGAACATGCCCTCTTTGGCAGACGATGGTTGATTTGGGTGATGCAGAGGGTAAGCGAGACTCATCTGCCTTTATTATCTTGGACCCATAGACTGATTCGACGACATGTGATGCGAACACCTCTTGCGATATACGCAGGAGGGATAGGGCATAATTTAATGCACCTAGTTTAGGGCTACGAGCCTCTGTTCCCCTGGGAATAGTATGCTTTGCTGTCTATCATAGTTGTTTCCAGGAGGATGTTATGCATAGTATTGTTTTATTTCATTAGGCCAAGAGGGCCAATTCAGTGTCATGTCTGATTTCGTTAGGCCAAGAGGGCCATTAGCCTGTCTAGTACAGGTGCGTTTAATTGGGTTTTTGTTTTAAGTGCTGTGCTAGACAGGTTTGAAGGCAAGCTTGGAGGGAGCCTTTGTCGCGGCATCGATGGAAGCTTCTTGTGGCCAATCCAGGTGATACCTCTCCTTTACAAGTACCTTTCTTTCCTGTTATATGTGTATTTGTACTTGTTGAGGGGATACATTTTGTTGGGGATCGGCGACCAAGGCATGAAGTCCCAGGTTTAGGCTAAGTATGTTTGAGGGAGGTCGGAGTAGTTATTGCCTCCTGTAAAGACATTGTTAGACATTGAAAGACCTGTTTTAGAAGGACGTCCTAGTGGCCCTGTTCTGCTAACCCACTAGGCAGCCGTTCTAGGAGTTCTTGTTAGTAGTGAGGCAATTAGAGAAGCCTACCAGAAGATAATAATGACGATGCCAAGAAATCTTGAATATTCTAAAAGATGAATATAAATACGAAGGTGTGTAAAAAGGGGTTCTAACCCCTATTAAAGAAAAGAAAAGGAATGAAAATATATAGGCAGTTGCTCATTGCCTTGCGAAGGCCTGGTAGGTTCTTGGGGACGAATCAGACCCGGGGCCGATACCTTGTCTTCCTAGGGGTGGCTTCTTGCCAAATATAATACCCAAACAAGGAAGGTTGGAACGAAAATAAAAGTGAGCATTAGAAAAGGATTAAGTGTTGCCTTGCGAGGGCTTGGTAGGTTCTTGGGTGCCGAGACAGGTCCTGAGACCAATGCCCTGTTCTCCTTGGGTCACTACGCTCAGCTCCCTCCTTTTTACATGCCTAAGTATGTTCATCCAATACAAACCCTAAAGGAAGAAATGTACTGAAAGAAAATACTCTTTGATCAGGCTATAGGAGTCCTCGCCTTGTAGGAGCTCCTAGTTGTGATGTCTTTAGTTGGTAAGTAGTGCAGACTACCACTTAGGGCAACCTCTTTGATAGGTTTTTTTTAGTTTGACTGTGTTGGAGTAGCTGGTTAGTGACTCACTTCGGATCTTCTATTAGATGATGCTAGGCCTACTCCTTGTGGATGTCATGCCTTGGTTCTGTCCAGGGGTAGGGGGAGCATTGTGCTGAGTTTTATTATATAATTGTTTTGTATCAGTTTGATGCTTCCTTGGTTGTTTATGTGCAGATATGTTCGTGGATTCGACGGGTTCAATCACCCTATCCCGTGGTTGCCAATGAGAGCGGAATTAAGGTGACGGGATGTGCTTAAAAATAGCTAAAAATTATGAATATCAAGGGAAAAATATTCACCGTCAAAGGCGGCGGCTCGATCTGGGACGATTTTAAGCGCCAAAGTGCTTTAAAGGCGCCCGAGCGACACTTGTTGATTTTTCATAATTTTTCAGATAGTCGTACGGGTTGACACAAGCTACTAGCCAATCTGGGATGCTAAGCTGGACGCCCAGGATTTTTCAGAGCTCGATTCCGAGTATGGACGGGAAAATGGCCAAGAAACCGATCAAGATACGAAGAGGTGGACCAAAGTTTGGCCAAATGGGCAAGTGACCCTTGGGAGCCCAATTTTTAATGTAGCATGAAAGTTTGAAGAAGAAGATGAAGAAAAAAACGTGAGGATGAAGGCGCCATACTGCGCCCAAAATTTGCACCCCATGCATGATGATGCCATCTCCAGCCTGCAAGTAACCCCTATCAATCATCATTGGCCCTCATTCCCTCCTGGATGCTGGTCATTTCGCCGCCCTTCGCTCGCGCAATGATGCCCTCTTTGAAGATCTCTGAAATCATTCTTTCTCTCTCCTCCCTCTCTCTCTTCTAAAGGCAAGTTCATGTGGGGAGAAGAAGGAAGAAGAAAGAATGATGGAGGCTTGTCCGGCATGGATCGGATTGCTCCACGGGCTGGAAATGGTGATTGGTGATTGTGTTGGACATGAAGTGCTGTTGATTTCCAAATTTGCAGCCATGGACATGAAACCCGAAACACGCAAATAAGCGGTAATTTAAAATTTTCAAAGGAAATTTGAGCTTTTATGGCTTTTGATTGATGAAATGTTGTTCATGTGGGATAAAAATTGTTCATGTTGCTGTTTTCTATGAGTTCTTGCTAGTCATAATCAGAAAATCAAAAAAATATATATCATGTGGTTCAAAATAATATGCTAAAACACGAAAAACATAAGAAATCAAGGGAAAATGATGGTTTTTTGACATAAAAATGGAAAAGTGAATAGAAACATCAACTAAACTTTCATTTTTCTACAAGAAAGAACTAAGGGCCACATCCCATAACCTGTTCTTAATTTTCAATAATTAAATAATGCTAGAAAATAAGGGAAAATACAAGAAAATGGTGAAAAAACCCTAAAAATTAGGGAAAAAATACATTTTGGATTCCGAAAAATAAGGATAAATAAGAGCAATGTTTGTGAATGTTTGTGGGGACTGAAGTATGAGGATTTGCCTCAGTTCAACCCCACTTTCTTGTTCTAGTGTGTCTTTTTCCGCTTTCTACACATAAAATGATGATAAAATACCCTATAAATCTATCCAATGATGCAATATTTAGACGGGGAAGGGTAGAGAAGTTGAAATATGCCTAAATGCCGTGTGAAATAATGGGAAAGTTGCTGATTTCTATGCATAGCATTTAGGACGGATAATAATTAAAATTAAGAGCTTAGTAGCACGAGGATCACCTCGGTGCTAGGCCCATGCAACGAAGCAGGAACGGTAGTTGGAAATCATTAAAAGAATGTTTTTGCACTTGTGCACGATACTGTTTTGCTAAATGTTTGAGCACTAGGCATCCACCAAATGCATAGAGCATGAAAAGAATTTAGAAAATATCAGTGACCAGCTCCTAGACATGCGTTGCAATTGGTTTATTAGAACATGACCTACTATGAGAGGCAGTGAGGTACCCATGCTGTAGGCTAGTCGTGGGGGTCAAGGGGATAGTACGTGAGGAAGAAATGATACATTCCTGGACACGCTTATTTGGTACCTTGAGCGACTTTTGTGCGAAATGTCTATATGTTGAGCGACGCACTGAGGGGCCAATCCCCAAGGTGTAGGAGAGTCGCAGAGGGTTGACGGCATTTAGCCGTAGGAGGAACCCCATGTGTATGTGATTAGAGCCTTTTGGCTATGTGAAAGGGACTCCCTCTGAGGAGTAATATTGGGTTAGGATCAGTTGGACTACAACGTATTACAAACGCAATGTTTAGGAAGGCAAAGATTTTGATAGACGCTCCTGGCCGCGAGGCCGAGGGGTTGTCTTGTGCGTAGTGACGAGGCCCGGCTAGTGCATGAGCTAGTACCGGCCCATTTTTAGGTCCATCATAACGACTGCCGCGAGCCAACCATAGAGCTTGACCCAGAAAGGAGGCGTGGCCCGGGAATGTGTTTTGGGCCATGCAATGTGGGTGGTTGGCAAGGTGATTCGTGATTTTGGCAGGGTGGCTTTGCCGCGGCTCCTTGGGGGGTCGATGGTCTTGCAGTGATCGAGCATTGAACACTTTCGCCCAAAGATCTGTCCCATCCTGTATCCACTTGTCACTTCATGAGAGTACAAGCATGGCATATGCTGCAACTATAATAAGCCAGTGCAATGCAAGGAGACATCACTGATCTGACTTCTATGGTGTTGACTTAGACATTTATCACCTGCGCTTGATTAGCTTTTTCTTTTGCTAAAGGTGTAAAATATATTAAACGCGGATATGAAAAGTTCATACAAGTCCGGAACATGTCAACACTTAACAAGTCGGGAACACAACCATTTAAAAACAAAAATTTATGGCCAGTTATCATTTGATAAGCCCTTTATGCATCATGGGCTACTCGATTTGTATGAGGCGGGGTGAGTTTGGGTGGCCGAGTGATTGGGGCTCTGCTGGTGTGGAGCTCCCGTGGGGGTGAGCAGGGAACATGTCGGCCAGGACATGAATGGTGTAATCCCGTCCCGCTACCATCTCTAGAATGTCTCTAAATAATTCATTAAATTCTTCTCTTTCCCGAGCTGCCCTTTCTGCCTTTGAGCATCTGGGGCCCGAGCGGGAGCTAGGAGTTCGTGCCACTAGTGCTGCCACCTATTGTGCATTTTGAGTCTCGACTTTCTTAACTCGAGGATTCTTCGGCCTTCACCCTCGGCAGTTCACTTAGGGCCTCGCTTCTTGGCATACCTCTTGATGGTGGGCACATAGCGCTCCGGTGGAGGGGCACGTGCCACATGCTCCCGCCTTCTGCGAAGAGCGTCTTTGCATGCTTGATCTCCATGATTCTCCATGCGTTCCGCCACAAAAGGAAACCTGCAAGACGCAATCCAAGGGTTAGACCTTGATATAGGATACAACTGCTTGCATGGAAGGGATTTTAGTGTGGTTTATGAAGTGCATATGATAAGAAGGGGAGGGGTGAGGCATGCGGTGTTTATTGTAGAGGAATGGCCCCCATGCTGATGTTTGCATGGCCTCCAGTCATTAGCGGATATTAGTTTATGCTAAGTCGCATGGACTGGTTGTCGTGGAGTGGGACAGGACACATCGTCGAAAGAGTAGACCAAAAAGGGAAGCAGGTGTATTGGAAAGGACTACACCCTGCCTACACCATCAAGGTTGTTGGTCAAGGCTTCCTATGGCGGCGATGTGGGTTGCATGCTCTCACCTGGAGGTGGGGCTGGTCACACACTTTTAAATGCGTGATGAGATGAGGACTTGAGGAGCTTAGTTTATCTGACCCCACTCTTCTCCCTGCGCGCCTAACTACCATTGCTTGTGTGTGTTGACGTTGTTTATACATGGTGACACAAAAAGCAGGGTTTATTTATATACATATTTATGAATCCATGTCACTTCATGAGGATAAGAACCAAGTGTAGAACTCGGGGTTGTACCGCAGTGTGGCACACACATCTAGTATTCGTGGCAGCTTACTTAATACCGATAGATATTTTGCCACATTGAGTAGCATGGAACCTTGTCCGAGTCTACTGGCTATATGTAACTCCTCCTCAGTGAGAACCTTATCAAACAGAGCGTTCTCTTGGTTAGTTCCAGCTAAGTCCATACCCCAAATGGCAGTCAGCACTCGAAGGGAAGTTGGTGCCACGTAGGTTGGGTCTCTTTGAGACCGCCATTTGGCCAATCACTCTTCTGAGACCGTCATGATCTGAGCCCCTAGTTCGGCCATTACAACGCGGCTTTCGCACCAACGCTGCTCAAATTGACTCTGGCCTGCTGACAGTCGCTTTAGTAGCTCTATGTCTACGAGATTCGGTCGGCAGAACACATCATTGAACGTGACGGTTAAGCATAGTTCGTCAGCCTCCTCGTCAGGGATGAGTCGCATATGTTCATGCAGGAGCCTGTCGTAGTGCCCGTTAAGATGTTCTTGTTCTTCCCACGATAGAGGAAAGGTCAAGTAATCTCCAAGCTGCTCTTTGGGGATCGTGCCCATGTCTGCAAGGATGTAGACACGCGCGACCACTTTGAGCTTAGCCTCCAACTCAGTTAAGCATTCTGCGACACTTCTATGTTCAACGAGGGCCTACTCGGTTGCTATCTCATGCAAAGTTCTAAGAGTTTCCTTAGGCTTTAGCATGGCTAGGGGCTTAGGCCTAGATGAGCAAGATTGGTCAACGCTAGGATTTCTTATGCTCTTGGGGTTCTCACGTTTCTCCTAAGGTTTTGCTGCTATTTCGGCATGGTTCTTCTGGGATGTGATTGGTATAGAGTTGTCACCCTGTTGTGACAGCGTTGTATCCACTCTTGATTGATCAATGTGAGTTCTATTGTCAGTGGATAGAGTGTTGCAAGCAGTTGTTGATGGCAACTATTGCTTTGGTTTGTCAGAGCACACAGATGTGTCTGAGGTTTCACTGCTGTTAGGAGAGGCATCAGTGGGTTCATTGGTGGATGGACTCGATGCTTTATTCATCAACTCTCCAGTGCCCTTCGTCTCAACGTTCTTGGGGTTCACAACCACCTGCAAACTGATGCTGTTTTTTCTACTTTCTCCTCTTTTTCTTGGTCAATGAAGGTGCCTCTCTCAACGACTCACGACCCGGGACTAGATCAACCGTTGATGTGCTTGGTTAGGCCTTAGCCTTCTCTTCCTCTAGTGTGTCCTTATGGGACATGGCCGTGGCCTGTTGGGTAGCCTTGCTAGGTTGTGAGAGCATAACTGCCGCTCTTTTCGGAGAGTCTAGCTTTTCAACCAACTCCCTCACGTTTAAATCCTCCGTCCTAGGCTTTAGGCACTTTGAAAGTGTTGGAGATGTTGAGGGATTTGGTTGCGACACCGCCTCCACAGGTAAACTACTAAGGACATGTTCCACAAGGGGCATTGTCACAGCTAAGGGCTGTGACTGCTGTGATCCCTAATTGGAAGTAATAGCAGCTAGATTAATGGGTTGGCTACCCTTGGTGGATTGTGGTGTCAAGTCCCTAGGGCGAATGGAAGTGGCCGTGTTTTTTGTTGCCCTTTGAGCACTCATCTGTGTAGATCGAGCATGAGTTGATCTAGTCACATTAGGTTGCTCATGCATATCCTTGGGTCGAGAGCTACAGATGGAGCCATGTCCCACCTCTTGGACATTTTGAAGCTTAGATGGAGATAGAGATTGGAATTGAGCAGTTTCCCTTGACAACCGCTGTTGTGCTTCCTGTGTCCGTTTGGAAAAAGAGGATGTAGGAGATCTAGGACTCTTAGGTGGACTTGGCACTCGCTGAATGATTTGCTCGAGGCTATTAGACGATTGTTCCATTTGCTTTGTTGAGCGATCAGCCTTGCCTTGAGCAATGTTGTGCCTATGATGCTTGTTCTCCCCTTGGGAAATCAAAGGCTTCTTGGGCACTAACGATTTTTGTGCCTGCTCAATGGCTACGTATGACATCTGTCTATTTAGCATGCTAGGCTAGGGCTCTTTCCTTCGAATAATCATGTCTGGTTTCTTGCCTTAAGACCTAGAGTTTCTCTTAGATTTCCTCTTGTGCCATGCTTTTGAGGCACTCTGGCCTTCAGCTAATAGAGGCGGTTTAGCAGGGGATTTTGGTACCCAAATCCATTGGTTACCTGCGTAGTATCCTTGAGCACGTAGCAACGCTTTGGATATCCATCGCGGCATTGTGCTGACTCTCCATCGATGCCTTCGTCTATAAGGCTTGGGCTTCTTTTGGGGTCTTCTACGATATTTGTAAGTCCAAAGCCTGTCCTTGGCATTGTCTCCTGACCTTCTTATTTCCGGCATGGCCTCACTCACTGGTTCTCGTTGTTCGACTTGTGCTTGGATTAACTCTTCCAACAAGTCCTTGCTCTCATCAGCAGGCTTGACTGTTATGTCAGCACCTTGCTTGCCTTTCCTTCGAGGTTTGATGAGGTCACCCTTGCTAAAGGTTGTGACTATCCTCACACCCGGTAGCGTCAGGTGTATCCTCTGAGCTGCTAGTCAGCCTCACACTTGGTAGCCTTTTTGAAGGGCCTTCCTAGGAGGATTTCCTTTCCACCATTCTCGCTATTGGGAGGAACATAGAACAGGAGTGGCAAGCTTTCTATTTCAATTGTTACAAGGATTCTGCACTTTCCTAGAAGTGCTTGTGAATGTTCCCCGTAATAAGGATTAAGAGTTGCATCAGTCGGTGTGAGATCTAGTTGGCCTAGTAGGGTCCATGATTCATAGGTCAAGATATTAAAATCTGCTCCTTTATCAATTAGAGCATCAATAGTATGCTCTCTTTTCGTGGTGAGTTTGACCCTAAGATAAGCAGGTGGTACTATGTCTTCATCTTCCGGGTATTGGCTTGTAAATTTAAGCCTTCTGACAGATGCCCTTGAGTTCTCGACTGCACGACCAGATGTGGATTCTCCACTGCTGTCTTGGATCGTCAGTGCAGTGCTATTCAAGGTACATCTCTCGTCAAGAGTGTCATGTCTAGTCATCTTCGCATTTGTAGCTTGCTGAAGTTGCATTTTTCTCTGACTAGTCAAGGTTTGAATACAATGTCTTTGTGTTCTCGTGGTGTGGCCTTTTTGCCCTTGATGGCTAGATTGGCCCATTGATGTTCTAGGGTCTCTATTTCTCTCTGTTCGGGTATGGGCTTTTGGTTGCTCTATTGCAAGTGAGACTCCATGTTGGTGCAGAGCCATTGCTACACTAGGGTCTAATTTGGAGGACCTGTCACAGCGCATGTTTTCTCTCCAACCTACTTGGGGGAGGTGTGGAGGGGGCAGAGCCCCCTCTGTGGCGGTCCGGGGGGGCAGTCCCCCCCGGCCCGCAGGGCCGTTACGGTAAAAGCCATGCACAATTTGGAGGACCGTTTATAGCCAAATTTTGAACTGTGTGCTCTAAATTTTAGCCCAGTGATGGATCTGTGATGTGCCTTTAGCTCTACGTAGCCTTTGGGGTCAATCTCGGGGTTTAGATGTGTCAAAATTTGTGTTCTAGATACCTGTCCGATTTTGACACTTTTTTTGTCCAATTCTCAGATGTCCAATTTTCAGGAGTCCGATTATCAGAATCGAACGTCCAATTTTGGGTTGGTTTGATCGGCGTAGTGGTCCGATTTTGGTCACATCCAATTCTGGGAGTTGGATCAAAAAGTGGTCTGATTTTCAAAGTGGTCCGATTCTGGAAATCGGATCGGACAGGGTGGTCTGATTCCGGCAGGTCCGATTCTGAGCTAGTTCGATTCTGGGACTCGGATGGCCTGGTGCGATTCTGAGTGGTCTGATTATGGATTGGTCCGAGTGTCCGAGTGTCCAAGTTGGACAGGTTGGTCCGAGCGTCCGATTCTCAAAATCGGACGGG
This sequence comes from Lygodium microphyllum, assembly GCF_053477565.2. NCBI lineage: Eukaryota > Viridiplantae > Streptophyta > Polypodiopsida > Schizaeales > Lygodiaceae > Lygodium > Lygodium microphyllum. Next base: position 130,959,950 of record NC_141155.1, read on the forward strand.
TTGGTCCGAGTGGTCCGAGTGCCATGTGGCACGTCCGATTGGGCTAGTCCGATTCTGGGAATCAGACCAGACTGGTCCGACTCACTCTCAGTCGAGCAGTCCGATTCTAGAAGTCGGACGGTCCGACTCCAGAACTCGGGTGGTCCGATTCTGGGAATCGGACCACTGTGAATTGGTCCGACTGCATCGGCGGCAGGCGCGATTCGCGCGCGTTTGACCCCTCCTTACTGTTTGCTACACACAATCACCACAGACTTTCTAGATCTGATTAGAGCACTTATTGGGAAACACCAAACTCACCTGGAGCAGCACGAATCGCTGTCGCCTAGTAATCGGGGTAGCACTTCCTCGTCTTATGAACCAAAAGCTCTCTCTCTCTCTCTCTCTCTCTCTCACAAGGCCAACCAAGGAAATGAGGTCTGTCCTGGCCTCCGAGGCCTCTTAAACAGCACGAATCGCTGTCGCCTAGTAATCGGGGTAGCACTTCCTCGTCTTATGAACCAAAAGCTCTCTCTCTCTCTCTCTCTCTCTCTCTCTCTCACAAGGCCAACCAAGGAAATGAGGTCTGTCCTGGCCTCCGAGGCCTCTTAAGGTCCTTTCCCAGCACTGTAGAACCTTACAGCTAGTTCCCTGTCCATGTCTCACCCAGAAACTTGAATCTGGTCCCCTGTTTTCCTATTTTAGCCTCTTATACAGCAACAGAAAACCCTACTGTTTGCTTGTTTTTTCCTTTTTTTTTCATATTCTAAATGCATCCAAATCACAAAATAAATACCTATACTACTCCATTCCACAACATAAATCTCAAGAAAGCAAAAAAACCTACTTGACAAGGAGATCGAATACCCTCTTCAACCCCCTCGCTTCCTACCTATCTACCTCAAGCACCAGTTCGGGGAAAACCCTACTCCAATGTTCGATTCGAAGTGCGCAAGCGCTAGGCTTGAATCCGTTGGTCTCAGCAACGGAACCAAAATGTGGGAGCTTTCACTCAACCGCCAAGACCCACGGACCGCTTATTGTTCAAGAGTTCCAAGCCGAGCACTAATGGCTACCTCTCACATAGCCGATGCGCCATCCATATCTACGGGTGTAGTGAGCTTACCTCCGTGCCGTTCGAGTTACCTCCTCTCCCGTGCACTCCGGTAGCTCCACGATCCAAGTGCAAGCTTCAAGCAAGCTCAATCCTCCCGCTCCAAGCTCTAAGCTCCATTGCCGCGAGCAAGACAAGAAAAGAGAAGAGAAGAGAAGAAGAGAGGAGAAGATGGAGAGCTTCTCCTCCTCGGTCCCTCACCCTCACACACTCACTCCCTCACACTCTCACACTCCCTCTCTCAAGCACAAGCTCAAGCAAGCAAGAAGAAGAAGAAGAAGAAGAAGAAGAAGAGAGTTACTTTTGGCCACACACAAGAATGAGTTTCTCATTCACTTTTCAACTTTATATACAAAACCCTAAATCCCTTTTGGGCGGTCATCCCCTTTTCCCCTTTTTACATGGCCAGTCATAGCCTAGGCCCATTTTTCCATTGTCCTTCTATATTCCTAGCCTCCTGTCCACCGCCCGTCTACATTTACAAATTGCACGGGTGAGAGCCCGACACTCTTTTACAAGATTTTAGGGTGCGCCTTTTTATTTTAAAATGCGCCTTTCCCCTTTTGCCTTTACCTTGGACTTTTAAGGTTGCCCTTGCGCTTTTGGCCTTTTCTCCTTTTCTTTCTTCAGTCGGGCTACCTTTTTTCCACCTTTGCCCTGCGTCTTTTCCACTTCCTTTTGCTTTCTTCGTGTTGGGGTTAACAGTATGCTACAGGGTGACCTTCTTGCATAAGTACACATCCTAAGGCAAGCGTGCTAGCATCAGTTACTACTTCAAACTCCTTACCAAGATCTGGAAGTTTCAGGATAGGTGCTGATACCAAACTTTGCTTTGGACTATCAAAGCTAGATTGTTCAGTAGGTGACCATACAATTGATGTTTGCTTCTTCAGTAGATCCGTCAGAGGCGCTGCAATCAAAGCATAGTTTTTAATAAAGATCCTGTACCATCCTGTCAATCCAAGAAAGTTGTGTATTTCTTTGATAGTTGTTGGTATTGGCCATTCTAGATCGTCTGTGACCTTGGCCGGATCCATTGAAATTCCTTTCGCTAATACGATGAATCCCAGATATTCAATCTGACGTTTGAAGAATGCACACTTCTTCATCTTGGCATAAAGCTTGTGTGCCCTCATTGTCTCAAGGACAATGCGAAGCTAGGGCTCATGATCTTCTTCCTGTTTGGAGTAGAATAGGGTATCGTCGAAGAAGACGAGTACGAAGTCATCAAGATATGGCCTAAAGATATCATGCATTAACCTATTGAAGGTGGCAGGTGCATTTGTCAGCCTGAACGACATGACTAGGAACTCAAAGTGTCCATATCTTGTGTTGAATGCCGTCTTTGGAATATCCTTTTCCTTGATCATTATCTGATAGTATCCAGACATGAGATCAATCTTGGAAAAGATCTTCGCACCTTGAAGACGGTCAAGAAGTTCATCTATTCTTGGAATAGGATACTTTTTCTTAATGGTTGATTGATTCAACCCTCTGTAATCAATACACAGCCGAAGTGTTCCATCTTTTTTTTTTTGGAACAGCACTGGAGCTCCCTATGGTGAACCGCTAAGATGGATGTAGCCCTGATCTAATAGTTGCTTGAGTTGCTCCTTCAGCTCAATTGCTTTCGGGATAGACATTCTATATGGCCTCTTTGCAATTGGCGTAGCTCCTGGCACTAGCTTGATTTCATGATCAACTTCCCTTTGAGGCGGAAGTTCTATAAGCTCTTCAGGAAATACGTCTGCGTACTCCCTTAGCCATGAAGGTTCTTTACTAGACTCTTAATTCTGATCTCGCTTATTAAGCTTAATCAAGTAGACAGACAGTCCCTTTCTAACTCCCTTTATTATCTGAGATGCATTGGCCAATTGAATTTTCGACTTTCCAGCCTCTCCTTGAGTTGTGACCAATTCCCCTTCAGAGTTTTGAAAGGAAACTTGGCCCTTTCCACAATGAATGTGGGCATCATTAGGTTTAAGACAATCCATTCCGAGCAAACACTCATGGATACCTAGGTTCATGACCCTGAATTTGACCGAAGTTGACTTTCCTCCCAGCAAGAATTCCACCTTAGTAGTTTGCCTGGTACAAGTGACCTCACAACCATTTGCTAATTCAACAAGCAAGATAGGTGCTTCTATTGTGGCTATTCCTAATCTTCTTGCACAAGCTGGTGAGATAAAGGAATGCATACTGCCATAATCAATCAAGGTTTTGAAGCCTTTACCTTGATAATCCGATGGTGTTTGAATCACCAAAAACTGGTGATTTGGGCCTTTCTTGTGAAGGGCGGCATGGACTGTTTCCCTCTCAAAGTCTACTTCCATGGTCAGGTCTTCTTCTTTGCACATTTTCCTATTGGCAACACAGGTGGTTCTTCCTCTGCCTCGGGTGGCGGCTCCTTGGCCACGGGCAGTTCCTCGGAATGGTCCTTGATGTTGTCCTCCGCCAAGCTTGGGACATTGCCTTTTGAAATGGCCAGGCTCGTTGCAATGGAAGCAATGGAGGTTGTGGCCATTACCTTGGGTAGGAACAAAGTTATTGATATTGTTGGTCCTTGCTTTCTTCCTTTGTCCCTGGTTTTGACCTTGAACTCTCTTCGCCTGGGACCTATACACTCCCTTGTTCTGATCCTTATCAGACCAACAAGTCTTGTTATTTCTTGGCCTGGTCTGCACCTCCTGAATTATGGGTGCAGCTCGAATGAGTGAGTCCTGAAGGTCTGTTGGGCGCATTGATTCGAGGTGGGTATTTACAGGTGGGTTTAATCCAGCACAAAACATTGACACCTATTGTGTCATATCCAATTGCGGCGCATACTTCAAAAGAGAGACAAACTTTGAGTAGTATGCGTTAAGGGTCAGTCCAAGCTATTTCAGCTCATAGAACTCATTCATCTTCTGTGTGCGGTATGCAGGTGGTAAGTATCTTCCTTGCACAGCTCTTTTTAGCTTTTTCCAAGTAACGGACCCTTTTGAGATCCCTTGGTCTATGCACCATTGCTTCCACCAGAGTCTGGCTTCGCTGGTGAGCTTCAGCTTGGCGAGCATTGCCTGGTTGGCGGGTACAGCACCGGCCGCTTCAAAGTAATCTTCTATGGACTCGATCCAAATCTCAGCATCAGCTTGGACACTCCTTCCTTTGCCGTCGAATTCTGGCAGCTTGATCTTCTTGAGAAAAAACTTCTTCTCCTGAATCACGGCCGTACTTAGTGTAGGGATTGGACTAGGAATCTGTACCTGAGGTTGTGCCTAGATATGAGATTCTTAATGTTAACAACTCGCTAAACGTTACTTACATTACATTTCATACCCAATTCAACTTTCAGCCAAGAGATCCAATCACTTAACTTTTTATCAATACTCATAGTTAAGACAATCATTGATAAGAAGAAGTCTTATTTCATTCATATGGGCATAGCCCTTTCGGAGTACAATATTTCTTGGGATGGTAGAGCAAACTGATACATTAATTCGGGGAGAATAAGGTTGTGTTACATTCAGCTATGGGAACTGGGTAATAGTATGGATTTGGGTCATGGATCTTCAGGAATCGATAAGTCATTGGAAGATTAGGGTATCCTTTCCTTTGGTACCCATTCTTCTCATAGCATCCCAACACATTGATCCTGTTGGCGAGGATTATGCAGTTCACTTCCTGGTACACATACGTGTTCAACTTGACCTTCCGACCTTCAACATATAAAGGTGCATTTACGTGAGCCTCAATAAAGATGAACAGCTTCTCGATCTTCAGGTCCTCCAACCACTTGATTATCTTTAGGTTGGTTTGAAGGTACGAAAAATGGTGAGCAACTATGTAATAGATTCTTGAATCACCTGTCCATCTCCGTTCCACGTATAGAGGCAATGGATTGTAAATGCGGTCTAGGATGTTCATCATATCGATCCTTCATCGATAATCCGAGGCATGCATCGCGGTCATAAACATGACCTGGAACACCATGAATCTGTTCCATGCTTCATGACTCTGTAAGACAGCATCGATAAGTAAGGGAATGTTCTTAACATCAACATTTGCTTTACTTCTTCTTATTAATTTTTATTATAAAGACAGATCCTTCATTGGTTCACTCTGATACTAATTGTAACGTGCCCACCTGTTTGCTTGTAGGACATGTCTTAGTAGCCCATCGGAAAGAGTGTCTAGAAAGCTCCGCCGAGCACTCCCATGCAATGTTACGGGGTTTGAGATCTAGGTCTTTTTGAGTCTGCCATGTAGTGGAAGTATCCCGACCGTTGCCACTTAGGACCAACTTGAAACAAGGTTCTCCTAGTGGTCAAATTCCTATAACGGCAGCTAGTGTTGTGAACTCCAGGTGAACTACTTTACGCAGAAACACCAGGATCGAAGCGGATTCATGTTGCACTTGGTTCAAGGAGAATGGAAAACGAGAGCGATGCAAAGCTCGACCTCTCTGCCCATAAGGCATAGTCCCATTCTGTTCCCATAAACAACATAAATCGGGATTCTAGTAATCTAGACTTAAGGTCAACGCCCTTGCTGTTCATTTCCTTCGAGAAAAGTTTCTTGTTGTCGATTTCATTTGAGAAAAGTTCCCAGCCAATCGGGACCACCCATCTGTAGGACGGGCCCATGGCCACATCCACCGCACTTTCCTTAGGGTTGTTTTAGTTGTCTAATTACCTACCACATTTAGTTAGACACGCAAAATCAGCTTCCTTAATTAACCAATTAGTCATCGGTTCCTTCATGTAATCTTACCACTTGACATAGAAAACATTTCCAAACAAGTTTCTTTACATCAATTGATCTTATTTATGTTTGGAATACATCCATATAATCCATAATCCACTCGGAGGCAATCCATAATCCGCCCGAAGGCAATCCATAGGGATTACTAATCCAAGATTTCGCCCGTAGACTAGTATGCGGGCCTCAAGATCCAATCGCAAGTCGCGTTGGCCTCTTGTGCAGGGCCCGAAAGGCAAGGGATTTATGGCCAGAGCCCCCCTAGCACTCAAGTGTCCTCCTGCTCCAAGTAGTGCCCAACAGAGAGACCACTCGCGGTGGGTTCAGTCCACGTTGCAGCTAACAACCCCCTTGGTGGGTCAGGCAGACATTCGGGGGTAACTGATGTTGCCTCTCCCTTTAAGCTTTCAACCTGAAGCATTAATTATCTTTCCATCTTTAGTTCCTTGAGCAAACAATGCAAATAGTGCTCCTAAACTGTTACAAGCACAATCAATCCAGTGGTCGTTTATTTGGCCAACTTTTAAGGAGTGAATCCTTTTCTCTGAATGCATCCAGCATTCAATCCAGGATCAATTGCGACTTGGCAAGATCCCCAAGGGTTTGTTTGTTTACCCTTTTATCCTTGGGTTAGGGTCATACCCTGTCAACCCAAATTAAACAACACCTTAGGTTTCTTAAATTAATAGTAAATCCTGGCGACCATGTTGGTCTATTTTGATTGATCCTTTGCTTACCAAGCAAATACATAACTTCCCTTAACTTGGCAAATCAGCCCAAGGAAGGCAATGTAGCAGGATGTCTACTCATCCTCTTGCAAGTAAGACTTGCGCTAGAACCTGTCAACCCCGTTCCAAGGAGTGGCAAACCTCCCTTGTGATTAAACCACAAAGCCATGCGACGTTGCAACTTGTTGCACAAGTGTTGCATCTAACTCATGGGATCATTTCACCCATTGAATGGCGTTTCCTGGTCAAGGAATTATATTTAGTCAAGATGTAGGGTTTGGGGTGACTTCTTACCCAACCCAACCCTAATTGTACTAGGACGACAACGTTCGGTCCTAGGGTTTCCAAACTCAATCTGAGTTTTAACATTAGGTCAATCGATCCTTAGGGTAGAACCCTAGATCATTGTTGGCATGGGCATCCAATTGACCCAAACATTCCGTGAATGTGGCTAGGACCTTTGGGTTTGAGGGTTTCGATGCGGCATCCAAGTACGATACTAGACTGCATTTCTAACGTGCCAAGCCTTGGCTAGTACTTGAGGTGTTTTCCTTATCGACTAGTTATGCCTATACGAATCCCTAACTATTATAATAATACAAGTGATTTAGCTAAATTGATCTACTTGTCTTGAGACAAGGACGATCCTTTCCTAGAGATGCTAAACTTGTTTTAAAGAAGTAAATAGTTTCAAGACATCACAAGACATGAAAACATGCGATTCATTACTCCCATGAACTACAAGGATTGCAATAGCCCTTCTCTTTCCTTGCTAAAGTCGTGACGAGCGACCATTTGGAGAATAACTTACATAGGACCTACTAGGATTTACATCAAGGAACTATGCCTACAACCTTTGTCTAAGCATTTGAATTTCATTCTTTGATAAGCCATGCGATCTTTCCTAAATGCAACTCTTGATGAAATGAATTTTTCACATGACGAATATGTAACATGCAACCCCTTTCTAGATATAACCTTGTTAATGAAGTTCATGCGACATGCAACCTTTAATCCGTTCGACAACATCTTTGCATGCAACGTGCAAGTCTATGGTCCCATTTCCATGCTATGCAACAGATGTTAACAATTCTTTCCATGCGAGCCATAACAAGGAAGTTATTGACTAAAAGCAAGATACACTTGTTCTTTCATGGCCAAACAAGGATGCACTTAACAACTTCATCTTTTAACCCTACTCAATATGCATTTGGGCTTGTCACTTTGAAATGCATGAAAAGGAAACATGCTACTAAGCTCGTAATATGGATAGGTAATTTACATTCATAACATTGGAAATGCAAATAACCCAATTCCATGTCATGCATTAATTCTAGTAAATCATTCGGGTAGGCAATTTTTTCCAAATGCATTTTAACTAGACTAGGTCAATTAGAAACATACATAAGTGCTTCCTTTCCATGAAAGTTATCGTGCTTAACACATTTCTTTTACGTGGAATTAAAATCGTAAAAATTGGGCTTGAGGGCTCGTGGGAATATCCATGTGTATGTTTGGGGAAGAACCTCCCGCGGGTGTGCCTTGCATCTTCTTGGGAGCCATCGTAGACGTAGTGTGTTTATGGACTCTACGGATTCCTTTGAGCCTTTACTCTCGCTCTCCGAGGCCGCCTGTAGGTCGATACCTTTTCCCTTACGTAGGAATTGGAGCTTTACAGGCTCGATTTTACAACCGGGGAAGGCATGTAGGAACAAGGCTTATGGGCCTTATCCTTAGAAGCTTCTAAGAAGCTTTTGATCTTCAACAGAGTCAATGTGGAAGGGCCAATGATTGGAAGGAGGGAAAGGATCGATGACGGGGGCTGATTAGGACAATGGTAGGGGGGAAAATTGCGGCAGCAGCAGGTGTTGTAGGCAGCGGCGTTTCTCACGACGGCGGCAGCAACATCCTCTTTCTCTCCCTTTGATCGTCAGCACATCAGTCTCCTCCCCCTGATCATGCCTCAGGGGGGGGTCATATAGCCCAAGGGGGGGGAGATGGTAGCCACCATGTGGCCTATGCATGCCTCTCCCTCCTCATGCTCCCCATCACGACACTTACTTCTTCTCACACTCCCTCTCCTCCAGCCATGCATCGGCTGGGGGAAGGGATATAAGTTTATGAGTTGAAATGATATATTGTAGTAGACCATGATAGTCTCATATGCAAATGTTCAGAGGCACAAGCTAGAACCCATTTTCCTTATGCTACCTACTATGAATGCATCAAAGTGTGTGCACCACAACAATCAACATGAGGGCTTCATGAACTTATGCACAGGGATGAGGAAGTCAACTACTTCCCATCTCTCTTTGATCTAATACAATACTTAAAAAGAGTACATATTCCTTTGTGTGTGCTAAATAAGTAAAACAAGTGCTAATGTAGTGAGAACATGCATATATGTGAAGAGTCCTTCATACTTGTGTAACTAACTGTCTTCATGGAAGCAAAAAAATAACTAATTGCTATGCACAATATTGATCATGGAACCAATAGCTAGGTAGACAAGACCTTTCATGACTCTAAGATACATGTTAGACCCTTGTACTTGAGCTATTAGGATATTAGATGTAATGCTATCTATGGGAGTGTTTGGATATTAGTGTATCAAAGAAGAATATGGCAACATGAGATATGACAAATGCAAGTTATGGAAAAAATGATTATGTCTAAGAAGATATTCAACTATGTGAGATTGTGGTAAAATAAAGCATTGAGCTAAATAACATATGTGTTCTTATTGCCACTGTGATTTAGTGTTTTATGGGAAGAAAGCAATGCAAGGGAAATGGCTTCTATCTTGTGGTAGAAAACATACTTGATGCATTGTTGTATTTTGATCAAAGTTAGCTCGAGGGCTTAGCCTTGATCAATCCTAAGAAACATTAGGCTCGCAAGAAGTGGAGTGCTAAGTAGAGTTTAGGGTTAGTTGGGACCCTCTAGAGCATCCATATGCTTGGATGAATGGGAGGGCTAACATCTAAGAGTTTCTCTTATGAGATTGTGGATTGGGTCTAAGGAATTTGATAGGGATTGTAATTTGTCTTTTTCTTAGTGTTGAGCATAAAATTTAGAGCATCTCTTCTTGTGTTTCATCAAACCTACTTCTTTCTCTCTTCTCTCTTCTAACTTACTTTCTAAAGTCCCCATGTCTTTGTTGTCTATGTGTCTTCATTTTCTTCAGACATTGTGTTGAACCCAATGTGAATGCCCTATTAGGATTGCACGTGGAGCCCCAAGAGGAACACCAAGGAAAAGGGGATTCTACTACAAGGCAATCTATCTTGTAACATCAACAAGCTTGTATTTCATTATTTTTATGATTAAAACAAAGAAAACAGCAAATCTTCACGCATCATCATAGTAGATATCTCCCACGGATTTGATAGAATCAACCATAATCTTCAACATCTTCATAGAATCCATTGATAGAACAATGAATATAAAATAATACACCATTTTTGAATGGAAATCAATCACATATTATTCATCTTTATTGTCTTCATAATTTTCTCTCTTGATCTCTCATATACAGATACACTGTTTTGATAGAAATTGGACTATCTTTAGCTCTCTCTCTCTCTCTCTATAGTACATTATCTCCTCACTACAATACTCAATAATGACTCTCCAAAATCCTTCTTAGGTTGTGGATGCACCTCCCAAGAGGTATGTCTGATGCGAAGAGGCATTAGAGCCACTACAGTGTCTCTTCATAGCTCACTTCTGTCTCTATCACTTCACTCTACTCTTCAGTTCTCAGCAGTTGCTTATTCCATTTGTTTTAGCTCTTCTGAACTTAGATTCATCCTTTCCAAAAGTTAAAAAACTTTTCCAAAGTCACACATACATTCTACAGAACACTTACACAAGATCTAAAGAACAGAACGAAACAGGAACAAAGCAGAGACAAAATAGAGACAGAGGCTCTACATAAGGTTTACAGAGGGTTACAGAAGGTCATCAGAGAACATCAAATCCTAATAACTCATATTAAAACCATTCAAAACTATCAAAAACTATTTAATAAGCTTCCAAAAGATTTCAACCTTCATTAATCATCAATCCATGCTTCATATAGAAGAAAATCAGAACAAAAGAGAAGCTATACAGAAGGCATCATAACTAATTAGAACCTTAATAGAACCTATCAGAACATCACAGAGCTTCATATTTCTACTAAAAATCATCATGAGCTTCCAAAAAATAATCAATATCATCCAAAACACTCTCAAACACTTCCATTATCAACCATACATCACTCTAAATCCATCAAAAATCAACCATTCAGACCTCAAAAACAACAAAAATCAGTCAAAATTTTTGTCTTTTTCCACTCTTAACATATCCCCACACTTAGAAAGAAAGCGTCCTCGCGACCTAAGAAAAAGAAGAATATAAGTTCACTAAAGAGATCAATTTGATCTTCTTTAGTATCTTTAACAATCACTCCACCACGACCCCAACTTATCACCTGTATCTCTAGAAAAGAATACTACTAAAGGAAAACTTTATTATTCATTAACACATCTGATAAACAATAAAAACTCATAACAAATTTGTAAAAGATATAAGAAGTTCTTCAACTCCCCATCATAGGCTTGCCATCCACCATCACCATCAATAGTTGAAAAGAGAGCTCTCGAACAAATTATTCAACTAGCACGAACTCATCACGTATAAATTATTACAACACACACACAAACACAACCATCTAAATGGCACCTCCAAAAGATGTCTCATTAAGAAGCACAAAAGATACATCCAGGGGTATCAATGAAGATGATCCCTCTTGAAAGCTTGATGATTACGAAAGCAATCCAGGGATAAAGACTCATCTACAAAAGATTTTGGAGGATTCTGAAAGAACTGAAGGCAGCACATCTATTCTAGCAAAACAAGGTATCTGCTAGGTAGACAAAGGGCGTGAAAATATAGGACATCCAACTGTTGGAAATCGATGTTCACATTGACATTCATACAAAGCTTTGGAATGGCCTTTTGATCGTTATGGGAATGCCTATGCATATTTACTAAGTACCAAGCAAAATGGGCTGTCAATCTCACTGAAGGATCTAGAGATTGTGAATATTGTTGAGAAAAATGGATGTAATTTTGGTATGCTTGACTAGCAGTTGTCCAGTCCCCTAGAATTAATGGCCAATTAATCTGTGGTCCCATGAGAGAATCAGTTGAGCTCCATCCTCTTCTTCTCGGAATCTGTTGATCAAATCCTTCATATCCACTAACCAACTGAGGGGGTTGAGAAATAGAAGTGGCAGGAGATGGAAGTGGAATAAGTAAAAGAGGATGAAGAGATGGGTATGCAAAATCATAAAATGAGGAATAAGCTAAAGAAGGAGTGGCTGAAAATTTAAGCGAATCAGTTAGGAAAGGTGTCAATTGATAAGCAGGAAAGTAGAAGGTATGTGGATAGATGGAGAAGGACATGGCAGAGAAGGGGAAAATACTCGATCTTCAATGAAAGAATAATAGGTAAAGATTGGAATTTGAGGAAAACCCTGAGGTTGGAAAAGGAGAGGTAAGATAGCTGTTGAATTGGATTGATAAAGGGAAAAATAAGCATCATAGCAATGGGCCATTTGTTGATAGTACAATAAGCTAGGAATAGAGGGACCTAAAACAGATCGTTGATAGTAGGCATCAAAGTGAATCAAATGGATGGTTCTTGGAAAGATAAGCTAGGAGATCCACCCTCAGTTGGTTAGTGCTCTGCACATAAGTAGAAGTTGTATTCTGGCATTGGTTCAGGACTACAGAATCAATCATTGAATGCCATGAAGTGTCAGGGCAAGTAGCCACTTTAGAAGAATAGCACTAAAACATGTCATCTATCCTCAACTCCAAATGGTTGACATATAAGGCGGGCACCAGCGCGAACACACGTAGACACGGAACCACCGGGCAGCAAGTGGCCTGCATGGGGAGGGTAGGGGAAGAGGGGTGTAGGGGTAGGAAAGGGGGAAACTAGGGTTAGGTTAGACGAGGGTTAGGTTAGTGTGACCAGGGTAGGTTAGTTGAATTAGGGGGACGGGAGTTAACTAGCGCAGATTAGTTAGCTAGGTCAGTTAGGTAGCTAGTTAGGTGAGTCAACTAAGTTCATTAGGTTATTGAGGTGAGTTAACTAAGTGAATTAGGTTAGTGAGCTAGGTTGACTAAGTTAACTAGAGGAAGGGGTGGGAGAAGGAAGGAGGAGGCCGCGAAAGGAGGAGGAGGAGAGAGGCAGAAGGCAGAAGGGAGGGGAGAAGGCGAGGAGGGAGGGAGGCCGAAGGGAAGGCGGAGGGGAGCAGCGAGGCACTGGGAGGAGGAGCGATGGTGAAGGAGGCGAGGAGGATGGGGGAGACGGAGGGAGGGAGGGAGGGAGAAGGCGAGGAGAAGGGAGGGAGGCAGAAGAGGAGGTGGAGAGGGGCAGCGAGGCGCTGGGAGGAGGAGGCGGCAGCGAAGTCGATGGGCGAGGAGGAGAAGGGGAGGAGAGGATGGGACGGCGGAGGAAGAAGAGGACGAGGGAGGGAGGGGAGGGGCGATGAAGAGGAAGAGGGAGGGAAGCGATGGCGATGGTGGGAGAGGACGATGGAGAGAGAAGGGGAGGGGCGATGAAGAGGATGCAGCCAAACATGTAAGTTGGCTTTATTTGTTTTTTTTTGTGTGTTTTTTTGTTTAACGTGTTTTTCTTTTTGTTTTGTAAGTTTTATTTAAATAACATGGATGGGGCATCGGGGTGTGGGTTTGCAGGTTTTTTTTGTTGTTTTATTTTTTTAAATTAAATTTAGTATGATGTTGTGAGTTGTTGTGTGTTTTGGGGGTTGGGTGGTTTTGGTTTGGTTTTTTTTGTTTGTTTGTTTTTTTTAAATTAATTGTGTTTTGTTTTTTTTGTTTTCTTTTTGTGTTTTGTTGTTTTTGTGTTTGGTGTTTTAATTTGTTGTTTGTTGTTTGTTGTTTGTTGTTTTTTTTTTTGGGTTTTGTTTTTGGTGGTATGGGTGAAAGGTTAAGGTTATTTTTTTGAGTTTTTTTTTCTGTTTTGAAATTCATTAAAAGGTGAGCGCACCCTCGACCTGCGCACAGGCACGGGGCGGGAGTAAAAAAATTTGCATCGGCGGTATCAGATGGGGCGTGGACAGCGACATGCGAGGCACAAAGGCCACGGGAGCATCCGAGGTGCTGAAAACGAAAAATATACGCGTTCACGCGCGACACGAGAGACACGACCACACGTCAAGAGGAAGAAAAATTAATAAAACCCAAACCATACACTGGATCGAAAGACCGTAAAAAGAAAAAATGTACCGAAGACGAGGGGAAGATGACATAAAACTGCAACACGGGTTTCGGGGCAAAATCAGGGTGTTTACATAGAAAAACATGATAAACGGCTCTAAAAATATATACGAGGATTAATATGGGAAAATCTATGCATTGAAACGCAAGGCGGAAAGAAGGAAAAATGTGTCAAATAATGTGCCCGACAAACCTATCATGTCAACACACGGATTTGACTGAGAGAGGATGCGTTCACATGGAAAAAACCAAAAAATCGGACCCGAAAAGGGATTCGGAAATTAATATGGAATGATTCGTGCACCGGAATAGAGGAAAATAAAAAGATAAAATGTCTAAAAAAATATAATTGCCAGGGCTATCACATTAAATCTCAATTCGGATGGGGTTAAAAGGCATTCGCATGGAAGAAACAAGAAAATTACACTAAAAAACACCAATGAAAATTAATAACAAAAAATCCAGATGGCGAAACAGGGCAGAGAAAAAAGGAAAATTGTGCACGAAGGCTGGTTGGATAAGGAGAGCCAATCAAAATGAAATTCTGAAAAGAGTAGGTCCGATTTACATGGAAAAATATTAAAAATATGCACGAAAAAAGCTCAAAAACGCATAAAAATTAATATCGGATGAACCATGTATCGGAAGGACAGGGAACAAAAAGAAAAAATGGGAAGAGGAAGATGGAGGACAAGGCTGTCATGTCAGATGTGTGTTCGGAAGCAATAAAGATATGTTCCCATGGAAAATCGTCCAATTTACGGAAAATGCTTCAAAAAGTAATAACTCAAGAACCATCAGTCGGAACAGGGGTTGGTAAAAAGGAAAAATGGGCAGTTCAAAGGGAGGAATAGGGTTGTAAGGTTGGATTTGGATTCTGGCGAATGTAGGATGTGTTCACATACACAACGTCAAAACAAGGGATAAAGAGAAATAGGGAAGGAATGGCCCAAAGGGTGGGGTAAAGTTAGACAGGTGGGTGAAAAAGGAATCCCATGAGGGAAGAAAGAGGTCATGGCATACATGCATGATCAACTTGAGGCATATGCAAGAGGTATGCACATCAGACGCGTAGGGACGTGCCCTCACTCTTAAAACCTTAACGGACAGAGTAGATTGAACGACACAACCACAGACTTGTCAATTGACTGGACGCTGGCGTCCCCACACTTAAGACATCACATACACTTGCAAACAGAAAACTAGGGTTAGAAACACTTGGCCCGTTTCGCGTATGGTCGAAGGAATCGTCACTGTTACAGAAGGGTTGGAGTCAGCTGTAGGAGAGGTACCACGGCTCGCTCTAGCATTCAGCCAGCATTGTAGGGACCATGCAGCAGCACCGAGGGAGGTAGCTGGTTGATGAAGCCCGTCGGGGGAGGTGTCGTTGACAAAAGATAGTCACGCAACTCACGAACACTCAAATGGAATGAGAGAACATCACTCGAGTTAATATTGATGGAAACCGAGGTCTCATAGCTGGTTTAGGAATTGACAAGGGTGCGGTGCAGAGGGAGTATGCCAAGGTGCACAATTGATGGTGCATCAATGCGTCCGGTATATGTACAAGCAGGAAGGCCAGGGAGCCTTGTAGTACCGTGTATAGAACAGAGTGACGTGTCGTGTATTGATGGCAAAGACCCATCCCGTGGGTGCAGAGGGAAACAGAAACGTACCTGACTCCAATGGTCGTAACATCCCTCAATCCTCACCTCTCAATACTTGATTGAAGAAACATCTGTCACACTCAACCCACCCTCTGTCTCACGCTCTGTTGAAAGATACAGAGGGTAGCCCTTCTTGAAACCCATTGATATAATCCTCACTATCACTTGTGCAGAGCTTGTATGCCTTGTGCGCTTTTGATGGTGCAACTGTGCATCCCACCCTGTGCCAGCATATAGTGCAAGAAGAAAGGCCAGTGAGCCTTATGGTGCAGTGCACATGAACAAATCATGCGTTGTGCATTGAAAGGCCTATCCCCTATGTGCAACACTCCGTTCACACATCTCACCTCTCATTTGATTTGAAGTGAAAGACTGGTCACTCATCCCACCCTTTGTCTCACTCACTGATAGATATCGAGGACAGTCCATACACAGGTCCCCATCCTGTTAGGATGAAAGCTCACATCACTCAAGGGATTGGTGATGAAGATCATGCCGGCTATTGTTGTCATCAGGATGTTGAAGATGAGGCGTACCCAAGGAGGCAGCCAACAAGTCTGATACTTCAATGATTTGTAAGAAATGTCATCTGTTAAGAAGGGCAAACGGACTGATATTGCAGAAACAATGCACCAAGGGAGGTGGCTTCAAATTACTTGCTGGAAAGGTACTGTTGATGAGTCAGCTATCTTGGATTGCGGGGTGTTACCACCTTTTCCATAGTCAACTTTCCGCCCAAGGGTGTTTCCACCTTTTCTTGGAACGAGGCCTGTTATGACAGAGAATTTCTTCCTTTTCTCCCATAACAATTTTGTTTGTTTTTTTTTTGTTAATAAAGAGAACGGTAGAAGTACCATGTGTCAGAACCAACCTCGCCATCATTGTTAGATTAGACGAGAAGAGAACAAGGTCGGGTTGAGAGGTATCTGTGAGGGGCTAACAGAATGAGACCACCTCATGAGGAAGATCATAAGGGCTATCAGAAGCAGGAAGAGAATGACAGTACGATGCCCAAAAGAGAGAGTGTAGGTCGACTATGATTGTCAAGATCTCCAAGGAGGGAAGTACTTTTTCAAATGATAGCCATTGATCAGGAAAGGATCATTAGAGGCATCAACGGGCTGCACTTGAATAGAGCCATTAGGATTGACAACAAGTACTATGGGCCCATTCACCATTGTTGAAGCTTGCCAGGAAACTTGCCAAATCTCAAATCATAGGCTAGGACAAGATCACCTTCTTTGAACTCCTGGTGCTTGATAAAATTGTCATGATAGGCCTTGCATAACGTTTGAGTGGTTTCCATACACTGTAGGGCCATCCGTCATATCTCATCCAAGCATTCCAAGTGCAGGAGGCGGCATTGCAGTGACTCGTCATCTCCCAAGTGTTATTTAACTGCCACTCACAAAGAGGGTAATTCCAATTCAACAGGGAAGAAGGCTTCAGTACCATACACTAGCTAGAAATGGGTCTGTCTTCTAGCTGCCTTATGGGAGGTTCTATATGCCCAACGGGCCTCTGTAAGTCGATCGTCCCAGTCACGACGATGTGCGGCAATCGTTCTTGTCAGGATTGAGCAAAGGATACGATTGGTGAATTCAACTTGGCCGTTGGCTTTGGAGTAATAAGGAGTGGACTCACGATGATGGATTTTATACAGCTCCGTCAGCTCCTCCATGATTTTATTAAGGAAATGAGTTTCTCTATCACTTACCAGCTCGAGGGGACTACCAAAATGGGTAATAATATTCTTGTACATGAATAGGGCTACGCTGTTACCATCGTCCTGCTTTAGACCTTTAGCTTCACACTACTTTATGACATAATCCATACATACTAAGATGTATCTGTTCTGCTTCCGTCTGGTGGGTGGATCAATGGGATCCACAAAATCAATCCCCCACTTCTCAAATGGCTTTATGGAAAGAATGGGTTGCAGTGGCATGGCACTTGTTTTGGTGGGTTTTCCCATTCACTGAGAAGTATCACATCTCTTGCAGTAGTCATATACATCCTTGTGGAGGGTCGGCCACCAATATCTTGCTAACAGAGCCTTTCTGGCTGTCGCTTCTCCTGCGAAGTGTCCACCACATGGTTCACCATGGCATGCTTTCAATATCATGCCGATTTCATTCCTTGCAACACATCTTCGCAGCACTTCATCTTTGCCTCTCTTGTACAGTGCACCGCCTAGCAAGGTGTAGGGGGTTGATTCTAATAGAAGCTTCTTCTTCTCACGGCTTGAGGTCCTAGGAGGATACTGTTGAGTTGCTAGAAGGTTGGCTATGTTTGCATACCAGGGAGTAACTGTTTCAACTAGAAACAAAGAAGCATCATGAAGATCTAGATCATCATGTTCCTCTTCTGTAGTTTGAGGGATCCGTGATAGATAATCGGCTAGAACATGGGAACGGCCAGGCTTAGTGACCACTTCAAAATCAAACTCCTAGAATAGGAGCAACCATCTCATCAGCCGTCCTTTAACATTTGCTTTGTTCATCAAGAAGGGCAGGGCTTCATGATCCATGTAGAACTTAAAATGCGTTGACAATAGATAATGTCGAAACTTCTCTAGTACAAGCACCATTGCCAAGCACTCAAGCTCTGTCACTATGTAGTTCCGTTCCCTATCAGTGACCTTTCGGCTTGCATAATATATTGGTTAATCTAATTTAGAGGGACCCTTTTGACATAGGACAACACCTAGCCCTTCAACTGATGCATCTATGTGCACATGAAACTCCTTCGTCTAATTAGAAAGCTATAAGATAGATGCTTGGATAAGGTACTTTTTTAGGGTATTAAAGGATCCTTCACAGTCATCAATCCAAAGGAAATCCACATCTTTTCTTTTAGGAGCTTGTACAGAGAGGTTGCCTTGGTTGCAAAATGTGCAATAAATCTTCTGTAGTGGCCCACATGGCCAAGAAATCCTCTCAATTGCTTGAGGTTTATTGGTGTTGTCAAGGCAGCAATCTTCTTAATCTTCACCGAGTCTGTTGCAATCCCTTGTGCACAGACAATATGGCCCAGAAGAACTCCTGATGAAACGCCAAAGACACATTTATCGGGGTTGAGAGAAATCCCATACTCTTGGCATCTGTCAAAACATTGCTCTAAGTGTCCCCAGTGCTCACAGATTAAGCTATAGACACACAAGTCATCAAGATACACCTCAATGAAATCATGCAAATGATTCTGGAAGGCAGCCATCATTACTCTTTGGAAGGTAGCAAGAGCATTACAGAGCCCAAATGGCATCACTCTATAGGCATCACTCTTTGGAAGGTAGCAGGAGCATTACAGAGCCCAAATGGCATCACTCTATAGGCATAGGTCCCCCATTTTGTGGTGAAGGTTGTTTTGGATTGGTCCTCTTCTATGATTTGGACTTGGTTATATCTGCTGAATCTATCCAAGAGGGAATAGAGCTCATGGCCTGCTAGTGTGTCCAACAAATGGTCTGTAAAAGAGATAGGAAAATGATCCTTCTTCAAAGTTTTCCGTTCTTCTTGGGTACTATCACAATGGACGAAATCCATTCACTATTAGCCACGGGATAAATGAACTCAGCTTCAAGAAGTTACAATAATTCAGTCTTCACCAGAGAAAAATAATTAGGATTCATACGCCTTTGTCTTTGCCTTACAGGTTTGGCATCGGGCTCTAGGTCAATGTGATGTTGGCCTACTGTGGGATCAATCTCCTTTAGGTCTTTATATGACCAACCAAACACGTCTAAGTTCTCTTTAAGTAGGTCTCGCAGGACCACTAGTTCTTCTTCTGGAACATTGAGGCCCACTTTTAGGTGACGTTTAGTACCGTCAGTATCCAAGAATGTTACTTGCCTTTCACCTTCTACTTCACGGATGAATGTCCTACAGATTGCTTCTGGATAGAGGTCTGACTCTTTCAAGGGAGTAGTGTCATCGTCTAATGTTTCACTAGAACTAGTGTCCTCCTAATCAGATGACTCATTTTTTTGTTTTGATTGTTGGAAGGGTATCAGAGCTTTGTTTGCTTTTGTGCGAGTGGTGATTTCTTCTGGACTTAGGGATTCATCTTCAGAGGATGCGTCCAAAAATGTCACATAGCATGGACCTTCTAGAATCTGTGGCTTTGATGGTTCTAGCTTCTGTTGACAAGGGGCATCATCATCTTTTCTCCAGACTGAAAGGTCATGGCGACAGGAGCCATTGGTGAACTTAATTTTTGTGCTTTTGATCCATTGCTTATGCAGATTGTGCATAGTGTGTGGTTCATTGGCTAACCCAAATGGAACCATGGTCATTCCATCCAACACCCTAAGATCTTTGACCTTTAGGGGACCCGTAGGGACATCGACAAGATCATCCACTATCAGAGGATCTTCTTCAACTGCACTTTCATAGTCTGCTTCATTTTCTTCCTCATCATTTTCTTCCTCTTCCTTTGGAGGCTCTGTCTTTGCTTCTGTAGAGGCTCTGTAGAAGAAGAACAGATCTTTTGCTTCTACTTCTACTTCTGTCTCTGGCTCTGTCTCTATTACTGTCTCTGCAAATGACATGTAATAGGGAGAACAATACATCCATGCTTCTATCTCACTGTCAGAGGTGATTTCAAAAGTCAATTCTAGTTGAGACATGAGGTATTCTCCCATGGGCAAGGACTTTTCTTCCCTTGGTAGTTGGCTTACACTGCCCACTGTTAGGGATTGTGCCTCTATTTTCTTGGGAAAGATCTGTTTAACAGTCTCTTCGTCTCCTAATGTACCATCCGTTACTTCGTTGGAGGAGTCAGTTATGACTTTGATGGATGTGGATCCATTGCCTTTTTGCGATCCATACAATTTCAACACCACTTTGTTGGGTCCTCTACCTAGGATTAGGGTTTCTTTGAACCAGACCGTCCTGGCTCTCGCTTCATAAAGCCAAGGTCTTCTCAACAACAGAGGGTATGAGGTCCCATAAGAATTTGGTTTAACCACCAGATAGGTTAGCCAGTAACGTTTTCCTGCAATGGTTGTTTTTACGTATGGGAGGATGCCCAACAGTTTAATTCTGCTTTGGTCTGCCAATTTGATAAGCCACTGTATAGGTTGAATTCCTTGCAACCCTAAGTCCTTCATTGTCACATCCGTCATTATGTTTATTGATGAACATCCATCAATCAATGCATTTGAGATAAAGCATCATTCAATCCATACACTAATCTATGGGGTTCTAGGATCTAGGAAGGTGTTAGCCACATCCACTTCCTTCACAGGTTTCGAGGCTCTATTGAACTTTGTTGTTGTTGGGGAAGCAATCCTTAGGCCGGGTCTTCTTATCAAGATGCTTTTGAATTTCTTTCACAGCTGGGAGATAGCATCAGCAACTGTTAGAATGTTAAGTTCTTCCTGGAGTCATTGACAACCTTGCTTTAGCTTCGTCATACAATCTTGCACCTTCCATTGCAGCTTGCGGATTGACTGGTCTTCTCAATTCCACGAACTTGCGAACTTCTGGTTGTAGGCCTCTAAGGAACACTCCTTTCTGAATGCCTTCGCCCAAATGATGGTTAGTCAATCTCTTCAGGATGGATTCCATAAGCTTATACTCTTTCTCCAGATGCCTGACTTAGGTTCATGAACTCCTCTCGCATCCGCTCTTCAAAACCTTCACGCTTGAATTTAGTGAGGAAGGCCAACTTTAGGTCGTCCCATGTGCCAAAAGTTCCTGCTGCTTGTCTCTCATACCATTGAAGCGCTGCACCCTTGAAAGTGGCCGGGAATATTGCGGAATATTGCTAACCAATGCTGAGGGATTCTGGCATTGTTAGCCACACATGCTACCATAAATTTTGCTACATGAAGATCAGGGTCTTCATTGTACTCTCTCTTGAAAATTGGCAATAGGACTATATTTGTTCGCATGTCATCAATATTTCCACGACGAATCTGACTAAGAAGGAGACTTTGAGTCACCATGGGAACTTCTGTAAATAGTGCTTTCAGGGCGTCAAAGGAGGCTTATGCTGCAAGCTCGTTCTTAGCCTTGATTCTTGCCTTCTCTCCTCTCACATACCTCTGGACTCGTTCTAATCCTTGCCTCTTGATCACTCATTCATCAAGGACTTGGCTCCAACCAGTTGTTCAGTATACTCAACAGAATAGAATCAGAGAGGGCTTCAATCTCGGGGGGATTCTCTAGTCAACATCTCCTCTATTTTCTTCTTTTTAACATCTCTGAATTTGGCTTTCAAACCACTACAGAGGGGGAGATATTCCATTTTGAAAGTATCAAAACTCATTCTTCTTAGGATCGTTGTTGTACTATCATTATAATAATGCAGCTTCTGAGGATTTCAACAGTGTATGTTGTAAAAAACACTTTGTCTACCAACTTCCTCTAGTGGGTTGCTAATTGGACAAACAGAAGATTGTCAGTGCACCAAGCATCCCACGTATCTTGCTATTGAGCATCCACGAACAAATCCCAACTCTTTTCCTTCTTGTTTTTGTGAGCCTCCACTGACCACGACTCCTAAACCTTCTTCACAATCTCCCACTTGATGATGTCTAGAAACTTCTCAATAAATACCAAATCTTCCATGGATAGTCATTCTCTCTGCTTCTATCCTTCAATTTGTTTCCAAACAATTTTCCACCAAGATGCAAGTTTCTATTGCTTCAACATGAAGAGGAAACAGTCCACCGCATAGAGCTTGCATCATGATGGTAATATGTTTCCGCCATTGTGGGATGAACTTATTGTGGAAAGTGGCTTTGGCAATAAGAATCTCCAACTCTTCAGTGTGGAAGAAGGAAATTTGCAAACATCCATTGAATTCTTCTTCTTGGCAATGCCATTTCCTTCATTTTCAGCCTCTTCTGATGCTTGTTGATGGCAAGTTTCCCGGCAGCACACCAAAAACATGGAGTCCCAAGAGGAACACCAAGGAAAAGGGGATTCTTCTACAAGAAAATCTATCTTGTAACATCAAAAAGCTTGTATTTCATTCTTTTGATGATCAAAACAAAGAAAATAGCAAATCTTCATGCAGCATCATAGTAAATATCTCCCATGGATTTGATAGAATCAACCATAATCTTCAACATCTTCAGAGAATCCATCAATAGAACAATGAGTATAAAATAATATACCATTTTTTAATGGAAATAAATCACTTAATATTCATCTTTATTGTCTTCATAGTTTTCTCACTTGATCTCTCATATACAGATACACTGTTTTGATAGAAATTAGACTACCTCTGGCTCTCTCTCTCTCTCTCTATAGTACATCATCTCCTTACTACAATACTCAATAATGACTCTCCGAAATCTTTCTTAGGTCGTGGATGCACCTCCCAAGAGGTATGTTTGATGCGAAGAGGCACCAGAGCCACTACAGTGTCTCTTCATAGCTTACTTCTGTCTTTGTTACTTCACTCTACACTTCAGTTTTCAGTAGCTGCTTCTTCCATTTGTTTTAGCTCTTTTAAACTTAGATTCATCATTTTCAAAAGTTAGAAAACTTTTACAAATTCACATATATATTCTATAGAACACTTACAAAAGATCTACAGAACAGGAACAAAGCAGAGACAGAACAGAGATAGAGGCTCTACAGAAGGTTTACAGAGGGTTACATAAGGTCATCAGAGAATATCAAATCCTCATTACTCAGACTAAAACCATTCCAAACTATCAAAAACTATTCAATAATCTTCCAAAAGATTTCAACCTTCATCAATCATCAATCCATGCTTCATACAGAAGAAAATCAGAACAAAACACAGAAGGCATCAGAACCAATCAAAACCTATCAGAACATCATAAAGTTTCATATTTCTACTAAAAATCATCATGAGCTTCCAAAAAATAATCAATATCATCCAAAACAATCTCAAACACTTCCATTATCAACCATACATCACTATAAATCCATCAAAAATCAACCGTTCAGACCTCAAAAACAACAAAAATCAGTCAAAATTTCAGTCTTTTTCCACTCTCAACAGTAGGATGGGAGAATATAAGAAATGTGATATTGAAAAAAAACAACAAAGGTAGAAGGAGCAAATATAGTTAGTATCGGCATGTTCTACCATAACAAAACAAGAATAACATCCAATACAGAAATCTACCCTAAATACTCATAATTCAGCCCATAAATGTGTATGATTGAAAACAAGAAAATGGTACCAAATTTAGGTTACATTGTAGACAATAGAAGGAAAATGTTATCTTGAAAATGTTGCTGTCTACATTCTTTCTAAATGAGAAAATGATATTCAATTTTTAGAAAATTGGTACAAGATTTGAAGTCACATCATAGAGAGCCAAGAACAATCTTGGTGTCATGAGTATTACTAATCACATTTTTCTTAAATGAAGAAATCATACTAAATGACATCATCTTTTCAAATATAACGACAAACATTCAGGTTACGACCTCAACCACCCCAATAGGGCAACATCCTAGAGGATTTCGATTACATATGAGAGATAGATCCAAAAATATGCATACAAGGAGTTACAACCAAGACAGTCACTCTTCACATGACTTCACATGACATTCAAGTATTATTTTATACATAGTAAATAAGGCATCTACATGCATACTTTGTTCAACATGTAATTCAAGCATCAATATGTATAAATGCAGTTGAGTGTAAAGATTTACATATGGATTGCACGATACAAGGAGCTTAAATATTTATGGACACAATATAAATATAGATACCACATCAAGATAAACATATGCATGAACACGATATGACTGAGCAAGAACTTGTGGAGATGTAAATTTGATCATGGAAGCACTACCGTTGATCGTAGAGGAAGTGGGACTATTTATTGAACATAATGTATCTAGCTATCTCCAAGTTATTGATGAGCAAATCTAGTAGTTTGGTATCCCAAAGAAGTATAGGATTGAACATTTTGAATGCACTAATGAAAGTGGGTTTAAGAATCAGGCTCAAGAGATATAATAGATGCATGCTATAACATGGGATGTGCTGAGATATCAAGCTCTACATGAGCTAGCATCCACTATACATCTTGATGATATGGCAGGATATTATTCACTGGCGTGCTAGGTGACTAGTTTTCCGTAAGTTGGACACCTCTATTCCTATCCCCGCAGCTGCCCAATTGCAATATTTTCTGCATGGCTTGGACTTTAATATCCAGTTGTAGTTGAGCAGTGACCCCTTGGGGGATATAGATACTGCCATTACACGAGCACAAGAAGTGGAATCCCGACTACAAGCAGCCTATGCCTCTCGAGGCAATTCGAATATGGGTCTAGCATTGGGAAATAATATGGCGATAGCCAATGGCAGTGGTAGCCAAGGGATAGCGATAGCTAATCCTAATGGAGAGGGAACATGATGTAGAATGTGCCTTTATTACCAGCTCCCCCTAGTATGTCGATGCCTACAGGCAGTCAAATGGCTCCAAATGGTGGAGGCCAGGCAGTTAATCCTAATACCATGCATGTGGTTCAACAACCAAGGCCTAATGGAATTGTTAGGCCGATGGAACGACAGGGTAATGATCAAGGCTACGAGTCGAGTGCTTCCAATGTTCTTGGCGAGGTTAAGGACATGATGAAGCATTATACCGACATGATTACGGAGCAGTATCGACAAATAGCCGTTGATGTCAACTTTCTTAAAAAACAACAAAATTTGATAGGAAGTAGATACCCAGATGAGGGTGCACCTTCGAGGTTTAGCTGCAAATGGTGTGGGCTCAATTGAGTATTCTTTGAGCATGGATGGATTCTAGGGATTTCGAAGAACACATCGTCAAGGAAATTATAGATTCAGAAAGGGCCTGGTTGCACATTTTATCCACTCCCTTTTCCACCATTGGCCCACAAATGTGGTTTTCATAGAAAATGAAGTGGTTTTTTGCATTTCAAAACTTGGATCCTGGGTTGACAAGTTTTGGAGGGATTTTTGAAATTGATAGAAAAATGGTTTTTTTAATAACCCAATAGTTGACACTCACATGCACAAAAGGAGAAGATCTTACCATGTGTAAAGGGGACTGTTGATTTTGCATGTGGAGCAACGCCTCTTGAAAAAAGTGTTGGCATGTGCTAAACTTTGAGGTGAAAATTCTAGTTCTAATTACTATCCCCCCCAGTTCATGCATGTGGGTTTTAAACTCTCTAGACCTCAAGCTCATATTAGGCTCTTTGCCTATCACTAGGTTAAGGGCCAATCTTGTTAAGACACCTCATAGAAATCGTTAATAATAGAATTTTGTGATTTGCCGCTCCCTTTTGATAGAAACAATCCATGATTTGTCTTCTTCATAATTGCATTGAGGCCAACTCGAGATTACAAAAAATTAGCCCTTTCCCAATCCATTCCTTACGAGGCTCTTTTCGAGTCCATGTTTCCCTTAATGGTATTTATGATGTTTAGTCATTTGACGCTCTCAAGAGTACAAGTCTTTGAGATGATGATTAAAATACTCCTTGGGTTTATGAGTAGTCTCTATGCCCATTTGATAAGGCTTACAAGCTTAGATGACATGGCAAATTGCTAAGGGTGGTAGTATAAGTGCATATGCTGCGATAATGTGTGTTGAAACAATGCCAAAGGCATGCAATTTTCGAGCTAGTAAAAAGTGGTTGGATGTAGCATACTTGGCACAATGCTAATAAAGATGACACTGCAAATTTTGGAGTTGATGGAGTTAGTACTAATATCGATAAGGAAAGAAAAAGTAATTTATGGATGGGGTGACAACCAAGAGTATACCATCTTGGGCAGAAATGCAAAAGCAAAGCCATACAAGTCAAAAAATGAAAACACACCATGTTTTAAAGATTGCCTAGGAGTTATATAAATAGGTAAGTCATTGTTCAAGGAGGAAGATGATTAGGGCAATGACAATGCTAGTCAGCGTAGGGTGGATATGGTGATGAAAATTGACAAGAAGTGAAGGAGGGTGGAAGGGCACTTGGCTCTATATCTGGTGGTGCTAAATTCATATTGTAGATGTAGAGAGGATGAGGTAGCCATAATTGAATCTATGAGGAAGAGAAAGGGGAGTTTGTGGAAGGGAAGACAATGGATATGCTATAAAGACGAAGCTAGTGAAAGTGAAGAAGGCTACACATGTGTTTGTATTAAAGGCCCAAAAAAGTCAAGAGCTTGTTTGTGGAGGTGGTGCTTGGATGGAGCATTTTCTTGCATGCTTGCATTGTTGCTAGTCAAATGATGGGCTCACAATGGTGGTCGAGGAAACCTAGACATTTGTATGCTTCTGTGGTGACATTCTCGTAAAAAGAAATGAAGATTTAGAGAAAATAAAAGAGAAAGGGGTTTTTCCTTTGTGCATGTGAGCTTGATTTTATGTATGCATCATCGGTGGCATGAGCTTTGTTCTGCTCTCTTTCTCACTCTCCCTTCTCTTGTTTCTTTCTCTCTTTCCCTCTCTATTCTCTCTATTTCCTTCTCTTATTTATCTTCCACTTCGTATCTTCTCTCTCTTTCTCTCATTCTCTATTTGTTTAATATATTCTTTCATTTTCACTCACTCACTCACTCACTTAGAGCTCTTGGAGCTTGTTAGCTCCTCTTTGCCTCCATCTTGGGAAAATGGGAGGGGGCGATTTTATATTTTTTATGTGTGTGTTTGTGTGTGGGTGAATTACTTATATGTTATTAGGGGAGAATAAGATTTGTTCTTTGCTCAGAGAGGTGCTAAGAAAGAAGAAGAAGAAGGTGGTGATGATGATGATGGGGAGAAGGAGAATTTACTAGGAGGGGGAGATGACCTCTTGATGGTTTGGGTGGGGGGAGGCTTTGATGTGGAGGGAGATAAACTTGCTGATGCGGAAGGGGAGTAATTATTTTCCAATGAATGTGGCTAAGGGGGGGACTCACTCTGGTGAGTATTTTTGGCTACCTTTGTTCCTCTATTCCACCATTTTTGTCTTGAATCTTTTGCTTTGTAGATGACTTGGCTGCACTTGGCCCTTGGCCTCCACCACTAGGCATTCCACCTTGAACAACTGTGTTTCCTCAGTTCCTACTTGGCCTCGAATGAACTTACTACTACCCTCTGTCTCCACCAATAGCACTTAGCTTGTGACATCTGAATAGGACCATGCACACAACCTTAGGCATCCGCTTGTAGAGCTCGCTCACCAATAAGCCTTATCCTTGCATGTTTAAGTAGCGGATAGGGCTTGGCCCTCGATTACCATGCAATCAATCTTGGTCTTTGGCTATGGCACACCACCCTTGATCACCTTGGCCCCACACACTTATGTGCCTTGCATCAATGAACAACCATTTCACCAAAACAATTGGGCATATCAAGCCCTTGGCAGTGTGGCTCTGCCATAAGTGAGCCTTGGATGGCCACTCCACTTGCTTGATCACACCCTCGACCGCCTCATAGCACCCTCTTGGCCTGTTCGATAGGACAAGTGGCTAATGTCTTAGCCCCAGCCATAAGTGGCCAACTTGGTCATCGGCACAAAAATAGGCACCTTAACTTATTAAAATTAGCCTCAGGATCCATCATAACAACAATGGCCATCTGGCCTTTGAGTCGGCCCACATGGCTTTGATTATCAGCTCCTCGATTTACTTTTTTTAAACAATCAAACAATGATCTTCTTCACACAAGAGCACATTGGAGGAACCTTTTGCAACTGAAGTTAAAACGATGCCATGCTTCTGGAAGACCTTTGAATTCGCATTCGCAAAAGCTTCTCGCTCTGCTGTGCTAAATTGCTCAACAGCGAGATCTCCAAGGAGCAAGCCATCAAACAACGCCTCATCACATCATACGATCAACGAACCACTTTTGCTATCATTGATCAAGAAATCATAGCGTTATCAAAGCTCGCTGATACTGACTCCCCGTTCTTGAGGCATTGGTACACTCTTAGGCTGCAATGGGAAGTTGAAGGGTGCCGTATAATGACCAACGCTGAGCAGCGCCGCGCTAGCAAAACAACGGAATACGACCCCACATATGTCGCGCCAACCTCATATAGAGTGTTAACCACTCTTCAAGGCTGACCCATGGAAGAACAAATCAAAGGACACCCCTACCTCAACCGCTTGTTGACTGAGGAAGAGTTACACATTGCTAGCCGTGTCAACTCTGGTGACTTCTTAACATATGTTCTCACATACATCACGCAAGTGGGGATTCAACCCTCTGATCTGGACTGTGAAGCTCACTTAGAATACAACCCCCAGTTCTATGATTGGCTCCTTTACAAGTAACTCCTATACCACCATGCCGAACGCCCTTGCCCTTCTGACCCTAAATCCTAGGAAGGATTCTTCTCAAGCTGGAAGGGGAAGGGGTAAGGTGAATAAGGTGAATCAAATCAGGCCAATTAAATCAAAATTAGTGAAACATATAAACATATATTATGAAAAATGGATGGGGTAGGAAAAAGGGTATGAAAACTTTGAAGTAAAGGACAAAAAGTCAAAGTCTGAAAATGAAAATCTACATTGGTTCTTAATGAATTCATGCAAAAAGCATAGAATTTTTCTTTTTCAGCAATCAACAAATTACTATGTGGAAAGATAAAATTACGGTTTATGATAAGAACGAAAAATATCGCAACAAGACCATGCCCACCAGCTTCCATTCACGGAAGAGGAGAGAGCGTAGTACAGCATCACCTTGGAGAGCCACACCTACAACCAACTAAAATTCCGAACTATTCACAACTTAGAAGGATTGGTGGCCAAAGAAGAGGTGGCTAGGGGAGTCATTGAAAATTGCAAATTCACCAAGTACCTGGAAAGATTCGCACAAGAACCCGACCACACAAGGTGCGTGAAATTTCTCGGGTCTTATGACCCCGACAACGAATGCGGCACCGTCAAAATAGGAAGGGGACAAAATGCCAAGCAATTGTTGGTTCGCTTATCCCCCGCCTTGGTAGAAAAGGCGCTGGGACTAGAACCAAAAATAGAAAACAAGCAGAAGAGAGGTGTACGCCATGCTGGGGATGAGAAAGGAGGACGAGCTGACAAATGACAGCATCAACATTCAAGATATCCCTGATGCAAAAACCGGACTGCAGGCAAAACTGATACACATGCTCTTTTCCAGCCAGTGCTACAATGCATTGATGCACTAGATCAGTGTGCCAGTATTGGAGAATGTCGTGGCTCATACCCTGCATGAAGTCGATTAGAATGGCTATGTGCGCAAAACCATCGACCAGGTGGCTAAAGCACTGGCTTTGGGAAGCATGCCAGCAGGTGGAGGGTCGCCAGCTTCCAAGGCCACAGAGAGGAAGAAGGCCTCATTTATCGGCTACGGAAGCATTTTGGCTGCGCTCATCCAAGAGGCAATAAAGGAGACAAAGAATGCAGAAGAAGAAGAAGGAGAAATGCCGGATAGGTCGCCCCCTCACCAGGACAAAGAAGGGTCCATCAATAGAACTGAGACCAAGGAAGAAGGGGAAGAACAGAAAAGCAAGAAGATGACCAAGAAACCCAAGAAGAAAACAGCCCAAAGGAAGAAAGAGGATGACGAAGGCCGCAAGAAGGAGAAATAGGAC
Source organism: Lygodium microphyllum (assembly GCF_053477565.2). Taxonomy (NCBI): domain Eukaryota; kingdom Viridiplantae; phylum Streptophyta; class Polypodiopsida; order Schizaeales; family Lygodiaceae; genus Lygodium; species Lygodium microphyllum. The sequence goes on from NC_141155.1 coordinate 130,990,017, forward strand.
TTGGAAAGGGCCAAAAAAGAATCCCTTAAGGAGGCCAAGGAGAGGGAGAAGAAGAAGAAACAGGAAGAAGAAAAGGAAAAGGAGGAATGACAGAAGGCAAAGAAGGCGTCAAAACAGGAGGCTGAGGAGAGGAAAAAGAAGGAAAAGGGAGAAAAAGACAAAAAGGAGGAAGAACGCCAAAAAACAGAAGTGGAAAGGCAAAGAAAAGCCGCGGAGGAAGACGAGGAACTAAGAAGGAAGGAGGAAGAAGACCTGGTTGAGACTACACGCCGGTCTATTGAACAACAAAGTAGGGCAAATGAATTGGGGAATCCGAGTCCGCAAAGAGAAGAAGAGCCTAGTTCTAGCACACAGGCGCCAAAAATCGTGTCGCCCGCTGTCATTGAGGGCAAGGGCAAAGCCTCAATTCACCCAATTCCGCCCCTCATGGTGCCTCACACCAAACCAACCACCATCACCCCCAGCATCCCGACTAGTGCCAATGTTTCAAATTTCGTGGCATGGATGCAATACTTCATCAACAAAGAAATGGGCCAGGGACAAAGCACCGAAACTACGGCCACAAGGCAAAAAAGGCCAGCCACTGATGTAGAATCAAGGCAAGACCCTAAGCGGCAGAAGGTGGAAGACTCGACATCACCAACCCACACAACGATGACGCCATTAGCTTACTACAACGAGTACGTCACCGAGCTACTCTCCCAATTGGAGAAAGCTAAGGAGGAATGAAAGATAGCTGTGGCTGAGTTAGCGGCTGAAAAGAAGTCAGAAGAGCTGCCTTCCAACTCGACAAAACTAGAATGATAGTCATGCAACAAAGGGAGATCTCGGATCTCAAGCAAGAAGTGAAGGCTAAGGACGATAGGAAAGAGCACTAGAGGTAGCTACTAGACAATGAAACATAGGAACTTGTGAAAATGCAGAGAGAACACAAGCTCTGGATCATGCAGTATGAGGAGCTAATTGCAAAAACCGCCAAAGTCAAAGCGCTTATGGCTGAGCTCAATGCCAAGGGCGAGGAAAGAAAACAGAACATGGAGCAGTATTAGAACAAGATCGAGTCCCTGACTGATCAGTTGAACTCCCAAAAAGAAGAACAGGAGACACTGGTCAAAGAACGGGAATACCAAGAACAAAGGCTCACAACCCTGGCTCTAAGGCAAGGAGAGAGCCTAGAAGAGATGAACAAGAAAGCAGAGGAGTGGGCCACGCAGAATAAAAGAAAGGTGAAGACACTGGCACGGCACCTTGCTCTGGTGGAAAAAGAGAAGATAATCGCAGAGAACAAGATAGAAGCCGCCCAGGTGGCCTTTGGTACCCAACAGAAGGCCTTCCTCAACACAATCATGGACACCACCCGCCCAGAGGAGGGAGAATCATTGGAGGTGGCACAAAAGAAGCTTAACATTGCACGCAGAGCCCTGCATGCAGGACTGCAAATGCCACCCCAACCTGCGGAGGTTAGACTGAGCCTGGAAAAGCAAAGGAAATACCTACTGCTGGCCGGCCTAACCCCCCAGGAAGTAGATGCCATAGGATTTGAAGAGAGAGCACCATAGGCAGACCAGCAGGGGGAGGAAGCAGAACTCGAATTCGACATGGGCAGATTCAGAGAGGATGTGATCACACAACCCTCCTTGCCGCAGTCTCAAGAACAACAATAGAAGGACCCATCTGCAGAGAGACAAGCCGCACTTAAAGAGAGACGCAGGAAGCTAGTCGAAGAAGCCAGGAAGCAGTTAAGGGCTAAGCTAGCCGTGCAGCCGTCCGCACCCCTCCCACCTTGCCCTGATGACTTCCCAGTTGGATTCCATGCAGAGCTAGCGGTTTGGGAAGGACAAGAAAAAGAAAAGGATCCATTCACCTTTAGCTTTCTCCTGCCCAACAATCTATGGAGGGTCTTGCCGCTTAAGGTGATGGAGCAAGTGATCGCGATTGGTGGCCGTCTAGGGCAAAAGTGGCTAGAAGAGAGAGAGAATACCCCCACCTCTTGTGAAACTGAAGAGGCCAACTACTGGCAAAACAATATTTTTGAAGTTTCACATATAGTACAGGGCTATAAAATCCAACCCCTGTGGAGGAGGCGAGTATGCGACATTAGTATACTCGCTTGGATGGCATTTTGTAACACGCTGCCCTTCGAGAGGAACAACCCCACATACATGGTATACCCTTGAAGGGTAGGTGTGGATTTTGATGCCACCCTCCACGGGCGTTACGACTTTCCCATTATCTATAACTCCAATATAATATCCTTCGAACATGCCCTCCTCTTTAACCTAGAAAGCCTAGATGACTCTATGATGCACTTCCTCGCAGATTTCTCTTCATGTCCCGATCCAGCTTTTGTAACTACATATAACTACCTTAGATTACTTAAGCTATTACTTAAGCAGGACCCAACTCCACAAGAGCGTGGTCTGCCTCCCCTCTTCTTCGACCCTAACGCCATTGACAGTTGTGCCATGGCTCGTCTCATGATGAGGGCTAGTCTCCTCCCCTCCTTTTACCTAGCCCTCCTAGAAGACATGAATGACAGCCAGTTTACTAGGTGCAATCACCCTTTTCTCTCCACCACCTCTCTCCACGTCCACATGAATCTGAAAGGATACAAAAAAAGCTACCAATTTTTTAGTAAATCCATCCGACCCCCTTTCCCTCCTCATTCAGATGAAGAAAATTTGGCCCTGGCTGTCATTCTACTACTATAACTTCAAAAAAAAAAGAGAGAAAAGAAAAGAAAAGTAAAGTAAAAGCGAAGAAAAGAACAACATGAAAGGAAAAGCACGAAAGACACTCTCCACTGACTGGACAACATAGCCCACTTGCAAAAGCACTTACCACCACATAAAGCACGATCACTGCACCCAGGGGTTCTCAACTTAGGCATGCCCAGTGGCTTTGGTCGGCCGGCTCCACTCCTAACCCCCTAGCCCTTTTGCTCCCCCACTCCACGCTTAGAGCACATCAAGGGCAGGACATACCTAGGGAGGTAACACTCGCCTATGGCTAGACCTGTCACCCTAAGCCACTTGCACCGCACCTCCCTTGGCACAAATGGGATCCTCAAGTGTGGGACATCACCCAGGCTTGCCTGCGATTAGATCCACCTCCCCATTTCACTAGCACGAGCACAATGCACTAACACAATGAGGTAGGCACTTCCCTTAGAAATAGCATCGCACCTTCTCCTTTCAGGCATCACAAAAAGCAACAAACCACCAACTTCGGAGGCCCCCGTCAACCACGCAATACCCATTTGGCTTCTCCAACAAAAATCATTTCACAACTTCCACAAGCACCTGAGTCTCCAAGTGGCCCTCACCTTACACCACTTGGCCAATTGTCTATCAACCTATAACAACACAGAAGTGCCATGGGACTGGCACCTGTCTAGGAGGGGGGTAATGTTAACCCCAAGTCGAGATGGTGAAAAAAGAAAGGAAAAAGCAGAAAAAAACATAGAAAAAGAGCAAAGACACGCAAGCAACCTCCAAAGCTAAGCCAGGAAAAAAAGCGCAATTTTAAATGAAAGGTGCCTCAAAGAACTTAGAAAAATCTTGTAAAAGAGCGCCAGGCTTCCTCCTGTGCCAATTGTAAAATATTAGACGGGTGTAGGCTAGAGGCATAAGGCTAGAAGAGGGAAATGAAAAAAGGACCTTGCCACAATGACCGGTCATGTAAAAAAGGGATGGGTGCCCATGGGATTTTAGGGTTTGTATATATAAAGTTTAAAAAGTGAACGAGAGCTCATTCTTTGGTGTGTGGCTAACAAGAACTCTCTTCTTCTTCTCTTCTTCTCTCCTCATCTTCTTGCTTGTGTGTGCTCTTGAGAGAGGGAGTGTGAGAGTGTGAGGGAGTGAGTGTGTGAGAGTGAGGGATCAAGAGGGTGAAGCTCTTCACCATCTCCTCTTCTCTTCTTCTCTTCTCTTCTCTCTTCTCTCGCACGTGGCTATGGAGGATGGAGCTTGGGGATGGAGGAGGCTTGAGGATGCTTGAGCTCGCATCTAGGATCATGGAGCTATCGGGGTGTGCGAGAGAGGAGGCAACTCGTATCGGCATCAAGGTAAGCTCACTACACTCATAGGATCGACGGGGCGTCGGCTAGGTGAGATATAGCCATTAGAGCTCGCTTGAAATGCTTGAAGCAATAGGCGGTCCATGGGTCTTGGCGGTTGAGCGAAAGCTTCCACTACACCTCTCTTGAACCTTGTTTATTTTCATAGTATTAGAGCCATCCCACAATTGCGCGGAGCTTAATTAAAGATTGAGGTAAAGGCATTGGAACACGAAAGAAAACAAGCAAGCAACATGTAAGAAGTTCTTTCACCTTGCTTCGTTTGCCTTAGGTTATAGCTATAAGAAGGTTCCAGTTTAGTCAAGAAAAGTTTGCCAAGATCAAATGTATGGGTCACAACTGAGTGTAGTCCAACAATTGCCATCCAAAGCACTTGGCCTATGTGCTCATGTGTGAAGAAGATCATTGTTTGACTGTTTAAAAAACTCAAATCAAGGAGTTGATAATCAAAGCCATGTGGGCTGACTCAAAGGCCACATGGCCATCGTTGTTTGTAAAATATTACACGGCGCAGCGAACAGAATCTGAGAAAGAGATAGAGAGTACACAACAGATAAGAGAAGAATCAGTAAAATTCTTTAACTCCAAACAACTGATACAAAGATGGCTCTGTCCACCCGTGCGCTTCCACTGTGTGAAGCTTAGATGGCGATCTAGACAGAAGATAGGTGAAGAGCTTAAGGCTAGCTGGAACAACAACTCTGTCTGGGTGAAAGATGAGTGTGAGATGGCTGCGAAGGGGTTTAGCTTTTATAGCCCGCGAAGGTCGTTAGGTCGGCCTGCTGACCGACCTACCATATGAGCCTCCACTAGTCGGCCAGGGAATATTCCAGGGAATATTCCCTTTACCATCGGGCCGGGGGCGCTGCCCCCGGACCCCCGCCAGGGGGGCCGCTGGCCCCCCTGGGACCCCCCAGCCAGAGGCCGCTTCCGCGGCCCCCGGACCCCACAATAGGGGCCCCTTTTAACTCCCTTACCACGCAACTCAATGCAATGTGCCTCGAGTTGCTACCAGCTTAACCACTCCGTCTAACCCAAAGATTAGACCCACAACAGTCACCTTTTTGCCATCCGGTCACATAGACCTCATCTGATATACAAGTCAGGACTCAACCAATGTCCGGGCTCACATTTGGCTTCTCCTCATAATGGGGGCCTTACAACTTTGAGCACCATGGATCATTGGCAGCACCTAATGAGGGTGGGGCATTGATCATATCTAACACCCCCCCTCAATGTCCACCTATAGGTGAACTATCTCCTCGGCCCAATGCCGAGTCTCTGAAGATGAACTTGAAGCAGATCCTTCGTAAGTGCTTTGGTGAAGATATCTGCTCCATTCTCCTCTGTTGGACAGTAGACCAATTCCACTATCCCATCCTCCATCAAATCACGCACATAGTGATACTGGATCTCTATATGTTTGGTGCGTGCATGAAACACTGGATTTTTGGCAATGGCGATGCAACTCTGATTGTCACATCTCAGCACAGTTGGTTCTTCATCCTGCACTCCCATATGCCATAGAATCCTTCTCAACCATACGGCCTCACATGCAGCAAAACAAGCTGCCTTGTACTCTGCTTCGGTAGAAGACAATGCCACTGTTGGTTGCTTCTTACTAATCCAAGAGAAAATTCCTGAACCCAAAGAGAAACAATAACCAGAAACTGACTTCCTGGAATCAATGTCTCCTGCCCAATCTGAGTCACAGTTCCCCACAAGAGAAGTTCCGAAACTGTATGTGATACCATAGTCAAGAGTTTTCTTCAAGTATCTGAGCACCCACATCCCAGCCTTCCAATGACTCTCATGAGGTTTGTTTGAGAACCTGCTCAAAACACCAACAGCAAAACTGATATCTGGTCTGGTGTTACACAAGTAGATTAGACTGCCGACCAACCTCCTATACCTCCCAATGTCTGCTAGTGCTGATGTATCCTCAACGGATAACTTTACATTCACCTCCATAGGTGTAGCTATCTCCTTGCACTCGGTCATGCCAAATGCCTTCAAGATCTCCCATGCATACTTCTTCTGAGAGATGAAGATCTTTCCTGGCTCTTGCCAGACTTCAATCCCCAAACAATAGTGCAGCAAGCCCAAGTCTGTCATTTCAAACTCAAAACTCAAAGCCTTTCGAGTTTGGTTGATCATATCTTCATAGTCACCTGTAATAAGAAGGTCGTCCACATATAGGACAATCACTACAGACTTTTTACCATCCCTGTAAACATACAAGTTAGCATCTGAGGCACATCTTTTGAAGTTTAGGTTTAAAAAGAACCTATCTATCCGCTGGTACCATGCTCTGGGGGCTTGTTTCAGCCCATACAATGCCTTCTTCAGTTTACACACTTTGTTCTCAGAATGGGGGGCCTCAAACCCTGGTGGCTGAGCCACGTACACCTCCTCCTTGAGGTCACCATTTAAGAACGCTGACTTAACATCCATTTGGTACACTGGCCACTTCTTGTGGGCAGCCACTGCAAGTACCGTGCGAATAGTGGTCATTCTGGCAGTTGGGGCAAATGACTCTTGAAAATCAAACCCTTCAACTTGTGAAAATCCTTGGGCAACCAGTCTAGCTTTGTACTTTTCTAAGGTACCATCAGCCTTGTACTTTACCTTCCAGATCCACTTGGTGCCAATAATCTTCCGCTTTGCTGGCCGATCCACTAGCTCCCAAGTGTCATTCTTCATTATGCTGTCATACTCCGCCTGCATAGCAGCCTTCCATGATGGATCTGCAAGTGCTTCTTCTAAGTCAGTTGGCTCCTTTACTTCTCTCATAATCTCAACCATCAAGGCCATGTTGACTATGTGAGCAGAAGCCCTCCTTTGCTCCTCTATTCTCTGAGACCTCCTTGGTCCGTCTGCCTTCTCCTCAACAGATGCAGGCATAGGATTATTGTGGTCATAGAGCTGCTTCACCCAGCGCGGCAATGGCTTTTCCGGTGGGGTGATGTCAGGTTGGTGAACTTTTTCCTCATCATCTGAAGATGATGCTTCCTCCTCCTTAAGGATAGGGATAGCTCTCGGGACAGGTTCATAGTGGACTACTTCTTCGCTTGATGATAAAGTGGAAGACCTTGCCTTCTCCTCCTCCACTGTATGCGGCTCCTCCTTGAACACCACATCACGGCTCGCGATGATCTTCTTTGCCTCTTGGTCATATAACTTGTAAGCCTTCTGCTCATCACTATAACCCAAGAAGATACATTTTCTGCTTTTTGGTTGTAACTTGTTTCTCTTCTCATCTGGAACATGTGCATAACATTCACATCCAAAAATTCTGAAATGTGAAACAGATGGTTTCTTACCAGTGTAAGCCTCATGAGGTGTTTTTCCCTTGAGAGCCTTTGTGTAGCTCCGATTTAGAATGTAGACTGCAGTATTAACAGCTTCAGCCCAAAAATGGTTAGGCAATCCCTTGCCCTTTAGCATGCATCTTGCCATCTCCACAATGGTACGATTCCTGCGTTCCACAACACCATTCTGCTGAGGTGTGTGAGGCGTCGTCAATTGACGCTTGATCCCTTTGCTCTTGCAAAAGCCTTCAAACTCCTTTGAGTTGAACTCACCACCACCATCTGTTCTAAATTTCTTCACACTTTTCCCTGTTTCATTCTCAACAAGTATTAGCCATTCTTTAAACTTACCAAAAGCTTGAGCCTTATCACGAAGGAAGTACACCCACATCTTCCTACTGTAGTCATCGACAATCAACATAAAATAAGAAGATCCCCCCAAGGCCTGTGTAGGCATCTTACCACACAAGTCAGCATGCACCAACTCTAGAGGAGCATGTGCTCTATTCTTGCTTTCTTGTGGAAATGCCTTTCTCTGTTGCTTGCCCATCATACAAGCTTCACATGGTTCCTTCAATTCAGTTATTGTAGGTAGGTGAGCAACCATACCTTGCTTTTGCATCTCCTTCAATACTGCAAATCCGATGTGTCCAAACCTTTCATGCCAAAGCTTACTTGTGCCCACTCCAGCGGTGGCTGTAAGAGCACTTAGCTCATACAGGTTGTTCCTTCTTTCTCCTTTGCCAACAATTGTGCCAGCACTATCAATAATTTCTGCACCTGTCTTCTTGAACCTCACTTCATGACCAAGATCAGTTATGGCAGCAACTGATAAGAGATTTCTCCTGATTTCGGGAACATACAACACATTTGAAAGCTTTTTGACTTCACCATTTGCAGCAACAAAAGAAATAGTACCTGTGCCCGCAGCAGGGCATTTAGCATCATTTCCAACCGTCACAGTGATGGATTCTTGTAGAGGCTGCATAGAACTGTATAGACCTTTCTTATTGGTCATGTGACGGGAGGCCCCACTATCCAACACCCAAGAGTCAGTGGTAGATTCTTCTTGCGCCGAGGAGCACACTTCCTCAATGGTCGCCATGAATAATTCCAACTCTGCTTCAGCCGTATTGGCTGTCTCTTTCCCTTTAGTTTTAAGGGTACCATTCTTTTCATCTGCCTTCTTGACACGACAATCTGCAATTGCATGTCCTTTCTTCTTACAGTAGAAGCACTCTCCTTGAAACTTCTTCTTGCCGCCCTTTTTCTTTTTGTCACCATCATTTTTGGTGGAGGAAACACCTTTGCCTTTTGCATTGGCAGAGAATGCAGCATCTCCATTGTTGCTTCCTTCTCGGGCTTTCAGCCTCAACTCCTCCTCCATTAATAATGCACAAAACTCCTCAAAAGTCAAAGCTTGAGGTCTCACCTGAGTATTAAGGGCAGTTACTAGTCCATCAAACTTTTGTGGACAAATCCGAAGACACCTCCGAGCTAGCTCTTCGCTAGTCTTTTGTATCCCAGCGCCAGCCATCTGGTCGCGCAGATTCTTAATCCGAGTGATGAATGCTTCAACCGTCTCTCCTTCAGCAAACTTCTCCGCTGCTAGTTGATTCTCCAAGTTTTGAATCCTTGTTTGGTTTCGTGTTTCATACTGACTCCTTAGTACATTCCAAGCCTCTGACGCTTTGGTTGTATGCTGAATCAGAGTCAAAACACTGTCAGAACAGCTTGTAACTAAGGCACACAATGCATCTGCATTCCTTCGTTTCCAAGCTCGTAGAAGATCTGCATTCGGAGGAATCATCACACTAGGATTTGATGGGTCGGGGGTAGGCTGTGGTTCTGCGTCAGTCCCCAGCACAGTCTCCAGAAGCTCATAAGAATCAAGGATAGTTGTAATTTTGAACTTCCACAAGGTGTAGTTTGTACCATCTAACTTGCCTTCGCTGAAGGTTGGTGGACGAATCCTCAGTGTTTGAATAGCCGGTACAGCAGCACCACCTCCTGCACCGCTTCCTGATGCGCCAGAACTGCTTCCCGGAGTCGACATCGTTTCTCTTTGCTGTTGAAGCCTTTGCCTCTTGCACGCTCTCCGATCTCTAGAGCCCCCTGGGCTCTGATACCATGTAAAATATTACACGGCGCAGCGAACAGAATCTGAGAAAGAGATAGAGAGTACACAACAGATAAGAGAAGAATCAGTAAAATTCTTTAACTCCAAACAACTGATACAAAGATGGCTCTGTCCACCCGTGCGCTTCCACTGTGTGAAGCTTAGATGGCGATCTAGACAGAAGATAGGTGAAGAGCTTAAGGCTAGCTGGAACAACAACTCTGTCTGGGTGAAAGATGAGTGTGAGATGGCTGCGAAGGGGTTTAGCTTTTATAGCCCGCGAAGGTCGTTAGGTCGGCCTGCTGACCGACCTACCATATGAGCCTCCACTAGTCGGCCAGGGAATATTCCAGGGAATATTCCCTTTACCATCGGGCCGGGGGCGCTGCCCCCGGACCCCCGCCAGGGGGGCCGCTGGCCCCCCTGGGACCCCCCAGCCAGAGGCCGCTTCCGCGGCCCCCGGACCCCACAATAGGGGCCCCTTTTAACTCCCTTACCACGCAACTCAATGCAATGTGCCTCGAGTTGCTACCAGCTTAACCACTCCGTCTAACCCAAAGATTAGACCCACAACAGTCACCTTTTTGCCATCCGGTCACATAGACCTCATCTGATATACAAGTCAGGACTCAACCAATGTCCGGGCTCACATTTGGCTTCTCCTCATAATGGGGGCCTTACAACTTTGAGCACCATGGATCATTGGCAGCACCTAATGAGGGTGGGGCATTGATCATATCTAACATTGTTATGATGGATCATGGGGCTAATTTTAACAGGTCAAGGTGCCTATTTTTGTGGTGATGACCAAGTTGGCCACTTATGGCTAGGGCCAAGACATTAGCCACTTCTCCTATCAAATGGGCCAAGAGGTTGGTATGAGGCGGTCGAGGGTGTGACCAAGCAAGTGTAATGGCCATCCAAGGCTTACTTATGGAAAATCCACATGGCCAAGGGCTTGATATGCCCAATTGTTTTGGTGAAATGGCTGTTCATTGATGCAAAGCACATAAGTGTGCAGGACCAAGGTGATCAAGGTGGTGTGCCATAGCCAAAGGCCAAGATTGATTGCATGGTAGTCAAGGACCAAGCCCTACCCGCTACTTAAACATGCAAGGACAAGGCTTATTGGTGAGCGAGCCCTACAAGCGGATGCCTAAGGTTGTGTGCATGGTCCTATTCAGATGTCACAAGCTAAGTGTTATTGGTGGAGACAGAGGGTAGTAGTAAGTTCATCCGAGGCCAAGAAGTAGCTAAGCAAACACAGTTGTTCAAGGTGGAATGCCTAGTGGTGGAGGCAAAGGGCCAAGTGCAACCAAGTCATCTACAAAGCACCCCTTTCAAGACAAAATGGTGGAATAGAGGAAGAAAGGCAGCCAAAAATAGTCACCTGAGTGAGTCCCCCCCCCAACCCACATTCATTGGAAAAAAATTACTCCCCTTCCTCATCATTAGGTTCATCTCCCTCTACATCAAAGCCTCCCCCCACCCAAACCATCAAGAGGTCATCTCCCCCTCCTAGTAAATTCTCCTTCTCCCCATCATCATCATCACCACCTCCTTCTTCTTCTTCTTTCTTAGCACCTCTCTGAGAAAAGAACAAATCTTATTCTCCCCTAATAACATATAAGTAATTCACCCCACACACAAACACACACATAAAAAATATAAAATCGCCCCCTCTCATTTTTCCAAAATGGAGGCAAATAGGAGCTAACAAGCTCTAAGAGCTCTAAGTGAGTGAGTCAGTAAGCGATAGAGTAAGAATGAGAGAATATATTAAACAAATAGAGAGTGAGAGAAAGAGAGAGAGAAGATATGAAGTGGAAGATAAATAACAGAAGGAAATAGAGAGAATAGAGAGGGAAAGAGAGAAACAAAGATGAGAAGGGAGAGTGAGAAAGAGAGCGAAACAAAGCTCATGCCACCGATGATGCATACATAAAATCAAGCTCACATACACAAAGGAAAAACCCCTTTCTCTTTTATTTTCTCTAAATCTTCATTTCCTTTTATGAGAATGCCACCACATGAGCATACAAATGTCTAGGTTTCCTCGACCACCATTGTGAGCCCATCATTTAACTAGCAACGATGCAAGCATGCAAGAAAATGCTCCGTCCAAGCATCGCCTCCACAAACAAGCTCTTGACTTTTTTGGGCCTTTAATACAAGCACATGTGTATCCTTCTTCACTTTCACTAGCTTTGTCTTCATAGCATATCCATTGTCTTCCCTTCCACAAACTCCTCTTTCTGTTCCTCATAGTTTCAGTTATGGCTACCTCATCCTCTCTATATCCACAATATGAATTTAGCACCACCAAATATAGAGCCAAGTGCGCTTCCACCCTCCTTGACTTCTTGTTAATTTTCATCACCATGTCCACCCTACGCTGACTAGCATTGTCATTGCCCTAATCATCTTCCTCCTTGAACAATGACTTACCTATTTATGTAACTCCTAGGAAAGCTTTAAAACATGGTGCGTTTTCATTTTTTGCCTTGCATGGCTTTGCTTTTGCGTTTCTACCCAAGATGGTATACTCTTGGTTGTCACCGCATCCATAAATTACTTTTTCTTTCCTTATTGATATTAGTACTAACTCCATCAACTCCAATATTTGCATTGTCATCTTTATTAGCATTGTGCCAAGTATGCTACATCCAACCACTTTTTACCAGCTCAAAAATTGCATGCCTTTGGCATTGATTCAACACAAGTTATCGCTGCATATGCACTCATACTACCACCCTTAGCAATTTGCCATGTCATCCAAGCTTGTAAGCCTTATCAAATGGGCATAGAGACTACTCATAAACCCAAGGAGTATTTTGATCATCATCTCAAAGACTTGTACTCTTGAGAGCGTCAAATGACCGAACATCATAAATACCTTTAAGGGAAACATGGACTCGAAAAGAGCCTCGTAAGAAATGGATTGGGAAAGGGCCAATTTTTTGTAATCTCGAGTTGGCCTCAATGCAATTATAAAGAAGACAAATCATGGATTGTTTCTATCAAAAGGGAGCGGCAAATCACAAAATGCTATTATTAACGATTTCTATGAGGTGTCTTAACAAGATTGGCCCTTAACCTAGTGATAGGCAAAGAGCCTAATATGAGCTTGAGGTCTAGAGAGTTTAAAACCCACATGCATGAACTGGGGGGGGATAGTAATTAGAACTAGAATTTTCACCTCAAAGTTTAGCGCATGTCAACACTTTTTTCAAGAGGCGTTGCTCCACATGCGAAATCAACATGGTGCATCTCCAATTGCAGTGAAACTTAGTGAGTAGGAAAAATAGTGTTCCCTAGAAATAAACATTGTTTGTTCTATTTGTTATGTTTCACTACTTAATTTATACTCTTTTTTCTCTTAATACATCTCTAGAAGTGATATTTCTTCTAAATAATGTATCTCTCCAAATTGAAATTTTGATCCCTCCTCCTCAAGCTCAACTATTTTCTTCATTGCTTCATTCATAGCACAATCATTACTACCTCTGAATAGTTCTCTAATGTCCCATTTAATTTCACGATCATTATATTATTTTAACCCTATATTAGTGCTAGCATACTCCAATCTATTCACATTAGAGAAAATTTGAGGTCAAAAAATGGCATTGATAAGAGAGTTTGACCAAAATATTCCCTCAAAAAATGGGGGCACAATAAAATTTTCGCAAATGAACTCCAAATTTATCAGAGATTTCCCTCACAAGAACTTTGTTGTTGTCCTAACATCTTTCTCAAGAGAGTGGCCATTGCCTCAATCCATTGTGTCAAGTAGTTTATCAAAACAATAATATATTTAGCCTATGAGTAATAGACTACAAGACTTATAGGTCCAACAAAATCAATCTCCCATTTCTCAAAAGGTTGTTGGGATATGATTGGCATCAATTCCAACTTATCATTTTATAAAGGCACTTTGTGATAACCATTCGGCTATGTGTCCAATTGTATAAGATTTGTTTACTAAATAGAGGTTGATTATCAACAAAGAAGGTGAATAACATCATTAGCAACTAGTAGCAAAATCTTTTCACAAGGAATACCATTGCCAAACCCGCTCTCTTAGTACTAGATTAGTTCATTTCTATGTCTATGATTTGTCCACTAGCTAAGCTCATGGGAGAGTTCAAATTTTGTTCTCCAGGATAGCATAGTAATGCTCACACAAAAAACTTTGAGGTATCAATGTGCACATGAAAGGTTATGTTCTAGTTTGGGGCCCACAGAATTGGAGCTATTGATAGAGTCTATTCTAGTACTCATAAGCACAACAAAATCTCTCTGAATTGAAATTCTAATCTCTCCTTCAAAAGCTCAACTATTTTCTTCTGGCCAAATTGACTTGCTTTACCTTAGCAAGTATCTCTATTGGCTCATTGATATATCCTTGAAACTTCCCTCATAACAACACTACGATTCAATCTCCTTTTGTGAATTTCATGAAACATTTGGAGAGATCTTGGGGTTTTTTTAACTTCTTAGCTTCCTTCTTTTTCCTCCTTCACCTTTTTGCACCACAAGTGGATTAGAAGTTATCCTTTAGTGCATAGAGTTCTGGTGGCAAAGGGATTTTGGGATCACTAGTGGACCTAATTCCTCATACAGAGTTGTAGCTGCATCTCATTTTTCATTTAGAGTTGTAGTTGCATCCTTCACTAGACAAGGGTGTTTCATAAGGCAGTCGTAGCAAATTTGATTCCAAATCCATATAATGGAACTGGTTCCACTTGGTTTATTCCTACTCATTCGTAGCCTAATAGCTTGAGGTATTCAAGCCAAGTCTAGCTAAAGTCCATCTTGATAATTTCATCAATGAGCAATGTAGGTGATTTTCTAAGTTTGGAGTCGATGATGATTTGCTCTATTGTATGCCCATATGTGTCATTGTCAATTGTTTCAAATTCATTTCCTAAGGTTTCTCCCTTAGGTTCACAATTAGTGTAAGCACTTTTTGTGTTTGCTTCATCAAGAGATTCATTGGTAGATGGTACATTATGATTGAGAATAACACTCTCACCTAGCCATTGCATTCATGGGTATTGGGATAGCTTCATTGTCAAGTGCTTCTAGGTTGAAGAGTCTGAGTGGCACTAAAAGGTAGGATTGTTGAAATATTGGAGGGAATGTGTATGATGATGTGGATATATTATTTGTGCATTTCCTATATGGAATGGTATGTTTCATGTGGGTAGTTTTATTTTCTCAAGGCTTGGTTAAGTGAGAAAGGGTTATCACTTACTACAACAAGTTGGAGACACCATGCCTAACCCTGAGTTCTTAGGTGAATGACCTAGAAGTGATAGGATCTAGGTGTTGGTGATGTTCCTAAAGGTATAAGGGTTTGTGGAGTGCCTAGTGGAAGGCAAGTGCACATGAACTAAGCATGAAGGATGTGACCTCAATAACAATATGTATATGGCTAATTACAACTAGTGACAAGTTAAGAGCATGTCTATAAAAGTTTAATATTGAAGAGTGCTAATGTCAATGGGTGCCCTAACTGCTTATGATTCTTTTGGCATATACATGCATTAATTTGCGTATGAGTACCTATGAGTGGCCTCTACGAGAGCATTGCAAATAGTGAGTATGCCTCACAAATGTGAGTGCCTGTTTCTAAGGATGAAGAGGATATATAGCCTGCAAAGTATGTGGCAGAAGAATGTGTTGGGATTGACCTTAAGTATGTCAATTTGCGTATGGGAGGAGGATACCACATGTAAGGAGGATACAAGTCACTGGTTGTCATGAAGATGACCCAATCAATGATAATGCCATGTTGGGGGCTATTATAGCACCCTGTCCAAGAGTATTTGTGAGCCATGCTAGTCTACTTTAGCCAAGAAAAGTTTGTCAAGTTCAAATGTATGGGTCACAACCGAGTGTCGTCCAACAAGTGTCGTCCAAAGAAGTCCAAGTGGTCGTAGCTTAGTGCTAGCGACATGAAGGTGGTGTCTAGTCGTTTAATGCATTCCATCACATCATCCCCGGTGTCCTCAGCGAGGTCGGCGGCTAGCGCTAAAAAGGATTTGCATTCATAAGAGGCATAAGGCCGACGGGTAGTCGAGGTTTGCTAGGACTAGAGCCTGTGGCAACGAAGAGTTGCAGTTGGAAGTATTCTTGAGTCTGCCGTTGGGTTGCTTGGATTATGAGTGGATTAGGGGCAGCCATGACGGATGGACTGCTACATTCAAGTTGGATTTGGGAAGTCGGATTGACTTGGTTGGGTGATGACTCTTGTAACGAAGTATGTTGTTTGGGTTGATAGGATTTTGTGACTCTCTTGAGTTTAGGTGTGGATGAGTCAGATGGCTGTGGTTTTGGAGAGCAGTGCGGCTTATGGTTTGGAGGGTTTATGGGGCTTGGGTTGATCAAGCTTGAGAGCGGTGTATGAGTAGTGCCTTTGGCCGTGTAGACCTTAGGGATCCACAGCCAGGTGTTGCCCACGTAGTAGCCTTGTGCATGCAAGAGGGCTTTAGGGACCCATCTTTTCTTGATCATGCGGTGCTTTCTGTGACTGCGTCTTGGCCTTCTAGGTTTAGAATTTTTGGTTTTATAAGGATAGGTAGGAGCATCGACTCCTAGGCGTCGGTTGCGGCTGCTTTGACTGCCATTGAAATCTAGGCTATTGGGCCTTAGGTTTTGCTGTTGTGGGCTATGATTCATGAAATCTGGGAGGTGGCAGCCGCGCACTACCCCCTCCTTGGACTTGGTTACGGATATTTCTACTGGTGGCGCTGTGGACAGTGATGAGGTCGCGCAGCCCTTGCTGAAAGCTGTGACAATGTGAATGTTGCCTATTACGAGGTGGATGCGCTGTGACTCATAATCAACATTGCAATGAGTCTTTTTTTTGAAAGTGTGCCCCAGCAGTGACTCCATGTCTGCGTTTTTAGCATTTGGCAACACGTAAAAAATCATTGGGACAGTCTCAGACTCGATAGAAATGGCAACTCTGCACTTGCCGAGAAGTGCGTAGGAATGGGCCCTATATTGGCTTAATTTCGCATTAGTGGATTGAAGTGGTGGTCTGCCAAGTTGAGTCCAATGATTGTGGGCTAAGACATTGAAGTCTGCTCCCTCATCGATCAAAGCATTGAAAGCGCATGTTTGTTTTGCAGTGATCGTGATATGGAGGTATGCGGCCTCTATGGCTTCCTCATCCTCATCATCAATCTCAATGATTGTGGCCACTCGTATCTTGACAGGCGGTTCTAACATTGGGACTCGTGTAAAGGATGGGTGGAAGGGTAGTACTTCTTGACACGACTGCCATTGAAGAAGCCTATGCCCTCACTGTCTAAGGTCTCGAGCTCGACATTGCCTGTGCAGCTGATCGCACGAACCTTGAAAGGTCCAAGGCCTCTAAATTTCATTTTCTGCTTATGCCCCTTAACTGAGTAGAGAAGCACTAAGTCGCCCTATTCAAAGTCGCGCTGCTTGACATGCTTGTCAAACCAACTCTTGCGTCAGGCCTTCTCACATATAAGCGCATGGGTGGCTAGAAGGTGAGTCTCTCAGAGGCGTTCGAGTTCAACCAAGCGTTGTGTCCATGCCTCCTTCCCTTCCCATCGTTCTTGAAGTGCTATTCTCAGGCTAGGAACAAAGAATTCTAATGGTAGAACCGGTTCAGTTCTATAGGTCAGCCTGAAGGGGGTTTGACCGACAGTTGTTTTATAAGCTGTGCGGTAAGCCCATAAAGCTGCCATCATCTTGTTGTCCCAGTCGCTGTATGAGGCTGAGACCACCTTGGTCATGACATTGACAAGAATCTTATTCATGGATTTTTCCTGACCTTTTGCCTAAGGGTAGTATGGCGAGGATTTGCGATGGATGATGAGAAAGGTGGACAGGAGATGCGCTATCACTTTGTTGATGAAGTGCATGCCTTGGTCACTGACCAATTCGATGGGGCAGCCGAATTGCGAGATCACTTGCTCCCATAAGAACTTGGCAGTCATCCTAGCGTCATTTTTTCGTGTCGCTCTTTCCTCTGCCCCTTTCGTGAGGTAGTCCATGGCCACAATGATGTACTTAACATGTGAATACTATGCCCCAGGACGATGGATCCTATGAAGTCAATTCTCCATTTTTTGAAGGGTTGTCATGTAATAACTAGGGTCAACTCCATCTGATCATTGCGAATCAGGACTTTTGTCCGTTCGCACTCGTCACAATGCTTAACGAATCGCGCTGCATCACGAAAAAGCATGGGCCACCACAGTTGAGATTGTAACACTTTTCATGCTGTCGTATCTCCACTAAAATGCCCTCCAGCAATGCCGTTGTGTGCCTTTGAGAGCACATCGTGCATCTCATGTTCGCATACGCATCTGCGCGGCAATCTGTCTTGCCCCAGCCTATAGAGTTGGCCTGCGATCAGCTGATAGGGCTAGATCTTAAGGATTAATCACCTAAGTCGAGCTTTTTCTATCGGTCGATCAGGCAGTCCGTGTTTAAGCACCTGGACTATATCATCCATCCAATATGGCATTAGATCAGCCTTGAATAAATCTCTCTCGCTGGACAGGTTAAATAGATGGGCATTGGGTAATTCGTCAACAATGTCTTGTCGAGCGGCTTCTCCCGTGGGAATGTGTGACATGTGGTCAGCCATGTAGTGTTATTTTCCTTTTCATACAACCACAGAGAAGTCGAATTCCAAGAGCAAAAGGAGCCACCGAGCTATGCGTCCTGTAGCGCAAGGTTTGTTTACTAGATAGAGCAGGGCTTGATGGTCCACAAAAAAGATAAAGGGTGTGGCCAATAGATAGTGCCGAAATTTCTTCACAGCAAACACCATGGCTAATCCTTCTCTTTCTGTTGTCGAGTAGTTCATTTCTGTCTCAGTGAGTTGTCTGCTAGAAAAGCTCACTGGATAGTCTAAGTTGCATTCACCAGGTTGGCACAACAATGCCCCACGGCAAACTTAGAAGCATCGATATGCACGTGGAAAGTAACGGTCCAATCTGGGGCTCATAGAATTGGTGCTGTGGTTAAGAGCCTTTTCAACTCTTCATATGCTCGTTGGCAAGCCTCGGTTCATTCGAAGACGATCAGCAGCTTGTACAAAGGTCTGGAGATCAATGCATAGTTCAGTACAAATCGCCGATAGTACCCTGTATGGCCTAGGAAGTATTGAACTCCCTTATAGTTGATTGGGGGTGGAAGGTTAACAAGAACCCTGACTTTCGAAAAGTCAGTGGCAATGTCGTTCTTCGACACCACGTGCCCCAAGATGCATCCATGCTTTACCCAAAACTGGCACTTTAAGAAGTTCAAGGAGAGACGATATAAGCGACACCGCTCAAAGACTGCACGGAGTTTGTCTAAGTGTTCGATCCAGGTCGAGTGGACACAGAGGTCGTTGACAAAGACTTCCAGCTCCTTGCAAAGCATGTCTTTAAAGATGGTGCACATGAGGCATTGGAAAGTGACAGGGGCATTAGTCAACCCGAAGGGCATGACTATGTAAGCAAAGATGCCTCACTCAATGGCGAAGGCAGTCTTGTGCTTGTCCGCAGGATGCACTTGCACCTGGTTGTACCCTGAGAAGCCATCAGAAAACTGTAGGCTTCCTTGGCTACCACTCTCTCAAGCATATGCTCCGTGTACGGCAATGGATAGTTTTCCCTCTTAGTAGCACCATTTACCTTCTTGTAATTGACGCACACTTCTCAAGCACTGGTTCGGGGAAAACCCTACTTCAATGCTCGATTATTCGAAGCGCGCAAGCACTCAAGGCTTGAATTCGTTGGTCCCGGCAACGGAACCAAAATGTGGGAGCTTTTGCTCGACCGCCAAGACCCATGGACTGCTTGTTGTTTCAAGTGTTCCAAGCCGAGCACTAATAGCTACCTCTCACATAGCCAACGCGCCATCCATATCTACGGGTGTAGTGAGCTTACCTCCATGCCGTTCGAGTTACCTTCTCTCTCGCGCACTCCGGTAGCTCCACGATCCAAGTGCAAGCTTCAAGCAAGCTCCATTCTCAAGCTCCACGCTCCAAGCTCCATCACCACGAGCAAGGGAAGAGAAGAGAAGAGAAGAGAAGAAGATAGGAGAAGATGGAGAGCTTCTCCACCTCACGGTCCCTCACACTCACACACTCACTCCCTCACACTCTCACACTCCCTCTCTCAAGCACAAGCTCAAGCAAGCAAGAACAAGAAGAGAAGAAGAAGAAGAGAGCCACTTTTTGCCAACACAAGAATGAGCTTCTCATTCACTTTTCAACTTTATATACAAAACCCTAAATCCCTTTTGGGCAGTCATCCCCTTTTCCCCTTTTTTACATGGCCGGGCTAGGCCCTTTTTCCCATTGTCCTTTTATCTTCCTAGCTTCCTTTCCACCGCCCGTCTACATTTACAAATTGCACGGGTGAGAGCCCGGCGCTCCTTGAATTAAACCATGATGCGCTTGCGCTCTTTTACAAAAGTTTTGACTTGCGCTTTTCCTTGTGCGCCTTTGTCTTCCGTTTCTCTTTGCCTTGGCCTTTGTCTTCGTCTTCTGTTTTAGCTTTCCGGATTTTCCACCACCTGGCACTCTTTTACAAGATTTCAGGGTGTGCCTTTGTATTTTAAAATACACCTTTCTCCTTTTGTTTTTGCCTTGGACTTTTTAAGGTTGCCCTTGAGCTTTTGGCCTTTCCTCCTCTTCTTTCTTCAGTCGGGCTACCTTTTTTCCACCTTTGCCCTGCGTCTTTTTTATTTCATTTTGCTTTCTTCGTGTTGGGGTTCACACACACACACACACACACACACTCTCTCTCTCTCTCTCTCTCTCTCTCTCTCTCTCTCTCTCTCTCTCTCTCTCTCTCTCTCTCTCTCTCTCATTAAATGTCAAACAAGGCATGCATAGCTTTCCATTACATGAATAGTTTATGTTTAGTAATATCTTGCTTACATTATAGAGATTTAAAATGGGTGCTGAGAACATCCACAAGCAAGACAAGCACATTAGATGAATGCAAGAAAATGCACAAAAATGAAATTGTCCTTAATAGTAATCGTTTGTCAAAAATCATTTGAAATAATTATTTGATGTAGTTGCCTCAATACAAAACCTCCAACATGAGGAAATTGGACCTCAACGAAATCTAAATCTTGCATAACCACTAACACTGTGGTAAATCCCTTGGCAGTAAAGTTTGGGAGGGTCATTAAGGGTGATGAAGATTAGGTCCATGCCTCATGATTGATGTATGTCAAGATGACAATGCACAAACCAAACATGCCATTAAACAACAAATTAGTGAAGATGATGTCACACATCACAAAGTACATTATGGATAACCAAAAGAAACAAAGGTGGTGTTTTAGCTATACAAGTTGTCATAATGATCAAGCATATGAATCCTCAAATAGACACACTAGAAGTACTTGTGGAAAATCCATTGGAAAGACAAGACCACTCTCAAGGCCACCATATAATTGTAATACCTTTTAGGTATAGAAAGAGACATGTTCATGTGTGTGATTATATGAAGTATAAATACCCCACATCCACCCCCCTTAGAAGATTATGAGATTGTTGCCACCTTGAACTTGAAGATTTTCAAAGGGCATCAAGGCTCCAGAATTAGAAACACAATGCAAAAAACATGCCCAATTAGGCGGGTCAAACAAGAAGACAACAAGTAGCTTGAGTAGTTGAAAGTGAGCCTAGTGATCCTATGTAATCAAGTGTTTGGTAAAAGGAATAGGCCTTCATATGAAATGGAAGTAGATCTTAGTGTTAGATTTAAAGGTTTAGTAGTATGATTTGAGTTGTGCTTTGGAATCCTTATTGCACATTCATATTAGCTTCTTGGCTTGTGCATGAGCATCTTTTTAGTTTTATTTCAAGTACACTACTCGAGATGTTTGAGGCATGGAGGATTCTTCACCATGGATAGCCTATGCCTCCTCTTGAGTATTAAGCTGCATTCGCTTTAAGTCTCTCTCATGAGATACTTATTGCCATTGTTGGTGTACCTTTGGTGGAGGGGTTGAGGAGTTGTTAATGCAAGTTGAAGTCAATCAATCAAGGGGAACTATGGTAATTGGTGCTTGAGAGGGAGGAAGCCAACAATCTCCCCTATAAATATTTGACACTCACCTTAAGGAGGAGTGATTTGTGATTAGTGTATCTTGGGTGTCCTTTTGGTTTCACTTCCTCACAAGAATCCAACACTAGTTCTTGGGAGGTACTTCATGAGTCTAGTTCCTACTGTAATCAATGGCTTGAGAACCAATTCCACTTCAACATTGTGTGACCTTCTAAATGACACATATAGTTGAAGACTTGGATGTTCTTCTTGGAGCATTGAGCAACTCTTTCTTGGACTACCCTAGATGTTGGAGAGCTATGCCTTGTGGCAAGTTTTTCTTCATTCCATGCTTTGTATTTGAGTATTTTATTTGCTCCATCCTTAAGGCACATCTCATCTATGTGCACGAATGTGGCATCCATACTTCCCCTAGTTTCTTAACTTCTTTGTATCATTATTATCTCTTCTTACTCATAGAATTTCTCAAATATGAAGAGGGAGAGTTAGAATTATGCATGCTATTTTATAAAGTGATATTGGGGTTTCTGTAGTGAGGTGCTTGTACTTAGTCATCGTGGGTCTCATCAATGTGACTATCCTTGTGACCCTCTTAAAGTCCCCCACCCACCATTTATAACCTATATAAAATAAACCCTATTAGGCACCCATTGCCATTAATTTTGCATTATACTCATTTTTCACTAAAACTTAGTTGGAGACTAGTCACCAATATTCTTAGTGACTCACTTTGGGGCAAGCCTTGTGTGATCTCTCTATGATCTTCATGTGTTATTGAGTTGCTTTCTATTTGTCCTCATCAATTTTGTTTGTGTTTTACTTTGTCTTGTTGCTAATCGAATGCATGATCTTTTGATGCACACACACACACACACTCTCTCTCTCTCTCTCTCTCTCTCTCTCTCTCTCAGCGCCTAGATATGGCCTAGAAAAGTCTGGCCATATCTAAAGTGTGTGTGTGTGTGTGTGTTTGTGTGCGTGTGAGGCCCTGCAGAGACAGAGGACCTTGTTGCGATCAGTTGCTTGTTGGTACTGTGGGCCGCTGCAATGGAGGTGCTCCATCGTCGCCATCATCATCATCATCAGAGGTAGTCTTTGTGGCAAGTCTCTCCTAAATAGATAGATGACGCTAACCTGCGCTCGCAGTTCTCTCTCTCTCTCTGTCTCTGTGTCTATGGGGTTCCGCATTAATCAACAGCATTCATGTTGCCCTGCAAACTCTAGTGTCAATCCTACTCCTTCTCTTCTAGTGTCCAGGCATGATTTAAATATTTACTCGCAGTTGTCACTTGCAACACCCCGATCACCTGAATTAGGGACAGTCTTGGAGGGTTGACAAAGGTGATGTTGCTCATGGATGATCTGAAGATGGTGCCATTGGGTCCTTGGCACGAGTCGGCGGCGCTTCCTGTACTGGTGGCATTGTTGCAGGGCTGAAGGGCATATCCCACAGTGTGGAGCAGGTCGATGTCCACCGCCTTGGGCACATCATAGTAGTAGTACCCTCGAGAGAAGTTCAGCCCTCTCAGGCTCTGGGTGAAGTTCACCTGGAAGGTGGAGTCGTTGGCCAGAGGGAAGCTAGGCAAGGCCGACGAAGGGGGCGTGCTCTTGTTTGATGTGTCCGATTGCAGCAGGAACGAGGCAGGCTCTGCCCCTTTGTAATGGAGTATGGCAGTTGTGGGGGTCTGAGGAAATGGCACCATACTGATGTTTGGGGGAGAGTACACAGAAGCCGCCATGTAGTAGTTGGATACGGAGCCGTTGGCCTTTATCAGCACGTTCGTCGTCTGCCCCGGGGCTATTATGATCATGTCCGTTGGCAAGGGCTCTGTGTACTCTGCGTCCACCTCCACCACTGTCATGGTGTGGTTGGCTATGGCAAAGTAGAACTGGAAGTTCACGGCCGCATTGATTATTCGTAGAAGGTATGTCTCCCCCCGGGTCACATTGTACACCGCAGTGCCTGCAATCCATGCATAGCCCTCGAAGAGTTATGCGATTGAGGGAACAGCTTGATCAAGTTCTCAATGGGATCCTGCTCATTACCATAATGCTTACTAAAACCACGACTGCTGAAGTTTACTAGCTCAAATAGATCGTAATCCATCCTCAACCTCTGCTGGCCGCAGCAGTCATACATATGCCTCTTACCTTGGGCTGAGCAGGTGTATAAGCTTCCAGGCTGCCCATTGATGGTGACGGCATCGGAGATATTGTAAGTGCCTCCCGTTGCTAAGGCTTGGGCAATAATGTCCTCCACATTTGCATTCCACCACTCACCTGAAGAACATTGACTCAAGGTGAATGCATAAAAAAGAACTGTTATAAGTGCTGTAGCGTTAATGGTGGATACATGTTACCTAGGATGAGGGGTTCCATCTCCTTGTGTGGTTTGGGGAAAGGAAAAGGTGCGTTGTGCTTGGGAAGGATGATGAAGGCACCATGGACAGTAGCTCTAAGCCAGCTGAAATGGGCGTGCCAAAAGAGGGTGCCCCGCTGTCCGACGACTTGGAAGCGGTGGACATAAGAGTGGCCTGGTTGGATTGGGCATTGTGTGATATAGGCCGGCCCGTCAGCCCATGAAGACAGTACCTGCCTGACTCCATGCCTAGTAAAACACACAATCACACACTGTCACAGTCGAATGCAGAGAAAAGAGATCAGGTTCATGATTATTACGGTCTCAAAAGCCGACTCCAAAGCTGATCTTTCACCAAATGCACATTGCTACCAGAGTTAAAATCCAAATGCAGACGGACATCAGTAATAAGCTTGCAAGTGGGCACTGCAGAGATTGTGGAATTGGGGGAGCCACACAAGAAAAAACAAAAAAAGGAGTTTGTACACATTGGGTGAAAGTGAGCCAGTGGCTTTACTGCGTACTACGTAGGGTTGGATTTGATTCGCAGCTCATGTAAACTAGCCTACATTGTATGTAGTGTTTGCGTGTGCAGTTCAGAGGTGGGCAACCCATATCAGGGATATTATGCACGGTCTGCATATTATAAGAACACAACGTGCATGTGCATGTGCGCACGAGAGGATTTTTATGTTAAGGCTTCAGAGCTGGTCATCCGGTTAGCAACCCAGTCTCGCGACAAACCTCCCCGGGGGCTAATGGGGCCTGGGGATCAGTTGCGGTCGAATTACCAGTGAATAGTGGCATTGTAGGTGACCAGGTTGGTAACATTGACAACCACCTTGTCACCCTCTCTCACGTAGCTAGCTGGGCCCGGGAATTGGCCGTTCACCGAGACCACGGACTTGGTGTGGCAGAGACGTGTGACGCTCGCAAACTGGATCTGTTCAGCAATAAACAATGGATTACCTCAACTCTACCTGTCGATTAAGGAGGAGACAGTTACATTACAACGGAGAGATCAGTAGGAGAGCTGTTGTCAAAATCAAAATGCAACGTACAGTGAAATGGAAGTATCTAGTCTTGGCAGAAGCAAGCTGGCAAGATTGATCAGAGACAAAGAGGAGGATCAAAGGGAGGATGATGAGGTGGGCAAGGCAGGGGTGCCGGTAGGATGCCATGGTTCACAGCCCGCTCTCTCTCTCTCTCTCTCGGAGTGGGGAATCGACTCTGACTATCCGATACTAACAGCCTCTCTATACTCCACAGGCTTCTACTCTTCTCTTCATACGCTCAAGCTCTCTCTCTCTCTTCTCCCTCTATGCTCTATTAGGCTTCTACTGGTCTCTTTATAAGCCTTTCCTTTCTAGCCTCCCAGCTGCCTTCAAGTCAAATTGTAGCTCCTGCAAGCAAGGCACCGACGTCCAAGCAGCTCACATAAATTCAATTCCTTTTCAAAATAGGAAGGTAGAATTGGCTTGCCAGCTCGCGTGATTCAATAATAATCACACGCCACTGATTGGCTGATCACTTTGATTACAATTGAAGCACCCAATCCAACGCGAATCAATGATCTAAACACCAACGTTTATTTCTTCGTATCCACTCCAACTAGTTAGCATGGCCACAAGGGCGCTCCTGCCTAATGGTTGGCGGCCAGCAGCTACGGTGTGAGACGATGCGTCTTTGAAATTACATTTAAGTTGTAACTTGAGTGAGTGGTGGTTGGCCCAACCTTTTCTTGTTTTGTGTTTGTTTCTTCTCTTTTTTCCCTCCCTCTTTTCCTTTCTCCCCCCCTCGCTCCTGCGGGTTTCCTCTTTTGATTGCCAGAGTGCTTCCTATTCCGGAGTTGTGAATGGCGAACTTCTATAGCATGGCGAGTGCTTCCGGACCGGAAGGCAAGTTTAATAAACTCGGTGAGGTGAAATGGTGTCCTTGTCAGTGATTATGGAGACCCACAATAAGCAATAGGAGGCTTGCTATCCTAATATGGTTGTCGCGCGTGGTGACCAATTCGCTAAGTATTGTGCAGACAATGTTGTTGGAGTAATCAGCTTATGGACCATAGGGCGATGAATTTTTATTAGAGCATGGCTTTCCCCATTAGAGCTCGTTAAGGTCTTACATGGCACCATGATGTTGTGAAGGCATCTGGTCCGGCTTTTTAAGGGTTTCAGGACGGATAAATCCAACTCGAAGAGAGATGTATCATCAACGACTAGGATTGTATAGCATGAACACCTATCGATTGAGGTTGTGTGTTTGGTTTCGACCAGTAATTCATGGATGTATAGATCATGAGATGTGCTCGATTGAGTATTCTTTGAGCATGGATGGATTCTAGGGATTTCGAAGAACACATCGTCAGGGAAATTATAGATTCAGAAAGGGCCCTTTAGCTTAGGAGTTAATGAATTTCTTAAACTAGTGGATTAGAACATGGAATAATGGGAAAGGAGGTGGTTGCACATTTTATCCACTCCCTTTTCCACCATTGGCCCACAAATGTGGTTTTCATAGAAAATGAAGTGGTTTTTTGCATTTCAAAACTTGGATCCTGGGTTGACAGGTTTTGGAGGGATTTTTGAAATTGATAGAAAAATGGTTTTTTAATAACCCAATAGTTGACGCTCACATGCACAAAAGGAGAAGATCTTACCATGTGTAAAGGGGCTTGTTGATTTTGCATGTGGAGCAACACCTCTTGAAAAAAGTGTTGACATGCGCTAAACTTTGAGGTGAAAATTCTAGTTCTAATTACTATCCCCCCCAGTTCATGCATGTGGGTTTTAAACTCTCTAGACCTCAAGCTCATATTAGGCTCTTTGCCTATCACTAGGTTAAGGGCCAATCTTGTTAAGACACCTCATAGAAATCGTTAATAATAGAATTTTGTGATTTGCCGCTCCCTTTTGATAGAAACAATCCATGATTTGTCTTCTCATAATTGCATTGAGGCCAACTCGAGATTGCAAAAAATTAGCCCTTTCCCAATCCATTTCTTACGAGGCTCTTTTCGAGTCCATGTTTCCCTTAATGGTATTTATGATGTTCGGTCATTTGACGCTCTCAAGAGTACAAGTCTTTGAGATGATGATCAAAATACTCCTTGGGTTTATGAGTAGTCTCTATGCCCATTTGATAAGGCTTACAAGCTTGGATGACATGGCAAATTGCTAAGGGTGGTAGTATAAGTGCATATGCTGCAATAACTTGTGTTGAATCAATGCCAAAGGCATGCAATTTTCGAGCTAGTAAAAAGTGGTTGGATGTAGCATACTTGGCACAATGCTAATAAAGATGACATTGCAAATTTTGGAGTTGATGGAGTTAGTACTGATATCGATAAGGAAAGAAAAAGTAATTTATGGATGGGGTGACAACCAAGAGTATACCATCTTGGGCAGAAATGCAAAAGCAAAGCCATGCAAGGCAAAAAATGAAAACGCACCATGTTTTAAAGCTTGCCTAGGAGTTATATAAATAGGTAAGTCATTGTTCAAGGCGGAAGATGATTAGGGCAATGACAATGCTAGTCAGCGTAGGGTGGATATGGTGATGAAAATTGACAAGAAGTGAAGGAGGGTGGAAGCACACTTGGCTCTATATCTGGTGGCGCTAAATTCATATTGTGGACGTAGAGAGGATGAGGTAGCCATAATTGAAACTATGAGGAAGAGAAAGGGGAGTTTGTGAAAGGGGACTTTCATTCATGTTGTAGACTTAGTTTTTCTTTTGTGAAGAAAAAGAAAGAAAGAAGAATAAGATTTAGTCCTATCTCTCTGTGTTCTTAAGTCTCCATTGCTTTTGTTAATATGTGCTCTTGGGTGCTTCACCTCTTATTAACCCCAAGTCGAGATGGCGGAAAAAGAAAGGGAAAA
The DNA here is from genome assembly GCF_053477565.2 of Lygodium microphyllum. Taxonomy (NCBI): domain Eukaryota; kingdom Viridiplantae; phylum Streptophyta; class Polypodiopsida; order Schizaeales; family Lygodiaceae; genus Lygodium; species Lygodium microphyllum. The sequence goes on from NC_141155.1 coordinate 131,017,833, forward strand.
GCAAAAAAAAACATGGAAAAAGAGCAAAGACACGCAGGCGACCTCCAAAGCTAAGCTGGGGCAAAAAACGCAATTTTAAATGAAAGGCGCCTCAAAGAACTTGGAAAACTCTTGTAAAAGAGCGCCAAGCTCCCTCTTGTGCCAATTGTAAAATATTAGACGCATGTAGGCTAGAGGCATAAGGCTAGAAGAGGGAAATGGAAAAATGACCTTGCCACAATGGCCGGTCATGTAAAAAAGGGATGGGTACCCATGGGATTTTAGGGTTTGTATATATAAAGTTCAAAAAGTGAATGAGAGCTCATTCTTTGGTGTGTGGCTAACAAGAACTCTCTTCTTCTTCTCTTCTTCTCTCCTCATCTTTTTGCTTGTGTGTGCTCTTGAGAGAGGGAGTATGAGAGTGTGAGGGAGTGAGTGTGTGAGAGTGAGGGATCAAGAGGGTGAAGCTCTTCACCATCTCCTTTTCTCTTCTTCTCTTCTCTTCTCCCTTCTCTTGCATGCGGCTATGGAGGATGGAGCTTGGGGATGGAGGAGGCTTGGGGATGCTTGAGCTCGCATCTAGGATCGTGGAGCTACCGGGGTGTGCGAGAGAGGAGGCAACTCGTATTGGCATCAAGGTAAGCTCACTACACTCATAGGATCGACGGCGCGTCGGCTAGGTGAGAGATAGCCATTAGAGCTTACTTGAAACGCTTGAAGTAATAAGCGGTCCGTGGGTCTTGGTGGTTGAGTGAAAGCTCCCACTACATTTTGATTCGATTGCCAGGACCAACAGATTCAAGCTTGAGCACTTGCGTGCCTCATATTGAGCATCGAAGTAAGGGATTCATCCCCGAAACGGAGCTTCAGATAGGTAGGAAGTTTGGGTATTTTGATTCTTAAAACAAGTAAGTATTTTGGGACATTTTGTTTGTTTGATGATTGGGAAACATGGAGAAATTATTTTAGTTTTTTGCTTTCGATTTTTGTTGCATTTAGCATAGGTTAGGATTAGGAAATCGCATCGGAGAAGGGTAGGATTTACTATTGCAAAACAGGGTAAAACAAGGCAAAAATCGTGCAAAAAATGGTAAAAAGCTCGCTTGTGATGCCTAAGATCAACAAGTGAGTGATTGGGGGCATCAACACCATACTTACTTACCATTATTTTTGTTTTTATTACATGCATTTCATCTCTAAAAAAACTATGTGCATTTTCTTTCAATATAAAAGATGGCGACTTTTGCGAGGGGAGTGAATCATCTTGGATCAAGATACCCGAGATGAGACACCTATAGCTCTCCTTGGCAAGCAGGTTTTTTGCTTTTTTGAGATTTATGTTGTGAGATGGAGTAGTGTAGGTATTTGCTTTGTGAATTGGATGCATTAGAGTAGGAGAAAACAAAGAAAAACAAAGAAAATAAGCATTAGGGTTTACTATTGCAAAACAGGGCAAAAATCGTGCAAAAAATGGTAAAAAGCTTGCTTGTGATGCTTAAGATCGGCAAATGAGTGATTGGGGGCATCAACACTATACCCAAGAAGGGGCATAAGAGGTGTGCATCTTAGTTGGTTTATTTCATTCTCATTGTTTGCACATTTATTTGGTTCATGTGATGTTCTGAAGAAAACAAAGATTACTTATCAATGAAAGTGTCCATCCGAGGAATGGATGAGTCAGCTATTGGGTGAGTCTTGGCAAGTCAAAAGAACACATTTTGATGAGATGATTGAATGCAAGGTCAACCAATTTGATCTCACATTTAGGTAAATATTTTTTACGACTTTGAATGCTTTTATTTAATTGATATAGGTCTTGATTAGATGAATTGTTGTGTTATTCACATTTCACTGTCACTTGTAAGAATTAAACCATCCACATAGATGACTATGATGACCAAACCTATATCTCCCTTTCTCACATAAACTGAGTGATCAACATTAAAAAGTTAAAAGCCAATGTTGACAAGATACTCTCTGATCTTGTTTGACCATGCTCTAGGTGCTTGCTTTAGCCCATAGAGTATCTTCTTTAACCTGTACATATATATGGTATGCTCTAAATCCTCATAACTTACTAGCTACTCCACATACACCTACTCTTGCAATTAACCATGAAAGAATGCATTCTTTACATCCATTTGTTGCAAACTCTAACCTTAAGGGGCATAAGAGCCAAGAGGCCAAGGGAGAGCTCATTTGTGACCAGTTCAGTGAGAGAGAGAGAGAGAGAGAGAGAGAGAGAGAGAGAGCCATTGCAGGATTCGATCCAATCGCATCATCGATGAGCCTACAGCTCTATTCAGGTATATGAATTCCTTCTCCTATCCCCCTAGATAGGATTTGGAGGTTTATGCTTGCTATGATTGATTAAATCGCAAGAATCGAGCAAAATCGACCTCTCACTCTGTCGTCGTCGCGCCGCATTCGACCTGTCCAAGAAGTCGCTTCTAGGCCAAGTCCCAGAATCGGCCCTCGACCTTCTTTCGTTCGGCCCACTCGGCCCGAAACCCTAATCTGCCCTCGGCCCGGCCCTCGGCCCAAACCTACTCGGTCTGTCCAAGTCGACCATTTGGACCATTGACTAATTCGGCCCTCGGCCCTGCCCGTCCGAGCCAAACTGTCCGAGCCATAGGATTCGGCCCTTGGCCACATGTCACATTCGGCCCTCGGCCTGCCGTCCGAGTGACCTCGTCTGAATTGACCATTCGGTACGTCCAAGCCAACTTGTTCGAGCGACTTTGTCTGAGTCTGCGCCCCGGCCTGTCCGAGTCACGAATTCGGTCCTCGGCCCATGCATCTCAGCCCATCTGAGTGACTCACTCGGACCCTACAATTCGGACCAGCTGGGCCGAGTGAAAATTTTTATCAAATTCTCAAAAATTTGACCTGACCCGGCTAGAGCTCAACAGGACAAACTGTCGAAAGTCCTTCTGACGCTCAGAACTTGATTCTAGCACACGGAATAGACAAAATCGTAGGGAGCAGTTTGGTTAGCAGCGAGACCCATAGACCTAGACGCAAAGCGTTGAGTAGTTAAAACCTAATTGGCAAAAAACAAACGAGACAACATATTAGAAAAATCCTGAACCCTGTCAAGGCGGCTACAACAAGCCTATCAGGCCCGAAACAAAGTGAGAGTGCGTAAGATACTTCGAGATTGTTTACTGCACTCACCTTGAATTTCTATACTTGAATGCACTGAAGGAAATTGAAAGCCTGATTGAGCACAAGTGCACGAGAAGCGACACGCACACTGAGTGACCATAAATTGAGAATTGTATTCAATAACTGAAGAAACTCACTCAGATAAACCACTCAAGGAACCCACCAATAGGAGAGGACCCAAGACGTAGACAAACCATCAATGCGCGAAGTAGGACCAAGCGGATGGCAAAGACGTGGATTTGACAAATCTACTCAATCTGATCAACAGCTTGGGGGAGCACAACAGCACGACTATGGCAGAAGAAGGCTCAGACCATAGGTCTAATGAGGAACTCAACTTGAACGTCTTCCCAGAGGCTATTCAGCAGAGCTGGTTAGCAACTACGATGCACACGCCTAGTACGAGCACCACGGCAAGACGGCAAACGCTATTATCGCAGGCCTAGAGGAAGAGAGAAAACTAGCTCACAAGGCTTTGTGAAGCATAGTCGAATACAATAGGGACTAGCAGGCTAGGAACCAAAGGCAAAGCACAGAGTTGCGTGAGGTACAACGAGTGTTGAACTTAGCAGGTAGAAACCAAACAGATCATGAGAGAGCCCTAGAAGGAGACTTGACGTTGAGCGAGCTTTTCATGAAGCAACTGCTAAATAACACAGCAGCAGAGCAAAGTGCCGCGGCACTAGCGACATCGCTGCTCGCAGCATTAGGAGCGAACCAAGGCTCAAAGAGCCAGTCTAAAATCCCTATTGTTGCTAAGCAACTCAACAAATACCAACCCCACGAAGATCCATACAGCTTTGTAGAGTAGTTCGAGCAAGTCTACGAAGCCAACGACCTCAACGACCTGACTCAATGCTCTCAAGCGTTTGGGCTCTGCTTAGGTGACAAGGGAAGGACTTGATATACAAGCCTAGATGTTGCAGAACGAGCCAACTTTAGTGGCCTCAAGGATCTCTTCATTAAGAGATTTGCCGAGCCTAGATACTCCGATAATCTGCTAGTACGCTTGATGAACAACAAGCAGAAAGAGAAGGAGGATATTCGCGACTACGTGACCCACGTGAGGAGTCTCTTTCTGCTTGATGAACGTCAAGCAGAAAGAGAAGGAGGACATTCGCGACTACGTGACCCACGCGAGGAGTCTCTTCAAGAGAATCCCTATAAACGAGCGACCAATTGAAAGAGCCGTTTCGACTGTATTCATTAGCGGAATTCGAGACGAGGAGTTATATAAGGCTTTGGCAGGCAATTCGACCTTGCAACGAGATGCGCTGGCTAGAGTGTTTAAGGAAGCCATCAGAGTTGATGATCGGATGAAAGAGTAGAGCTCCAGGAGCTCGAACCTAGAAGAGACCAACTTGCGAGGCTCAAAGAGAGCGTCAGCCTCTAGTGAGCGATCAGTCCCATCATCCCAAGATAAGGGAAAGGCCACTAAGACGAACCAAGACTTGGGTGATGTAAAGATGGAGTTAGCCAAGTTGCAAGACATGTTGAGACGACCAACGCGCCCACACGTCCAATGCGTGTACTATGGCGGAAATCACTTGCCAGCTGAGTGTCAAGACCCTAGGTCAAGATCTTGTGCTAACTGCGGTAGGTTCGGTCATGACGTCGTGCATTGTAGATTACCAAGAAGACTTCCGTACTCGCAACCCTATGGCCAGCCTTACCTAGCGAACAAGCCACAGCCATTCTTCGGAAGGGGAGCCCCATTGGCCCTTCCTGCACCTAACGACATTAAGCCAGCTGTTTCTAGGATGGAGATAAACCCTACTGGCATACCCAGACCACCTGATCCTTACGTGACCTATCCACCAAGTGATGCTCCAATCTACTATGTGGAAGAACCAAATGAGAAAGAAACTTACATATGCCCTTACGTCTCGCATGACGATGAGGGCAACGCTGTCCTCATGGATTATCACCCCATTCCCGTGATGGCGTTAGGAAGAGGACTAGGAGAACAGACGCAGGATCCAATCACCTGTTGGACTTGTAGTCACCCAGGTCATGTCTCATCACGCTGCCCTAAAAGGGAGCAGCAAAACAGAGACAAGGCTGACCAAAGGTGTACTGAGTGCAGAATCACTCATCTCTTCGTCGATTGCCCAAAGCGAAAGCCGTCTTCTAGCTTAACTAATGCACCATCTGTCCCATTGGGGCTGTACAGTGTCGAGAACCTCGATGGGGAGGGGACACCTATCCCATTACAGGTCATGACCCGTGCCTAGACAAAGCAGGCTGGCATATCACTACCAGGACCTAGCAACCTTGACGCAGCTTCGATGGGGAAGAAAAGTCGCAGGCGGAAGAAGAAGAGGTCGGAAGCTAAAATCGCACTAAAAATAGAGAGCGCTACAACTCTGCCTCTGCTGGAAAGAAGGTCTCTAACGCAGAGGCAGAGACTTCAGTCCCTAAGATGGCCAAAAAGAGAAGTGCTAATAAGGTAGGGGAATACCCGCATCCGAAGCGACAGTTAGAGGCCATAGAAAAAGTGAAGGAATGGGTGAAGGAGGCTCAAGAGCATCTAAAAGACGCTGAGCCCATCATAGAGGACGAGATCGATGACCTCTCCAGCATAAGCACGCCAACCTCACCTCCTCAACCAAGGTCAGGAGAAGCAACTGCACCACAAGCAGTGCCGCTAAGGCCAAGCCTTGATGCTATAGGACCGCAAATCATCCACGACCATTGGCCAGGACAATCTAGGTTAGGAGAAAGACGAGAGCACCCAATGATCTCCTATCCACGTTGGTGACTACCCCTGTAATACTTAGCCTGGGAGATCTACTTAGGCAGCATCTCACCCTATGGCAAGATCTTAAGTAGTGGATTGAACGGTCACGAGAGCAGGTCATGGTAGACCCTCATGACCATGATGCAGAGACGAAAATACCGAGTTTGACGCTACACTCTATGCCTAAATCCTTACATGTCAATGCCTTCTGGGAAGGTTTCGAGATGCATGCGGTCTTACCGGTTCTAGCCCTAGGTGATACAATGAGAAAGGGAATCGTGGACATGGGAGCGGGTGTTAGTGTGCTTAGCAATGCGGTGCTTCAGACTTGGGGAAAACCGCTTGTCGAAACTGCTAGGTTTAATGTCACATTAGCAAATGGTATGAGAGTCAAGCCATTCAGGGTGCTTAAGAATTGATCAGTCAGGTGTCCAATTCTCTACGGACTTTATAGTCATGAAGGGAGTGGACTATGATATCCTATTAGGCCGACCCTGGATGCGCAACGCTAGAGTCATCGAAGATTGGGGTAACAGCTTGACCTTCCTTGGCAATATAATAGATATCGTGAGAATAGAGATGGACACCTGGAAGACCTCACCAGTCGACTTAGATGCCATCTCTGCTATGCTCAAGGGTGACACCCAGGTCAAGAAGTCCTATGGGCCCTTGACCAAGTATATCCCATGCCCAGAGGATGAGTGAGACTGGATGCACGTCCTTGCTACAATCGACCTGCTATTCTCAGATCATGAGGCGTATGAGCAAGCCATCAAAACAATCAGCAAGTCTAATGACACACCCTCCGTACCAGTCTGCATGATGGCAGGAACCCTTCGTGGGAAACCTAAGCCTGTCAACTTCCAGGTCCCAACCAACAAAAGGGAACTCCAGGAGATACTGGAATACAACGGACAAGCTAGCTGGCAATCCAGCTGCAAACTTCAAACCAATCCAGGATCTCTTAGATGAATTTAAGTGGGACCAAAGTGCATGACTTAAACCTCATGTATAACTGGGCCCTAGTTCCTGACCAGTGACAAGAGATATACCAAGCCCTAGGAGACGAGGAGCAGTCTGACGAAGAGGACTCTATTGACGAATACAAAGACTGCCAATCCTTCAGTGACGAAAGTGAGGGTGAGGTAGATACCATGGAATACGACACTGAAGGACAAGAAATAGAGAAAATACGAGCAGACTCCAAGACGCAGAAAAAGAATATCTTTAGGATAGAGTGAGGAGTCATGTGCATGGAATGTGATCAAGCCTAGTTGGAACATATAGGAGCCATAGACCTTGAGCAAGCAGGCCTAGCCCAGCCAGGAGCGACATCAGTGCTTAGGACAGAGTCGCCGTCCAAACTGCGTCCAGCAGGGGAGACTACCTCTTCTAGCAAGGAGACGGGGAGTTGGACTCTGAGTCGAAGGTGAGTTCAGATAGTGATCCAGAAATCCCTAGGCCACCCATGGCCAGATGCACCAAGGGGGACCTACCCCTCCACTTGAGGCGCAGACGATTAAGGTAGAAAAAGGCAAAACAACCCAGGGAGCATGACCTCCCTAAACAATTTACGAAATTCAAAAAAAGGGATGGGATAGTAGTTCTATTAGGTTTCAAGCGCCAACAAGGGCAAACGAGCGAACCAATCGAGGGACTAGCCAAGGTCAAGGAGGTGAACCTAGCCCAGGAAGGGGAAACACCCCAACCAGTCTTCATTGCCGATGACTTGACTGAGGAAGAAGAAACGAGTCTTGTCGCTCTCTTGCGAGAGTACATAGACGTGCTCGCTTGGTTCTTAGAAGAGCTTAAGGGGGTAGATCCGAGTGTCGTGACTCAAAACATACCCATGACGCCAGACGCAACACCAGTCAAGCAACGACCGTACCCTATGAATCCAAAACATGCTCATGCTATCAAAGAGGAGATTGATAAGCTGATGAGAGCACCAAGAGGCCAAGGGAGAGCTCATTTGTGACCATTTGAGTGAGAGAGAGAGAGAGAGAGAGAGAGAGAGAGCCATTGCACGATTCGCTCCGATCTCGCCATCGACGAGCCTACTGCTCTATTCAGGTATATGAATCCCTTTCCCTATCCCCCTAGATAAGATCTGGAGGTTTATGCTAGCTATGATTGGTTAAATCGCAAGAATTGAGCAAGATCGACATCTCACTATTGTCGTCGCACCGCGTTCGACCCGTCCGAGCAGCCGCTTCTGGGCTGAGTCCCAAAATCGGCCCTCGGCCTTCTTTCGCTCGGCCGCGGCCCAAGTGCCTCGGCCCGTCCGAGTGACCTCATCTGAGTGACCTCGTTCGAGTGACCCCATTCGAGTGACCTCGTCCAAGTCTACCCTGTCTTAGTCCTGAATTCGGCCCTCAGCCCACCCGTCCGAGTGACCCACTCGGACCCTGCAATTCGGACCAGCTGGGCCAAGTGTAAATTTTTATCAAATTCTCAGAAATTTGACCTGACCCGGCTAGAGCTCAACAGCGCAAACTGCCGAAAGTCCTTCTAACGCTCAGATTTTAATTCTGGCATACGGAAGTGATGAAATCATAGGGAGTAGCCGCTTAGTAGCTTGAAGTAGGCAGTAGCGAGACCTAGAGACCTAGACGCAAAGCAGTGAGCAGTTAAAACCTGATTGGCCAAAAGCAAACGAGACAACATATTAGAAAAACCCTGAACCCCAAAACTGACCCCAAAGGCTACGTAGAGCTAAAGGCACATCACAGACCCATCATTGGGCTGAAACTTAGAACATTAGTTCAAAATTTGGCTAAACGGTCCTCCAAATTGCACATGGTGTTTACTGTAACGGCCCTATGAGGCATGGGGAGAGGTGTGGACCCTACTAGGCCTACCAGAGCTGACATCGACTAATGCCTCATAGGGCCGATGAGGCATGGACCCTACTAGGCTGACACTAACTAATGCAGCTCTTAGCCCTTATGGGGGATCTCCACAAGCACTCATGGGGAAATGCAATATCCTTGCAAAAATTGAAACTGAAAGCTTGCCTATCCTATTTCATGTTCCTCCAAATAGTGCTAAATATGGTAAGGAAACCCTCCTGGGAAGACCCTTCAAAAGGGCGACCAAATGTGAGGCTGGCTATGTAGCACAGAGGATACACCTGACACTACCGAGTGCAAGGATAGTCATGACCTTTAGCAAGTGTGACCTCATCGAACCTCGAGGGAAAGGCAAGCAAGGTGCTGACATAACAGTCAAGCCTGCTAACGAGAGCAAGGACTTGTTGGAAGAGTTAATGCAAGCACAGGTCGAACAATGAGAACCAGTGAGTGAGGCCATTGCCTGAAACAAGAAGGTCAGAACACAATGTTAAGGACGGCCTTTGGACTTACAAATATCATAGAAGACCCCAAAAGAAGCCCAAGCCTTATAGACGAAGGCATCGATGGAGAGTCAATACAACGCCGCGACGGATATCCAAGACGTTGCTACATGCTCAAGGGTATTATGCAGGTAACCGATGGATCTGGGTACCAAAACCCCCTTTTAAACCTCCTTTGTCAAATGAAGGCCAGATTGTATCAAGAGCAAATGAGTGATCGAGCCCCTCATGGTCGAAATCAAAGAAGTGTAGGAGGAGATCTAAACGAAAAAAAGTCTCAAGTCAAGAACAGTGGAGTGACCGAGCCCCTCATGGTCGAAATCAAGAAACCCAACAGGACCAATTGGAGAGTAGATACTCAGCCTAGCGTGCTTGACAAGCAGACATCAAATGTAATCGTTGAGGATACCCAAAAGCCACTAGTGCCCAAGGAGCCTTTGATTCCCCAAGAGGATAGCAGGCATCATAGGCACAACATTGCTCATGGAAAGGGTAAATGCTCAACAAACCAAATAGCAAAATCATCTAACAGCAGTGAGCAAATCTCCCAGCTAGTGTCAAAGCCACTTAGGAGTCCCAAGTCTCCTACACCCTCTTCCCCTAAACGGACATAGGAAGCACAACACTCGTCAAGTGCGGCTACTCAATCCCAATCTCTACCTACATCAGAGCTTCCAAATGTCCAAGAGGTAGGACACGACACCACCCTTAGCTTTCAACCTAAGGATATGCCTATGCAATCCACCGTGGCTAGCTCAACGGATAATCGATCTACGCAAGTGAATGCTCTAAGGGCAACAAACGACACAATCACTTCCAATTGCCATAAGGACTTGACACCACAAAATCCACCAGTAGTAGCAAGTCCACTGAACTAGCTGCTACTACTTCAAATCAGGGATCATAGCAGTCACAGCCCTTGGCCGTGACAATGCCCCTTGCAGAACGTGCCCTTAGTAGTTTGCATGTGGAGGAGGTGTCGCAACCAACTTCATTAACAACTCCAACACTTCCAAAGCGCCTAAAGCCTAGATTGGAGGAGTTAAACAGAAGGGAAGAGCTAGACTCTCCAAAAAGGGAGGTAGTTGTACCCTCACAACCTAGCAAGGCTACTCAGCAGGCCATGGCTATGTCCCATGAGGACACACCAGAGCAGGGGAAAGTTGAGGCCCAACCAAGCACATCAACGGCTGACCTAGTTCAGGGTCTTGAGTCATTAAGTTATGCACCTTCATTGACCAAGAAAAAGAGGAGAAAACAACGAAAACAACAGCAACGAGCGACAGGTGGTTGTGGATCCCAAGAGCATTGAGACCAAGAGCGCTGGAGAGCTGGGGAATAAAGCATCAAGTCCATCCACCAATGAACCCATTGACGTCTCTCCTAATAGCGGTGAAACCTCAGACACATCCGTGTGCTCTAAAAAATCAAAGCAGCCATTGCCATCAACAGTTGCTTTCAACACTCAATCCACTAGCAATAGAACTCACAATGACCAATCAAGAGTGGATACAACATTGTCACAACAGGGTGACAAATCTATACCAGTCACATCCAAGGAGAACCATGAAAAAATAGCAGCAAAACCTCAGGATAAACGCACAATCCCCAAGAGCATAAGTAATCTTATCATTGACCAATCTTGCTCATCTAGGCTTGAGCCCCTAGCTATGCTAAAGCCTAGGCAAACTCCTAGAACCTTGCATGAGATAGCAACAGAGCAAGCCCTCGTGGAACATAGAAGTGTCGCAGAATGCTTAATTGAGTTGGATGCTAAGCTCAAGGTGTTTGCATGTGTCTATGTCCTTGCGGACATGGGCGCATTCCCTAAAGTGCAGCTCGAAGAATACTTGCCATTTCCCTTATCTTGGGAAGAGCAAGAATAGCTTGGAGTTACATGTTGCCAGTAGACTCGGACAAGGTTCCATGTTACTCGATGTTGCAAAATATCTATCGGTATTGAGTAAGCTGCCACAAGTATTGGATACGTGTGCCACGCTCCAGTACAATCCGGAGTTCTATAATTGGTTTTTATCCTCATGAAGCGACATGGATTCATGGATATGTATATAAATAAATAATGACTTTTGTGACCCTGTATAGACACTATCAACACATACAAGCAATAATAGTCAAGCGCAGGAAGAAGAGTTAGGGTCAACAGGCTAAGCTCACAGCCCCCCTCTCACCACATATTTAGAAGTTGTGTGGCCATTTCCACCTTCAGGTGGAGGGCATGCACCCCTCATTGCCACCATGGGAAGCCTTGACCAACATCTCTGATGATGTAAGCAGGGTGTAGTTCCTTTCTATACACCTTTCCCTTTCCGATCTATCCTTGCGAGGATGAGCCCTGCCCCAATCCATGACCACCAAAACCACGTAACTCAGCATGAGCCAAGATCTGCTAATGGTTGGAGGCTAAATGAACATCATCACAGTGGCCATCCCTCTACAACAAGCATTGCACGTCCCACCCCTCCCCTTCTAGTCATATGCACTTGATAACCCACACTATAACCCCTCCCATGCGAACGGTTTTATTCCGTATCAAGGCCTAACCCTTGGTTCGCATCTTGCAGGTCCCCCTACGAGAAAAACATGGAGAACCTAGGATAGCTGGCTTGCGGAGACGCTCTCTGCGGACGATGGGAACATGCAGCACACGCCCCTCCGCTGGTGCACTACGTGCCCACACTCAAAAGGTATGCAAATAAACGAGGTCCCAAGCGACACCACCCTGAATGAAGGCCGAAGAATCCCTGGGCCAGGGGGTCGAAGCTCAAAGAAGCACACAAGATATGGGAACACGAGTTGTGCAAACCCCTAACGGACGCTCGCGCACCAAGTGCTCAAGGGCAGAAAGGGCAGCCCGGGACAGGGAAGAATTCAATGAATTGTTCAACAGCATTTTGGAAACGGTGGCGGCCCGAGATTACAACATTCATATCCTGGCCGACATATTCCCTGCCCAACCTCATGGGAGCCCCGCACCAGCAGAGCCTTAGTCGCCTGACCACCCAGACTCACCCCGCCTTGTGCAAATCGAGTAGCCCCTATGATATACAAGCAACTTGACAAATCATCATGCCATAACTTTTTGTCTTTTGATGAGTAAAGGGGCAAGCTCCCCACTTGTACACACTTTCTTTACCTATCATTAATGTATGCCACGTCTTTAACAAGCAATGGAATAGGCATTGCAATTAACATCATAGCATTCTGAAAAGTTATGTCTTAACATGATTGCATTTGCTCGATGTACTTGACGCAAGTAAGCATATACTCTCATGAAGTGACAAGTGGATGCAGGATGACATAGGTCTTCGTGCAAACGTGTTCAACGCCCAAGTCACCGCAAGACCACCAACCACGCAAAGAACCGCAACAAAGCCACATTGTTGAATGCGAAAAATCACCCTTGCAAGTGCCCACATAGCACGAACCACAGCATAGTCATAGGCTACACTCTCTTCTTGGGTCAAGCTCTACAGTGAGCTCACGACTGGTGTCACCTCAATCACACCAATATTGCAACAATGGCTCCTCTAACAACAAGGCCAGGGCACAATCAATCCTGAGCCTTCGAAGCTTGACATTTTCCAACCCATTGAAAGGCTCATAGCCTCAACATATTGCAATGATTGTACTTAGGCAAAAAAAAAAGAGAAGAAAATAAAAGAATGAAAAGATACGAAGCACCCATGCTCACAGCACTGCACCTAGGGGTCCTCAAATTAGGTGCGTCCAGTGACCTTGGTCAGCTAGCTCCATCCCTAGTCCCCTAGCCCCCTAGCATCCCCCACAATAATTTAGGGCACATCAAGGGCAAGACAGACCTAAGTGAGCTTGTCTCAACTGTAGTTAGACCTGTCACCCTGACCCACTCTCACAATTTCCTCTTACACTTTGCCTTAATAACATTGCAATCAATTGTGGTAAGCACTGCACGAATGGCCATGAACAATACACCGTCCTCATCGCACAGGCCCAATGTCTACCAGCTATGGATAGTATAGTATCCCTATGTTCTATCATGTTACGTTGTGCAATCACAATGCACAAGATGTCGCATACACCTTTACGTGTACTTCTTCCCACCATGGACCACTTTGCTTCATCCACATGTCGTTATGAGAAACCATCTTGCGGTCTTCTACCTACGTAATATCTAAGTATGCACGAGCACTCACATAATATCTGTACCAAAGTATATACACAGTTTGGGTCCTTAAGTGCAGGACAATACTCTCAGCTTGCTTAGAGTTTGACCTATCTCCCAAAATAATTGAACTAAGCCTTGTGCACGATAAAGAAGACTAGCACTTCCCCTAGGGAGAAATCACCTATGAGAGGTTTTCAATTGTAGGTATTAAAGACTCCAATGAGGATATCGTTCCATCTTCATCAACACTCAACTCTGCATTCCTCTCCGTATCACCCTCTAAACTTGCCATTCTACTCCATCAAGGCAACCCCCCAAAGAAGAGCCCTACCCCCAACTCCCATTTCCCTACCACCTACTGCTTAACCCACCAACGTGCCCTCAACGGTCTTCCTCCCACCTCTACCAATACTCTGCCATGTGGCAACCACACACGCCCTCGCCACCCACATCTTCATGCATGCTAACACCTACTACTTGCGACGAGGAGTGCCATGGGACTAGCACTCATCTAGGAGGGGGGTAATGTTAACCCCATCATGAAGAAAGCAAAATGAAATAAAAAAGACGTATGGCAAAGGCAGAAAAAAGGTAGCCCGATTGAAGAAAGAAGAGGAGGAAAGGCCAAAAGCTCAAGGGCAACCTTAAAAAGTCCAAGGCAAATACAAAAGGGGAAAGGTGCATTTTAAAATACAAAGGCGCACCCTGAAAACTTGTAAAAGAGTGCCAAGCGGTGGAAAATCTGGAAAGCTAAAACAGAAGACGAAGACAAAGGCCAAGGCAAAGAGAAACGGAAGACAAAGGCGTACAAGGAAAAGCGCAAGTCAAAACTTTTGTAAAAGAGCGTAAGCGCATCATGGTTTAATTCAAGGAGCGCCGGCCTGTCACCCGTGCAATTTGTAAATGTAGACGGGCAGTGGAAAGGAAGCTAGGAAGATAGAAGGACAATGGGAAAAAGGGCCTAGTAAAAAAGGAGAAAAGGGGATGACCGCCCAAAAGGGATTTAGGGTTTTGTATATAAAGTTGAAAAGTGAATGAGAAGCTCATTCTTGTGTGTGGCAAAAAGTGGCTCTCTTCTTCTTCTTCTCTTCTTGTTCTTGCTTGCTTGAGCTTGTGCTTGAGAGAGGGAGTGTGAGAGTGTGAGGGAGTGAGTGTGTGAGGGTGAGGGACCGTGAGGTAGAGAAGCTCTCCATCTTCTCATATCTTCTTCTCTTCTCTTCTCTTCTCTTCCCTTGCTCGCGGTGATGGAGCTTGGAGCATGGAGCTTGAGGATGGAGCTTGCTTGAAGCTTGCACTTGGATCGTGGAGCTACCGGAGTGCACGGGAGAGTAGGTAACTCGAACGGCATGGAGGTAAGCTCACTACACCCGTAGATATGGATGGCGCGTCGGCTATGTGAGAGGTAGCCATTAGTGCTCGGCTTGGAATGCTTGAAACAATAAGCGGTCCATGGGTCTTGGAGGTCGAAAGCTCCCAGAGAGAGAGAGAGATGTGGTTCTCCTCAGAATTCAAGTCGTTTACCAGAACACAGCCACGCTCTTTTTCGAGTTGCATCCCATCCACCTTCACGGCCAAAGCTTCTATGTGGTGGGCATTGGCATTGGCACCTTTAACCCCGTGACCGATCCAGTCAACTTCAACCTTGTCAACCCCCACTCTCGCAACACTGAATCTATCTACCCCGGTGGCTGGGCAGCTATCCCATGGCATGCAATGAACCCATGTAAACATAGCATGTGCTCTCGCAAACCTTCATTATCCCTATGTTGCCTTGTTCCACTCAACAAAATGCCTAACTTTCTGCTCAATTCCTACTGCTTTTTATGTACCTTTTTGGTTAGGTCTACTTGGTAAATAGTCAAACTATTTGGGTTAGCTTTACCAAGGAAGAGTTATGGGCAAACGACTTGCAAACTCCGATCTTCTCCCTAGGTTAAGGTTGCCCCTCAAAGCTATCCTTGGGGGTAGTTTGGGGAGTGCCCCGATTAGATTCTCATTCACAATTTATAGCTTAAGCAAAATCTACAATGGGATGTGCAATAAGTTAAGTACAACATTATTCAAATCATACTGCTAAACCTTTAAATCTAACACCAAGATCTACTTCCATGTCAAACGAAAGCCTATTCCTTATACCGAACGTCTGGTTACGTAGGATCACTAGGCTCGCTTTCAACTACTCAAGCTATTTGTTGCCTTCCTATTTGATCCATCTGATTGGACATGCTTTTTGCATTGTGTTTCTCATTCTAGAGCCTTGATGCCCTTTGAAAATCTTCAAGTTCAAGGTGGCAACAATCTCATAATATTTAAAAGGGGGTCATGTATGGGGTATTTATACTCTATATAATCACACACATGAACGTGTTTCTTTCTACACCTAACGGTGCCAACAAATGAAAGGTATTCCATTTATGTGGTGGCCTTGAGAGTGGTTTTGTCTTTCCAATGAATTTTCCCTGAATACTTCTAGTGTGTCTATTTCGGGATTCACATGCTTGATCATTATCACAACTTGTATTGCTAAAATACCACCTTCATTACATTTGCTTGTAACGTACTTGGCAATGCAGGGCATCATCTTCACTAACGTGTTGTTTTGTGCTCTGATCAGGAGTATGGTTTGTGCATTGTCAGTTTGACATACATCAATCATGGGGCATGGACATGGTCTTCATCGCCCTTAATGGTGTGGGACCTTCCCAAACTTTACCACCACCACCAAGTGATTTACGACAGTGTTAGTGGTTATGCAAGATTTAGATTTTGTTGAGGCCACATTTCCTCATATTGGAGATTTTGTATTGAGGTAATTACATTCAATAATTATTTCATATGATTTCTGACAAATAGTTAATGTGAGGAGCAAAGACATTTTTTTCATTTTCTTACATTCATCTAATGTGTTTGTCTTGCTTGTGAATGTTCTATACCCAATCGAAATCTCTATAATGTAAGCAAGATTTCACTAAACCTAACATATTCAAGCAGCTATACATGCCTTGTTTGATGTCTAAGAGAGAGAGAGAGAGAGAGAGAGAGAGAGAGAGAGAGAGAGAGAGAGAGAGAGAGAGAGAGTGAATGAGTGAGTGAGTGAGTGAGTGAGTGTGTGTGTGTGTGTGTGTGTGTGTGTGTGTGTGTGTGTGTATGCATCAAAAGATCATGCATTCAATTAGCAACAAGACAAAGTAAAACACAAACAAAATTGATGAGGACAAATAGAAAGCAATGCAATAACACATGAAGATCATAGAGAGATCACACAAGGCTTAGCAACAAGACAAAGTAAAACACAAACAAAATTGATGAGGACAAATAGAAAGCAACTCAATAACATATGAAGATCCTAGAGAGATGATGCTAGGAGGCATATTTCACGTGGATTCCGTGCCACGGTGGATTCCGTGAGGTTTTACGGTGGATTCCATAAACTTTGATTATCGGGGCTTATACACAAAGTGGATTCTTTGTGCGAGAAGTCGATGGGGATGCCTATCATTTTCGAGCATTTCGTTAATTTAGTGTGTACATGGGTGATTCCATAGCGGGTGATTCCGCAAAATACATATTAAATTAATAAATGTTTATGAGTTTAGAGTGCGCACTCATGATAAATTAAGGTTAGGATTGATTTCTAACCAATTGATTTATTTATGTAGCTGAAGACTACTAAGTATTCACTTTTGTCAGTTTAATTGTATTATTTTACTAACGATGTGTAGAAATAACAACAGTGGCGAAGAAAAGGATTGGAGGATAGCGTGTATTCGAGTTATCACCTATATTTTGATGGGCGCATACCTTAGGCATGTCGCCTATATTTTGTCGCGCCTATTTATTAAGGTGTTGGATATTTATTTATTATTTTTATATGTGCATGGGTGCACGATTATGATATTTGTATTTGAACATTGTATTGGGTATGCCTGACTTCTTGGGCACCTGCCCATTAGCTTTATTTCTATTTAGCACTAAAGCAAACTCAAAAGCCAAAAGCGTGCTATTTTGTAATTTGGGCTATTATTTGAGCTTGAAAATGATTAATACAAAAAAATACATGCTTTGTGGAGCGCTCACACAAGGCATGGGGGGAGATTGCACCCAATTGGTCTCTTGTTCATGTCGTGCATGCTTTCTACCTAGAGTTTTGTGCAAAAAGTAGAGTTCTTTTGTTCTTGGGGACCTTCCGATGCTCACTACGTGCACTTACGGCATTCGATCTGAGCACTAGTGGTATCAAAGTAAAGCTGAGATCGAGAGCTTCCAATCGCTACCCATCTTGTGCGAAGGCGGAGCTCCTAGAACGATCAAGTTCTACAGTCAGTTTCATTACGAATGGTCAATACGGGTGGATTCCTGGCGGTCAAGAACCTCTATCTACAGCCTCTGATCGCGAAGGACCGGCTTGAGGAAGTGGAGGACCATGTCAATATCTTCTTCAACAAGTCGTTTTGTAACAGAGAGTATAGATAAGCTTTATCTCCATATCCACAAGTTCAATAAGCTTTAAAATAAAGCTTAGGGAGTTAATAGTAAGCTTTATAAAAGCTTACTTAAAATAATTTCATCGACCAGTATCGCGACATGCTGACGCCGTGATCAGTGGCCGCGGAAAAAACGCCCCCCCTCAAAATTCGTCGTCAGTTTCAATGTTACTAAGCTTAAGTTACTTGAGCTTTATAAAAGCTAAATCATCTAAGTAATCTCCAAGTTCCTCAAGTTCTATCACTCTGCAAGTTTACCAAGTCCGCAGAGATCAAAACTGACTTACCTCAATTACTCCTATAAGGATTGTTCCTGCGCAAAAGCACAGAACTACAAAATTGTTCCCTAGAAGACTCTGTTCGTATACGAAAACTTATTGAACCAATTTCAGCACACGCAGAAGATCATATGCAGTTTCAAAGAAGATTACAAACCCTGCAACCGCAAAAGACAAAGACCGTAAAAGCCAAACAAAAATCCATAAGCCTTGTATACGCGATTTTGAGCTACGCTCATCCCGCTAATTGGATTTTGAGAGTGTGAGGTCTTTTGGATTTTTACAGGATGAGGAACAAAATATGGATGATTTAATGGCTAAAGGCGATCTTCCTGAACCTATGATGGAACAAATATTGGATTTAATTATGATGCAGCTTGATGAAGAATAAAGAGCCCGATAAGCTTTGCAAGTTCAATTGGCCAATTTGCAACGATCTATGACCGACAAAGATGGACCACAACCGGAAGATCTTATCCGACGTACCATCGATGCGATGCTCGAAGCTCAATCCATCCACAAAGAAACAAAGATAAGTAAAAGAAATTTCAAATTCTGTACTTTCAATGGAACTCGAGATGGAAAGACTGTACTTGCATTCATCAGTCAATTTGATGATTACTTTCATGAAGAGACATACACTGAAAAAGACAAAATTAAATGTGTTACTAATCATTTAGTCGATCGAGCATCTCTTTGGTGGACCGTGGTTCGTAAGAGTATTGAATGTCCCACTACCTGGGAGAGTTTCAAAAAGAAGTTTCTGCAGAATTTCCTTCCTCCTCAATTCCATGAAAAAGCCATAAAGCATTGGGATCTTCTACAGCAAAGAGATCGTGAGCCTATTTCCCAATACACCGAATGTTTTTGGAATGCCCTACTGCAACTCAGAATGCTTAAAGACGTACCTGAAGCGACTCACAAGCGCAAGTTTATGTCTGGATTACTTGGATATTACTACGCTGAAGTCAATATGTTTAAGCCTACAATCCTTGAAGATGCAATTTCCTTGGCTCATGACACTGAAGACAAGATTCGAGGAAGAGACAAACGTCCACAACAATTTCAAGCAAATGGTAACTATGGTTCTAAGCAATTCAATTCGAATTTTAGAATCATGTGAGCTACTGAATTCGTAGCCCCTTGAGGTAGAGTACACATGCGGACTAGGCCAAGAGGCGTCTTCATTGTGGTAATGTCTCGGCTCTCCAAAGCAAGCTGAAATTGGTCGTAGCCTGAATATAAATCTCCCATGGAATAGATTGCCCTACCTGCAAAAGCTTTAGCAAAATCATCCACAATTGGCCCTGATCCAACATTTCTAATAGTGACTTTATTGATGGGTTGTGGAGGTTTTCAATAGGAAAGATAGTGGCGGTAATTGGATTTATGATAAGTACTATAAGTTGGATTAGATTTTGATGCACCCAAGTACTCGAGAGGGAGTTTCAAGGTCAGGCGTAAGGATGTTGCAAACCCTAGCAAACATTGGAAAGGTAGAATTTTAGAGTTCAGAAAAGTGTTCAATGGAACAAGTATAGTAATAGAAGTGTTGATCCAACATGTTTATACGCACAAACAAATCTATGTACACGACAATAACTACATTGCAAATTATAAACAAAACAGTAAATTTTTAAATTTTATCATTGTTTATTCTTTTGATTCAGAGTTGTTTTTAAAAATCTTTACAGTATTCTAACTCAATCTTGTTTTACTGACAGCTCTATATCACTGCGAAAAGAAGCGGGACTGGGATACAAAATTATATGTGGTGGTTTGGGCATATAATATGACGTTTAAACGAGCCACTGGCCACACCCCATTCAAATTAGTTTACGGGGAGGAGTGTGTATTGCCCTTAGAAATTGAGTTGTCGACCATTAGATTCACAATCAATCATTCTCTAGGTGATGAAGATGCCCTATTTGAGCTGTTTACGACTATAGCCCACTTAGACGAGCTCAAATTACAGAGTTTGTTGCACCAAGAGGTAGCTAAATGTCGGATGAAGCGGTTGCATGATCTGAAAGCGAAGAAATATACTTTTAAGAAAGGGCAGTTAGTTCTATATTACGATGCGCGTAGAGAGCTATTTCCAGGAAAGTTGGAACCTAGATGGGATGGCCCTTACAAGATAGTTCAGATAGGTAAAAATAAGTCCACAGTTCTATTAGCTAATCTACAAGGAGTGGAATTTAAGAATAAGGTTAATCTTAATAAGATTAAACCTTATTATTTCTAAATATGCTAACGCGCTAAATGCATTGCAAGTCCATGCTGGGGCTGATCGGAGACCTGCGGCAGGAGTGCTTAAATTGGTTGATGTGGGGCACTTAATTCCTTATTTGGAGCACCCATATCTCAAGGAAAGATATCATCAGGGGAGGCTTATCTGGTAGAGCAAGGAACATAAAGTGATTGAGTGAGAAGACGGTACCTTTGGGTAGGAAATTAAAGTTTTCTGCCATCACTGCTTACAAATCTTGACAAGCATCCCTATTGAGTTTAATGAAGAAGGTGCGATGGAGCTGTTAGTTCATCCTCTAAATATGTTGAACTTTTATTATCATAATTACGAATAGGGGAGTTCTTGATGGCTGGTGGTGTGAATCCATTATGGATGTATACATTATACTTTGATGGAGCGTCCAGGGGCTCTAATAGAAAAGGAAGTGTTGAAGTACGAGATCCCCGACGTAGAGTTACAATGCAATTAGCTACTTACCTCGGGGTATGATTCACTAACAACATGGCAGAGTATAAATGCCTGATTATGGGATTGAATATTGCTAAGAAACGTGGTATTCGGCGGTTAACACAATATTAGTGAGTTTGGGAATCTCCCAATTCCCATTTTTTGAATACTAAAAAGGTGGCACCCGGATAACATTCCCATAAGTTTCTCAAAACCATATGATGTGACCTATCATTGGAAAGCGCTTGAAAAATGGAATCTATTGAGCTATAGAGCTCTTGATTTGGAGTTATAGTGATCAAGTTATGACAAATCCAAAAATTTGACCATGTGTCCCAAACTTATGGGAAATTCCCATATTCCCCAATATGGTGTTGGTTGTTAATAAAAGGGGATTCCCAGCTGATCTTAAATCAACTCAATGGGACATATACAGTCCGGAATCCTCTCCTTCGTATGTATCATCAAACTGCTATAACCCTACTTGATGAATTTGAGAGCATATCTCTTCAGCTGATTCCACATTATTGGAATCAGTTTGCGGATTCCTTAGCTAATTTTTCTTATAAAGAGGACCTCTTTTTCAACTGTGGTCCTAGTCCGGATGTTGCTATTGATACTGAGACAGGACCTGGTCGCTTTGTGGGGAATGTTATCTGACCACGTGTTATATGGTAGGCGATGGCTGATATGGGTAATGGAAAGAGTAGCGGAGATCCATCTATCGTTGTTATCTTGGACCCATAGGTTGATCCGACGACATGTTACGAGTACACCTCTTGCTACATATGCAGGAGGTATGGGCCATAATTTGATGCATTTAGTTTAGGGCTGAGAGCCCTATTTTTTCCCTTGGGAATGGAGCGTATTTGCATATATCTGCCTTCTTCTAAGGAGGGATCTCTATGAGCTATTTTGTTTGATTCCATTAGGCCAAGAGGGCCAGTAGCTTTAAGAGTTAATGTATGATTTCTTTAGGCCAAGAGGTCCAGTTTTAATAATCTATCTCTTTAGGCCAACATGGCCCATTAGGTTGCAATGAAAAGTGCTATTTCTTTAGGCCAAGATGGCCCTATCTCTATTTGGTGCATGTACATTTAATGCTTTGTTGTTCTAGGGATTGCGCCATACAGGTTGACGAAGTCGCTGGAAGGAGCCTTTGCTGTGAAGAAGCTTCTTGTGGCCATTCCAAGTGGTTTCGTTCCCTTTTCTAGTTTTTTTCTTTAAGCAATTAATGATATATGTGCATGTAAGGGTTACTTTCTTTTGTTTATTGGGGACCGGCACTCAAGGCATGAAGTCCCAGGTTTAGGCTCTGTATGTTTTAGGGAGGTCTGAGTAGTCCTTGCCTCCTACAAGGCATAGTCAGGAATTGTAAGACCTGTTTTAGATGGGAGTTCTAGTGACCTTGTTCTGCTGACCTGCTAGGCAACCGTTCTAGGAGTTCTTGCTTAGTTGTGAGGCAGTTAGAGAAGCCTACTAAGATAATGATGGAAAGAGACAAAACCCTAAAAATCTGAAAGATAATATATAAATATATAGAGGTGTGTAAAAAGGGGTTTTAACCCCTATAAAAATAGAAAAGGAAAGAAAGAAAAATCCTTGAGCTGTTGTTTATTGCCTTGTGAAGGCCTGGTAGGTTCTTGGGGACGAGTAAGACCCAGGGCCGATGCCTTGTCTTCCTTGGGGTGACATCTTGCCATAAAAGAAGAGAATAAAAGAAGGTTGGAGTGAAAATAAAAGTGAGTGTTAGAAAAGTATTAAGTGTCGCCTTACGAGGGCTTGGTAGGTTTTTGGGTACCGAGACAGGACCTGAGGCCGATGCTTTGTTCTCCTTCGGTCACTACACTCAGCTCCCTCCTTTTTTCACGCTCGAGTATGGAAAATGAGAGGTTAAAAGAGTAATGTGCTAAAAGAAAATATCTTTTGATCGAGCTATAGGAGTCCTCGCCTAAGGGAAGCTCCTGGTTGAGTTGTCCTTAGTTAGGTAGGTAGTTCAGACCACCACTTAGGATGACCTCTTTGATAGTTCTTTTTAGCTTAGCTGTGTTGCAGAAATTGGTTAGTGACT
Source organism: Lygodium microphyllum (assembly GCF_053477565.2). NCBI lineage: Eukaryota > Viridiplantae > Streptophyta > Polypodiopsida > Schizaeales > Lygodiaceae > Lygodium > Lygodium microphyllum. The sequence goes on from NC_141155.1 coordinate 131,040,771, forward strand.
AGCTTCGGGCCTTCTATAAATTATAATGGGCCTACTCCTCATGGATTTCATGCCTTGATTTTGTCAGGGGTAGGGTATGAGCTGTGATATGTTGTGTTGTGTATTTTTTGTATTAGCTTGATGCTCCTTTTTGTTGTTTATGTGCAAATCTATTCGTGGGATTTGACGGGTTGAGTCGCCCTATCCCATGGGATCGCCAATGACAGATGATTTTTGATGCCGAGAAGTGCTTAAAAATAGCCAAAAATTACGAATATCCGAGGAAAAATAGAGTTCGTCAAAGGCGGCGATGGAAATCAGTACGATTTTAAGCGGCAATGCTCAAAAATGCTTAAAAGACCCACTGAATGACAATCGGGGAATTTTCATAATTTTTTGGCGTGCAAGACAAGACCTTGGGAGATGCCGGACAGTGGAGGACTTCAAGATGAACACCCAAGATTTTTTAGATCAAGAATCAGACATCGGACGAGGAAGAGGGAGTGCCCAGGAGGCCAAGCCCAAAATGCCAAGTGTGGAAATGGACTTTAGGAGAGCCCAAAGGGTGTGACCCTTTGGGGCTAGCCCCAAAATCAAAAATGGGGGGGGGGAGGGGGGGGCTGCATTTTTTTCGCGAGATGCAGAGAAGGCATTATGAATCCACGATTTGATGGAAGGGGCTATGGCACTTACAAACAGGGCCCCCAACTGACCGCATACATGATCTATATCCTATCTTTGCTCTCTATTGCTGGTCTCCACTCCTCAATTGACTGCCTGTTGTGGAGATAAAAAACCAATTTTTCTCTCTCCTCTCTCTCTCTCTCCTGCATAGAGGTAATTCATGTGCAAGAAATCAAGAAGAAGAGGGGCTGAAGGATGCTTGTCCGATCAGATTGCTTCAAGATGAAGTGGAGGTTGAGAAAAGAGGTTCAGCACTGAAGAATGGTTGCTGGTCGGTTCATGGGCTGCTCAGAATAATTATTAAAAAAACCGCAACACGCAAGACATGTGATATGCTCCAATTTTATGAAGAAATTTGCTTGTTTTTGTTGTTTCATTGTCCAAATGTTGTTCATATGCGATGAATTTTTGTTTGAACCTTATTTGCATCATGTTTGAGGGCTGTAACTACAGAAATGCTGAACCCGTAATGATTTAGAGTCGTTATGAATTCTTTAAAACCCGTAAAATGTCATTTTCAATGGAATTAGTGGTTTTTTCGATTTTGAGTTGGAGAAAAGGAATGGAAATGGGATAAACTCAGAGAAAATATTAAGTTTCAGTTAAGATAATAAGCCAATGAAAATAAATAAAAAATACCTATTTTTCATGAATAATAAATAGGAAAAAATTGCAAAAATAGAGAAAATTGGGATTTTCACGCTCAAAAAAATGAAAAAATAAGATTTATGTGCGTGAATATTTGACGAGGTTAAAGCATGGGGTTAAGCCTGAGTTTGGCCTTGTCCTTTGTGTTATAGTCTGTGTTTATTGCTTTTTACATACAAAAATGATAGAAAACAACCATTTACACCTATGCACCGCAGCAACACCTAAACGTTGAGGGGGGATGAAGTTTGTGTGACAATCTAATTGCTAAAAAGATACAAATTTTGATTTTCATCTTTATGCATAGCATTTAGGGATTGTTCCATAATTAAATATAGGCGACTAGTAGCACGGAAGTTCTGGTGCTAGTCCCTAAAGCAGTGCAGCACGTAACTCTTAGTTAAAATTCATGAAAGGGCTATTTTCCACACCTCACATGGCTGGTTTTTTTAAAATCATAAAACGGTTATGCACAATCATCATACACCTTACATCAAGCGTGCCATGTGGTATCTCTTGGAATGCCTTGCAATTGATTGATAAACTTTGACCAACGCTGAGAGGACAGGAAACCTAAGTTGTAGGTTAGATGGGCGCTTCCGTTGGGGAAAGTTTTGTGAGGCAAATCAAAATCTCCTGGAACGCTGGATTATGAAAGAGAGGAGTTTGTGTGAATGTTATATGTGTTAGCGATGCATCTCGGGGCTAATCCCAGAGGTATAGGAGAGTCGCATTGGAGTTGCGGCAATCAGCCGAGAGGTGCTTCCCTATGTGTGTATTACAAGGCATTATGCCTATATGTTATGGGATCTCCCTCTGAGGAGAAGGGAAGGTGAACATTGGGCTACATATTGGATACTGGTGCGCAAATCGGTCGCAGAATGCTCACGTAGTGAATCCCGGAAGGTCCCCAAGAACAATGAACTCTACCTTTTTGCACAAAAAACAATGTAAAAGCATGAACGACAAGAAGCAAGAGACCAATTGGGTTCAATCTCCCCCCATGCCTTGTGTGAGCGCTTCACCAAGCATGTATTTTTTGTATATTTCCATCTTCATGCTCAATAATAGCCCAATTTACAAAAATATGACAAGCTTTTAACTTTTGAGTTTGCTTTCTACAAAAATAGGAAATAAAGCTAATGGACAGTGTCCATAGAGTCTGGCATGCCCAATCTCAATGTCCAAAATAGAAATAACATATCCGTGCGCATAGGCGCATACAAAATAATAATCAATAATCGATGTCTCAATAGACATAACAAAATATAGGCGTGGTGCCTATCAAAATATAATCCAAAGGTCGAATACTCGCTAAACTCCAATGCTTTCCTCCGCCACTGTTGCTATCTCTACACATCAACTGAAGCATTCACAATCGTTAGTAAAATAATACAATTAAACCGACAAAAGTGAATATCTAGCAGTTTTCAGCTACATAAATAAATCAACTGGTTAGAAATAAATCCTAACCTTAATTTATTACGAGTGCGCACTCTAAACTCATAAACGCTTATTAATTTAATATGCATTTTGCGGAATCACCCGCTATGGAATCACCCATGTACACACTAAATTAATGAAACACCCGAAAAGGACAGGCATCCCCATCAACTTCTCACACAAAGAATCCTCTTTGTGTATGAGCCCCGGTCATCTAAGTTTACGGAATCCACCGTAAAACCTCACAGAATCCACCGTGGAATATGCCTCCTGGCATCATACCCCCGGGGTGGGATAGCAATTGACCTCAATTGCTATTAGCTCAATGTGGAGCTAACAGAGTGGGGAAAGCATTTAAGTCTCTAGCGTGCATCCATTGTGCTTCCTCTACAGGATGGTTCTTAAATTTTACTAGATATCTAGAATAGCTTCGGCCAGTTCTAGTGGTCATGTAGTTAGTGTCTATGATGGCTTCTGGTTCAAGTATTTCAGTCTCTTCCTCTAATAAAGGTGGGTTTTCATAAACAGGGTGGATAGGTAATTGGCCTCTAAATGGTCTCAATAAACTAATGTGAAATGTATTGTGAATTTTCCAATGAGATGGTAATTCTAATTTGAATGCATTATCATTAATCTTATGAATGATTCTAAATGGTCCATAGAATCTAGGAGCTAATTTGACAACTGGATGTCTATCTACACTTTGCAGTCTACGCTTTTCTATTCGCAGCCAAACATAATCATGAACTTTGAAATTCATGGCTTGTCTTTTCTTGTTGGCTTGTTTGGTATATGATTGTTGGGCTTTAGCAATCATATCCTTAACCTCATCAAAAATACTATTATTCATATTAGCAATATCATCAGCACTCTGAATTCTATTAGACAAAGATGCAACAGGTGTAGATAATCTATATCCATAAATGACTTCAAAAGGTACTTTCTTTGTAGATGTGTGCGGTGTATTGTTATATGCAAACTATAATAAATGCAAATGATTGTCCCATGTCTGAGGTTTAGAGATAGTATATGCACGTAAAAGATCTAGAATGGTGCTATTTGTGGCTTTTGTTTGTCCATTTGTTTCTGGATGAAATGCAGATGAGAAATCAATCTTTGTGCCTAGATTTGCAAACAGTGTAATCCAAAAATTGTTACAAAATCTAGAATCTCGATCTGAAATAATCACTTTTGGCAATCCATGGTTAGTAAAAAGAGTTTTCAAAAATAACTGTGCTGCTTGTGATGCTGTTAAAGTTTTCTTACATGGAATGAAATATGCTTGCTTACTAAATCTATCTACAATTGTCCAAATCATGTCATGGTTAGATTTAGTATTTGGTAAACCAGTAATGAAATCCATAGAAATATGTTCCCAAGGTTTAGATGGAATAGACAAAGGCATTAGTAATCCATACTATTTACCATGATGTCTCTTTATTCTTTGACAAATCAAACATTCAGAAACAAAATTAGATACATCTGCATCCATATGCGGCCAATAAAAATCTTCAATTAACATGCGTAATGTAGATATGATACCTCTATGACCTTGATATGGGGGACAATGAATTTCATTCAAAACAAAAGATCGGAATGGAATAGTAACACACAGTCTCTTTTCAAAGAACATAAATCCATCATTATATGACAATGAATCAATAGGAATGAAATTATTTTGAACTAATTTTTGCCAATCAGAATGAAAAGTAATATCCTGGTGATATGTATCTTTCATAGCAATCAAAGAATCAAAAGATATGACATAAATATTATGAATTGCAGGTCTTCTACTCAATGCATCAGCAACTACATTTTCTTTTCCAGGTTGGTATTGAATGATAGGATGAAAACTTTGAATGAAGGAAGCCCATTTGATATGACGGTCAGAAATTTGGGGTTGGCTAAGTAAATATCTAATGCTTTGCTGGTCGGTTTTTATCATGAATTCTGAACCCATTAAGTAGTGTTTCCACTGTTTTAATGCTTGTACAACTGCTAATAGTTCTTTGTCATAAGTGGAATATTTGAGCTCATAGGGTTTCAGCTTAGAACTAGAATATGCTATTGGATGATTGTCTTGCATTAGTACGGCTCCTATTCCTGATCCGCTAGCATCGGTCACAACTAGAAAGAATGGTCTATTAAAGTCAGGCAATTGTAGAACAGGGGCATTGGTTAATGCACGTTTCAGTAAGTCAAAGGATTTTTGCTGAGTTTCAGTCCATTGATAAACAATTCCTTTCTTGAGAAGTTTGGTTAATGGTAAAGCAAGAAATGAAAAATTACGTACAAACTTCCTATAGAAACTAGCAAGACCAAGGAATGAGCGTAACTCATGCACATTTTTAGGAACAGGCCAATGCAATATTGCATCAATTTTCTTAGGATCAACTTTAATTCCTTCTTTTGATACAATATGACCTAAATACTCAATTTTTGTCTTAAAGAATTCACTATTTTCAGGATTTGCAAACAATTGATTTTCTTTCGGTAATTGAAAAACTAATGATAAATGCTCATAATGCTCTTTCTCATTTTGACTAAACACCAAAATATCATCAAAGAAAACAATCACACAATACTGATATTTCAGAAAGATACGGCTCATCATTCTACTGAAGGTGGCAGGTGCATTAGTCAATCCGAGTGGCATGACTAAGAATTCGTAATGGCCAAACTGTGTTCTGAATGCAGTCTTAAATATGTCGGATCTATCTAGCCTCACCTGATGATATCCAGACTTAAGGTCAATTTTACTAAATATAGAAGATCCTTGCAGTTTGTCCATAAGGTCATCAACTCTAGGTAGGATACCTATTCTTTACAGTGATCTTATTTAATGCTCGGTAGTCAATACACATACGATAAGTATTATTCTTTTTCTTGACTAAGAGTACAGGTGCACCGAATGGAGAACTGCTAGGTCGAATTAAGCCTCTATTTAGTAATTCTTCAACTTGACTCTGGATTTCTTTTTGCTCTATTTGATTGTGCCTATATGGTGCTTTGCAAGGTGGTTGTGTGCTAGGGATTAAATCAATCTTATGGTCTTCTGGACGTGAAGGAGGTAAACCTGGTGGTAGGTCTTCTGCAAAACAGTCCTTAAAATATGCAAGAAATTCCTTATGCCTAGGGTGCATATGATTTTCCTTTGCTTGCAATTCATTCACCCAAATGAGATATGATTTAGTACTCTTGCGTAATGCACGTTTTGCTTGAGTATGCGAAAGCAGTGGAAAAATATTAGATGCATGCATACCATATAATGTAATAGATTTTCCTTGAAAATTAATATTCATTGTGTGCGTGGAATAATCTATATTTGGATTATGCTGATGTCTCCAAGGCATTCCTAAAATAATGTCGCTTGACTGTAATGGGACAACTAAGAAATTTCTTCTTTCAATATATGAACCAATTTGAATCTCTAAATCTTGTACTTCTTATGTGCCATTGTACCTAGTGCCTAAAAATGCAGCTTTTATGCAATAATGCGTAGGTACAGTCTGTAATTTCAATTCCTTTACCAATTTTGCTGAAATAAAGTCATGAGTACTACCGTCATCATGCAAGATAGTTCTTTCCTTTCCATGCACCAAACATTTCATAGTCAACAATGAATGTGGAGTAGGCATACCTGGTAAAGTGTCGGAAGTAGTAGTAGGATCATCCTCATCTTCAGTGAAATCAGGCATATCCTCATGCTCGTCTTCGTCCATGGCTCCAAGATAGTTTATATGTGCTGGTGGCTTCTTTGAATGACAATTTGCTGCGAGATGCCCTGGCTGGTGACACTTATAGCATACTATTGGCTTGGCTTTGGTTAGATTATTTGCAATGGCTGGAAGTCTGGGTACATTTGGATTTGCTTGTGGAATAGGCTTTGGATTTGGATTGACATTGGATGGTAATGCAGGTGGTTTAGCCCAATTCTTGCGGAAAGATGGTGATGAGAAACGACATGGATTAAACCTTCTAAAATTGGAATTGAATTGTTTAGATCCATAATTACCATTGGCTTGGAATCGTTGTGGTCGTCTGTCTCTTCCGCGTAACTTATCTTCAGTGTCGTGAGCTAGTGAGATGGCGTCTTCAAGGGTAACAGGCTTGAACATGTTCACTTCAGCGTAGTAATGTCCAAGAAGTCCAGACATATACTTCCGCTTATGTGTGGTCTCTGGTACGTCTTCAAGCATGCGTAGCTGTAGGAGTGCATTCCAAAAACGCTCTGTATACTGTGGAATAGGCTCATGATCCCGTTGTTGAAGTAAATCCCATTGCTTGATAGCCTTCTCATGAAATTGCGGTGGAAGGAAATTCTGCATGAACTTCTTCTTGAAATCTTCCCAAGTAGCAGGACATTCTATGCTCTTGCGTACTACAGTCCACCATAGTGATGCTTTGTCTACCAGATGATTAGTAACACACTTGATTTTATCTTTTTCTAGATAGGTTTCCTCATGGAAATAGTCATCAAACTGGCTAATGAATGATAAAACAGTCTTTCCTTCTCGTATGCCATTGAAAGTGCAAAATTTGAAACTTCGTTTACTTATCTTGGATTCCTTCCGAATGGTTTGTGCTTCAAGAGTGGCATCGATGGTACGTCGAATCAAATCTTCAGCTTGAGGTTCTTCTTTGTCGGTAGACGCTCTTTGTAATTTTGTCAATTGCGCTTGCAATGCTTGCCTAGCCCTTCACTCTTCTTCCAATTGCAGCATGATTAGATCCAGCTTTTGTTCCATGGTAGGCTCAGGTAGGTCGTCTTCAGTCATAGGATCATCCATATGTGGGGTCGTCATCCTGTAAAACTCAATAAACCTTTCTCACTCAAAATCAAGTTAGCGGGATGAGCGTAGCTCAAATTCGGGGTTACAAGGCTATGTATTTTTGGGTATTTCTTTCTCAATTTTCAGAAAATCTACAATATTTCCGTCTTCGTTTGCTGAAAATACTTCAGCGGACCTGTAGATAGGTAGAACACCTTGCCATGAACAACTTTCCAGTTCAGAGTTTTTGCGTAGGAACAAGCCTTCTAGGAGTTTTAAGCACTAGTCAGTTCTGACTCCAGTTGACTAGTCTGACTTGCAGAGTTGCAGACTTAGCCAACTTGGAGAGTTGCAGACTTGCAGAACTTAGGCCGACTTGAAGAACTTGCAGGACTCAATTCCAATCGACTTGCAGAACTTGACTTCTGGTGATATGCATTTTGCGGAATCACCCATGTACACACTAAATTAATGAAACGCCCGAAAAGGACAGGCGTCCCCATCAACTTCTCGCACAAAGAATCCTCTTTGTGTATGAGCCCCGGTCATCTAAGTTTACGGAATCCACTGTAAAACCTCACAGAATCCACCGTGGAATATGCCTCCTGGCATCAGATACAAACGCAAAATCGTCATAAGTATTTAGTGCAAAGTGAGTTTTAGATGCTCCTAGCCCGTGAGGCCATGTGGTGGGATTTTCTGTCATATGCATGAGGTCCGGCTAGTGCCATAGCCAATGCCGACCCATTTTAGGTCCCATTATACATTCAGTAGGGCATGCAAATAAAACTTCATTTTTGTTAAGTGAAGGTTAATGTAAGCCTTAGAAGGCTAATTTTGGATGGAGGGGGGGGGGTACTATTCATGGCCTCTTCTCCATGATTTTTGGAGAACTTCAATAGGTTTGAGAAGGAAATGCGATATGGTTGGAGGAGGCTATTATTGCATGGAATGATGATTTTATGAGAAGAACAATAGTTGGATTTCATGGAGATTTTCAAAAGCAATCAAAGAGAAATGGGAAGTCCAAATGTTGTAGAAAACATGATCTGAGATAGGGGCAAGCCATCTAATCTTACGGGTGGTTGGTATTCGGAGGATCTTGAGGACTCTAATTGTGGGGGAATAAGACTTTGCATGCTTTTTGAGGTATAGAGAGAAGAAAGATTGTAAACATTATCGTAGGCAACATCACAATATAGACGAAAGGAGAATGACAGGAAGTAATTAAGGCAAAAGTTTTAGTATGAAAAAGACAAGCTGATTGAATTGTTAGTTGCAGTTTTTCATGGTGATGGAGCTTATTCTAATGTGGATTTTTTCTCCTTCAGGGCTCAGAAGTGAAGATTGTGGACATAAATGACTTGATCACAGCCTATTTAAGCTAGTATGAAGATTTTCTTTATTAAAGGCACTACATCTTTTACTGTAACATGAAGTTGAGAGTGGGTGATTGCAATTTTAATAATGCTTCTCAATTGAGAGCAATAGTGACTATATGTAGTGAACAGAATGTAGATAAGGTTGAAGAGCACCCTATCACCACACAAAAAGAACCACGAACCGGCCAAGAGAGGCTACAAATACATTGTTGGCCATAAAACCTACAAGAAAACCCTCTTTTTCTCACCAAGAACCATGCCTCAAAACATACAAGGAGATGGCACACAAGAAATAGACAAATGAAAACCCTCCTCACCATCTTCCTCTTCCTTACTCTCCATAAAATTTAGCAATGAAGCACAATAGAGAAAAACAAGAACAAGAAGGCAAGTGTTGTGCCAAAATGAGGAAGAGGGAAATGAACCATAAGGAGAAGATAAAGGAAGAGAGATATGTAACCACCTCAATGTCCCACCTCCCCAAATCCCATGGTTGCAACCACCTTTCCTTTTTCTTGATATTAAAATGGAGTTTGCATACATAGACTAAGGTCTTAGAGACCCCTCATATTTGAAATAGGACAAAGGTGTTTGACCTTTTCTTTTCCTAGCACAATACTTTATAATGTGAGCCTTTTGGACTACACATTTTACATTGCTTCATAAATGATTTTTTACAAGAGAGTACAAAAGCAAAATGTCATTTCATAAAAGATGTTTCTATGTTGAGCACATTTTGGTGCCTACATTTAGACAAATTTCCTAGTTATCATTTCTCCCATGCTTAACTGTGAAGCATACCTGCGAACAAATTTGAAAAAGAATCACAATCAGCACTTGAAAATCCTTCATCTTTATCTTCATCCTGGATATTTTCTTCATTGTCTTTGAATTGCAATTGGATAGGGAAGGAAAATAACACACAAATAGAAAGACACAACTAGGTCATAAAGCCTAGGTTACAAGCACACCAAATCAAATGACATAGATCACAAAAGATAGAGTTTTTCAACAAATTTTCATATGAGGATGGGCACTACACTCAACATAGAAAGAAAGATAATCACTAGTGAAGCACATAAGAAAACATGAGAAAGATAATCATTCAATGTACCCTCACTAAAGATACAACAATATAGTTCTCTACCCGATTAGAAAGGAAAGAAATGTAGATTTTATTCATAACATAGTTTTTAGAGAAAACAAAAAAGAAAAGTCAGGTGTGTATTGAAGGAATGTAATCTTGGGAAGAGAAGAGAAGAGAAGATGGAAAGAAGCTGCATGTAAATGTATTTTAGGAAGGGTTATTTTGGTCAAATGTTTTAAATCTTAGCTTTATTGTGTGGCAAAGAAATTAAAGATTAATTAGATAATTGTGTTGAACAAATGAGGAAAGAAAAGGATGACGCTTGTCAGCAGACACACTAATGGAAGAAGGGAAAAATCTATTTGCCATATCCTCGCTGCACAACAATTGTAACGTGCCCGCCTATCGGCTCTGTCCAAGCATGTTTTAGTGGTCCATCGAGAAAAAAATCTAAGCGTCGCCGCCCGGCACTCCCAGGGAATGTTTCAGGGTTTGTTGCTGTCGAAAGGTCGAATCCATCAGGGATCAAAAGTAGAAGGAAATAGAGATAGGAGATGGAAGAGAAGATAGAGAATACACAAGTGGTAAACACTACAAAGACAAAGCACAATGAATTGAATCAATATGTATTGAAAGAAACTGGAATCTTCGCACTACTCATAAGCAATCTCCAAGCATTAGATCTCCTGGAGCTTCTTCTTCGTAGAACAAAACATGCATAAAAATTACAGCTCCCTCTCTGTTGCTCGGAACCCAAATCTGATGGCTCCAAAAGGGGGGTAAAACCCTAGGACACCTACTCAGGATCTCCCAGATTACTCATTCTTCTTCTTTTAGTTCAATCTCTAGTTTTTAGCTTGTTTACAACGATCGCGACGTGCATGATTTTGTCCATCTATCCCTCTTGTGAAAATCCCATAATTGGCTAGAAAAGCAGCTAGCTTTTTGCATGCCATCCTAATCTAGAAGCTTTTTCTAACTTTTTTTATTTTTACAATAAATAATATCAAAAATAGGCTAAAATTATCCAAAAATATAGTATTTTTGGATAATCCATGCAACTCACACTAGTACTAGTGGCTAAGATCACATTGACTCTCTAGATCAATAAAGAAGTCGGATGATGATGCATTCCATACTTTTTCACACTGTGTCCTCATAACATCACAATATCCACCCCCTTTGAACCTACACATCCTCTAGTAGGTGCCAAAATCCTAGTTGTCACGGAATTCTGAGTCCTCCTCATCCTCTGTAACCATATCCTTTGCTTCTTCATCTTCCATATCTTCATGGCTAGCCCCTATATCATGACCACTATTTTCTTCCAATTCTACCTTTTGAAATATTTGATTTTTTTCCTGCTACCGAAAGTTTGATGGCTGTCCCATCTAGCTCATTTAATGCATAAGTAGCATTATCAAACACATGTATTACCACATAGGGTCCAAACCATCTTTTGGAAACTTTACACATGGTACTTTGCTGGTTGTCTAAACTGCTATCATAAACCAATACCCAATCCCCATCTTGTATGGTTCTTGGTCTCAGTCTATGTCTTTTGTCAAACCATTTCTTGTTCTGCATCCTTGCTGCCCTTAACTTTGCAATTGCTGCCTCTATGTCTTTTGATTTTCTTTCCAACTATCTAATGCATAAGGCCAACAACTCCTCTCGATTCAACTCCTCCTCCCAAGGTAACACACTCCATGTGACTATCATCTCTTCTATCGGCATGATAGGTTTTTGACCATACATCAATTCTGCAGGCATATATCCTATAACAACACTATGACTTGTTCTATTGGCCCACAAAGCATAAGGGAGCAATCGTGGCCACTCTTTTACCTTCTCTCCACATGCTTTTGCCAATGCCTTCACAATAGGTGGATGACCTCTTTCACTTTTTCCATTTTCTTCAGGGTTATAGGCTGAAGTTATTATCCCCAACCATGCAAAGAAATCATGAGCTTCATCTGCATCCAACTCACCCCTATCTGCTGTAATTTTTCTCACACAACCATACCGACAAAAGATTTCTTCTAAGAGAAAAGTACACATAGCATTTGTTGTCTTAGTACGTAAAGCTTTTCATTCCACTTGATTAGTCAAGTCTTCATGAGCAAGCACAAGATACCTCATTTGCCAAAGACATGTTGGCATTGTGACCAAATCCACCACCCACTTAAAATGAAGAGACAATGGATATGTGGGTTGCAATCCATCCTAATGTCTCACAGAATACATTTGACATGTCGTACATGTTTCCACAAAGTGAGCAACATCCTTATACATAACTTGCCACCGATATCTTTCTTTGATCTTTGTAAAAGTACCCCAAACAGCTCTATGACCATCCCACAAGCTTTCATGAAATTCTTGCATTACTTTTACTTGTGAAACTGTGTCACTCACAATGGCATATCATGTTTCTTTTTAGCATGTTTCCATAAGTATCCATCTTTTTAAAAAGCCGCATACACTTTCCTCTTGATTTTCTTAAACTCCTCATCTGACCATTCATCTCTCTTTGTTAATGTACTGAGGTATTGACCAATACTCAGCCACTCTCCTGCATATTTGTCTTCCAAAAACACTTCTACACAAGATACAAAACATCTAAAGTGTCTCCTCTTTGTTTTCAAAGCTTCTGTTAATGCTATAACAACACCTTGCATTGCTGAATTCACTCTTGCAACATCATTTTCAGCCATAAGAAAGTCATCTTCTTCCTCCTCATCCATCATCCCATCTTCATTCTCATAACGTGCTCGAGATAACTTGTCTGCCACCACTGGGTTATCTCTTCCTGCAATATGCTGAAATTCAGGGCTCAAATATTTGATATATGCAATCCACATGAGAATAGCAATGTCCGGAGTAGCATAACCAATAATCATACCCAATACTAACAAACAATCAGTCTGAATGACTACATGAGCACCCATAAAATACTCCTTATCACATTTAAGGGCTGTCACAATTTTCCATAATTCTCTTTTAACCTGTGGATATCTTCTCTATCGTTCAATTAATACTTTAGCACCAAAGAGAATTGCATATCTTTGCCCTTTCTCATCATCTTGCCCAATTGCCCATCCAATCCCGATTGGGCTTGTATCAATAGTAATAATGATAGGCTTTCCATGTGAATAGTCAACCTTTCTCAATGTAGGAGCAGATTTTAAGAGTTGCTTCAATTTCTTAATTGCTTTCTGATTCTTCCTTTCCCAATGAAATTTCTTACCTTTCCTTAGAAGCTGATAAAGAGCATCGGCTACATGTGCAAAGTGAAGAATCCATATCAAATAGAACACATGCACCCAAGAATCTACACGCCTCTGATATAGTTGTGCATACATCTTGCATTCTATCAATCCCATCTATTTTTGTTGGTGATGGCCTTCCCCCATAAGGCCCACACACATGCCCAACAATCAAAATATCTTCAACTCCAAAGACAGACTTTTGTCGAGAAAGAGTTAAATGCACCTCTTTTAGATGTGTCAAAATCCTCTCACAATCCACAATATGGTCTACCACAAACTATCTGCATCCATGTGCATCCATCTCTTCATTATTTTCATCCATTGCACACCCTTTGATTGGGACATCATCCAAGAAGGGCATAGTCAATTGTGGTATAAAATCGCTAAGTACCCTATTCATAGTATTTGTCATGTGTGCCACTGAGTTTGTTGCTCCCTGTGGGAGAATACACATCCGTACTAACCCCAAGGGAGTCTTCATGGTTGTGATATCACTGCTTTCAATTGCAAGCTGAAACTGATCATAACCCCAGTAAAGATCACCCAAAGAATAGATCACTCTGCTTGCAAAAGCCTCTACAAATTCATCAACCACAAGACCTGCACCTACATTTCTTATGGTTACTTTATTTACCGATTGCATGTATTGAATAAATCTCAAAGCCCCATTCTTTTTGGGCACAGTAAACCAACGATTTGAGTAAGGGGCTGAAGAAGGCTCCAAAATCTTCATGCGAATCTTTTCATTTAACAAATCCATCAGCTTTGGCAAGTAAGCTTTAGGCACTAGAATAGGCCTCAAGTTCCATGGCACATGTGGCACTGTAAATATGACCATAGGAGAGACAACATTTGGATCCACACAACCTATTTCACTTGGCTGAAATGCAAATGCCTTTCCATGTCTAGCTAACATCTGCATAAAACAGTCTCTCTCAGTAGCTCATTTTTTGCATGTATAGTTACCAATAGTAAATACATGCTTCATTTCATCAAGAGGCGAGTACACCCACTGAACAACACTACTGTAGCCCCGCATTATAGTAGTGCTTAATGAAAATACAGGTCTTTGAATTCCCTTGCATTTGAAACCAAAGGAGACTCTCGAAGCGTATCCTGATTTCTAGGATGATTAACACAAACAGTAAGAAATTGCACTTGTTTTCTCCCATCCTTGCTTCTGACTCTTGCATAAGCAGAACCATCATCAAGCACCTTTGTTTCCATATGCACACTTGTAATATAGGGCTGTCCCAAAATCACCGCATATGAGGAATTATCTTGCACAAAGAAGTGTTGCTCTTTCTGTACATCACCAATCGTCACTTTTACATTAGGACATGCGGCATAGAGCTCCTCTGAAGAATTATTTGCAGCCCTCATTCGCCAACCATGATCAGTGTCTACAAGCCATGCACCATTTACATACAATCCACGCTCAATGACATTTATCTCAGACCCATGGTCAAGTAAAGCAACACAAGGAGTTTCACGCTCCCCTATTTTCACTACCATTTCGGTGGTAGCTCTAGCCCAAAGATTTCTTATGTAGTGACTTCGAGAAATAAATCCTAGAGTCTCTTCTCCATATTGTTGCATTTTCCTCACTCCACTATGCATATTGCTACAAGACTGCATTTTCAGCGACTTTTTTCTCTTGCATACACTGAATATGCATGTGCTGCTGATTCCCAACTAGTTATGCCATGAATATCTTGCCCTGCATGGGACATTTCACTATCAGTGACCTTTCTCTTTTCAGCTGCATGTAAAGGATGTGTCCATATTTCAGCCTTTGGACCAACCATCACTTGGCCATGCATTTTATCCAACTGTAGACCAAAATTAGAAGCATGTACCATTGCATAAGCATTTTAGACAGCCAAGTCTTCCAACAACTTATGCATACCTCCATTTCCAAAATTCAAAGCAAGAGGCAATTCCGTTTCTTGTGCATGGATCTTGCCATCTTTCCAAAAGATGAGCTGTCGTGCCAAGGCCTCCTGATAGGCAGCACAATCCTTTCTCTCGTGCTACAAACTGTCACACCAAATACATCTTTTTCCAGGCTTAGGAACTACTCCCCGTCCCCTTTCCTCTTGTCCTTTTTCGTCCAATTTTGCAACCTTCAATTGAAGATCCCGCATGCCTTTGACCAATTCATCTAAGACATCTTCCCTAACAGAGGGAACAATAGCAGGTACAGCCATAGGGTTAACCACAGAAGTAGGTGGCTTACTGGATACATCAATTGTCTTGCCCGTAACAATGGGCAAGCTAGAGACATGCAAGCTTTCTCTTCTTCTATGCTTCTTCACAAGTGCAGTAATAGCTTCCTTGACATGTCTCCACTCTGTTTTCAAACTTCTCTGTAGTGTGATCCTCTAGCAAATCATCAAGCTTCTCTTGAAGCTCAAGATCAGCTACCTGTAGTAGAAACAATTCAATTTTTTAACTTGCAAGAGCTTGCTGTTCTGCAAGATCCAACTGCTCAAATCGACTTTCAAATTCTCTTAACAATTCTGTAGCCACAAGAATCTTATTGGGTTGTAAAACCCACTTTTGAAAAGTCTTGCACGTAATCAAACTGGTGTCCTCAATGTAAAATTCTTCCCTGAGTGTCTTCTTGAAGGCTACCCAATCAGCATCCTGCAAGTATAATTTAGTAATTTGTGCTTTCAGTTTATGAACAATAATACGTAAAAAATACTGGCTCCATGCAGATTGAGCCACCCAAAGAATTCCATCTTCTGAGCATAGATATGTATATATGCAGATACATTCCTACCATTGAATAACTTCACCTCACGCTCAACTACTTACAAAGCATTCATCACAACACTTTCTGTTTGTGCTAAAGCTTGCATCACCTATTGTTGTTGTTGTACCTGCATAAGCATATTTATATTTTGCACCAACTGTTGCAAAACATCACTGGAGATTGTATTCGAAGATTCTCCCATCTTGTCTTTCCTTCTTCTGACGACCTTTCACGTCGGGTTCACCAATGTCGGAGGGGTTTTTGTCGAAATGTCAAATCCACCGGGGATCAGAAGTAAAAGGAAGTAGAGATAGGAGATGGAAGAGAAGATAGAGAATACACAAGTGGTAAACACTACAAAGACAAAGCACAATAAATTGAATCAATATGTATTGAAAGAACCTGGACTCTTTGCACTACTCAGAAGCAATCTCTAGGCATTAGATCTCCTAGAGCTTCTTCGTAGAACAAAACGTGCATAAAAATTATAGCTCCCTCTCTACTGCTAGGAACCCAAATCTGATGGCTCCGTTGGCTCCAAAAGGGGGGTAAAACCCTAGGACACCTGGTCACGGATCTCCCAGATCACTCCTCCTTCTTTCAATTCAATCTGCAGTTTTCAGCCTATTTAGAGCGATCACAATGCGGCGCGCGATTTCGTCCATTGCATGTCATCCTAATCTAGAAGTTTTTTCTAACTTTTTAGGATTTTTACAATAAATAATATCAAAAATAGGCTAAAATTATCCAAAAATCTAGTATTTTTGGATAATCCATGCAACTCACACTAGTACTAATGGCTCAGATCACATTGACTCTCTAGATCAATAAAGAAGTCGGATGATGATGCATTCCATACTTTTTCACACTGTGTCCTTATAACATCACGGCACCGCCTCCCAATGGAACTTTTACGACTAAACCCACTAGGATCGACATGAAATTTGGGTTCCTAGAGGCCAAGGTCTTCTAACAGCATTCTAGCGTCAGATCCTGGACATCTTACTTTACGCAGAGATACCCAAGCCGAACCAAACCCATGTCGCACTTGGTTAAAAGAGAATGGGAAATGAGAGGGATGTGTTGCTCAACCTCTCTACCTGTAGGGCATAATCCCATTCCGGTCCCCTAAAACGGCATGAATCGGGTTCTAACTTAACAATACCTAAAGTCATCGTCCGTAAAACCTTGTGAGAAGCCTCCCACTTCTCTGGGACTACCCAACCATAGGGATGCTCACAATGGTAGAGATGTCATCGACACTTGTCCCATCATATCGAGCCACCTCATCAACATGTGTTGGTGCATCTTGTATATCAAAATCTATAAAATCATCAAGTGCATCACGTACCATGATACAATATAACTTTTCTTCCCTTAGCTCTAAAATTTCTAGTACATCCTGCATAAGGAAATATTCCACCCCCTCGATGATGATAGCATGGAGAGAAGTGAGGGGTGGCTCATCACTTGTCGGCATCTCAACAGGGCAAGGAGGTGCGTGCACAATGGCTAAGCTTTGTGCTGCCTCTACTCTTGAATCGAGTGTGATCTCTTTAGGCTCCCTCTTGAAATACTCTAGCTGTGGCTGAGAGGGTGTGTCGATGTCTTCCTCATTGTCCTCTTGCACCTCAATGCACAAAACATATATGGCAAATGCTACATTGCGCTCGATGAGATCCATCATGGCATGGTCCTGGGATGAGGTGGGCACTACTCTGGCATAGAGATACTGCCCCACATGCATGAGGGCTTGATTTATTACATTTTCATGGCTTGATCCAGCACGTAAACTATATAGGAAATCTATGGGGACCCATTTGAGAGCAGAGTTCGGAATAGAGCAGGCGAGAGGGTTTGCCACATCACAAAACGATGCCAATATACTAGAGCTAGGGTCTACGGTGGAAAGTGAGCTCTCTAGACTCAAGGTTGCGCAAAACCTAGGGTATATTTGATCTCCTATGTGTGCGTAGCATGTGGAGCTAATCCATGCGGCAAAGGTGGGAGTGGTAGCCATGGCACACAAAGAGAGAAGGGAGGAGAGCACAAGTGTAGGGAAGTAGAGAATGAAAGTGAAAATAAGTTTGGAGTTATAGCTTTTATGTATCTATGGTTTTAAATAAAGGTTCCTTTTTAACACTAAAGTTTCTTATTTTTTTATGTTTGACTTTTCATTTCTCCCCTTTTCAATTTCCCCTTCTTTCTTAGGCAGATCTCAAATTCATCATATCTCTTTCCCTGCTTCTTCTTTCTTGACGAAATCTTATAGTCTCATTGTTGCTTGCCCTATCTATAACCCTGTGAAATTTCATTTCCTCCCCACAAACACAGAGTGAGTTTCGCACGTTTTATGAGAGCAGAGCTTGTTCTACCAAAGCCTTAAGATTTTCTTCACAAAACTTTACACGTATATTGTTCTCTTCCATAGATGTTCTATGCTAAAGTTTTATCTCATTTTGACAAAACTTGTGCAAGTTATGTGCATTCTCTAACATGTAATTTCTTTTTTTTTGGTACTCTAGGAGTCTTTACAGTCAAGAACAATGATCTTTTGAACACTCAACTTCTTCTTCAACATCTTACGGTTTCTTTGTAAACAAAGTTGCAGGTATGTTGTCTTGTTTTTTGCTGCTCCATGGTTAAATTTTATCTCATTTGGACAAAATGTATGCAAGCTATATGCATACTGAGTTTTCCTGTGTTTTTTTACTCCTAGAGTCTTTGAGGGTGGAGAACAATGATTTTTTAAAAACTCAACTTCTTCAACATCTTTGGGCTTCTTCGCAAAGAGAGCCACATGTATATTGCTACTTTTTTCTATTGCTCCATGGTTAAGTTTCAACTCATTTGGACAAAGCCTATGCAAGTTATATGTATGCTTTGAATCAATATTTCTTTTGTTTTTGTACTCTAGGAATTTGTCAGTGAAGGAACAATGGTCTTGTTATAAGTCAACTTCTTGCTCAACATCTCTGGGCTTCTTTGTGAAAAGAATTGCACGTACAATGTTTTTTTTCAATTGCTTCATTTAAATTTCATTTCATTTGGAGAGAAAATTTGCAAATTATACACACGTTGATAGGTAACTTTTGTATTTGGTTACTATAGATGTCTTCACGGATGAAAAACATCAGTAACATACTTGCAGTGGAGGTCTTCAATAGGAAAGATAGTGTCGGTAATTGGAAAGATAGTGTCTGTAATTGGATTTGTGATAAGTACTATAAGTTTGATTGGATTTTGATGCACCCAAGTACTTGAGGGAGTTTCAAGGTCAGGCGTAAGGATATTGCAGACCCTAGCAAACATTGGAAATGTAGAATTTTAGAGTTCAGAAAAGTGTTCAATAGAACAAGTACAGTAACAGAAGTGTTGATCCAATATGTTTATACGCGCAAACAAATCTTTGTACACGACAAGAACTACATGGAAAATTATAAACAAAACAGTAAGTTTTTAAATTTTATCATTGTTTATTCTTTTGCATTATAGTTGTTTTTAAACATCTTTGCAATGCTCTAATTCAATCTTGTTTTACTGATAGCTCTATATCCATCAACTTTGCATGAATGGCAGAATGTGAAATGTTTGAGTGGTAGGATACATGTTTGGCATGAAGACATAGGTTCTTTGATCTATGATAATAACTCTACAAGTCAACTTGTAACTCAAAATATATTTTTTAATAATTCATTGTATGTAGTAGAAAGCCAAAGATTGCAGCATGTCCCATTGCCGCGACTATCTACTGGTGAATGGTTGATTGGTAGCTTGGAGTTGTCAGGAGCATGTAAGTACAAGATAAAATCTGACATCAATAGTGCTATGAAACCCACCACAGGCTCCAAAGATGTGCATCTTCGTTGGTTTATTCCATTCTCATTGTTTGCACATTTGTTTGGTTCATGTGATATTCTGAAGAAAACAAAGATTACTTATCAATGCAAATGTCCATCCGAGGAATGGATGAGTCAGCTATTGGGTGAGACTTGGCAAGTCAAAAGAATACATTTTTATGAGACGATTGAATGCAGGGTCAACCAATCTAATCTCACATTCAGGTAAATCTTTTTTAGTACTTTGAATGCCTTGATTTGATTGACATAGGTCTTGCTTAGATGAATTTTTGTGTTATTTGCATTTACTTACCATTATTTTTATTTTTATTACAGGCATTTCATTGAGAGCAGGGTTTTGAGCCTGGAATGTGCCTAAAATTTGCAAAAAAATTCGGAATTTAGGTGAAAAATATTCGACATCGAAGGCGGCAGCTGCAGCTAGGACAATTTTAAGCACCAAGTGAAAGACGGCTTTTAAAAGGTGCCCGAACGACACTTGCAGATTTTTGATAATTTTTTTGACTGCCTTGCAGGATGCTGGGAGCTACCAGTCAATGCGGGATGTCGAGACGGACACGTAGGATTTCTCAGAGGCTGAAACGGAGCCCGGACGTGGAAGAGGCAAAAAATTGGCCAAGATTTGAAAAGGTGGACAAAAACCTTAGGAGCAAAAGGGGGTGCCCTTTGGGAGGGGGAACCCCCCCTCCCCCCCCTTCCAAATTTTTTGTGGATATGGTAGCAGTATCTTCACGCTGAAAACAGTGCAAAAATCGCTACCCCCTCCCCCCCAACTCGATTTTGGGCTGCAAGTAAGCCATGGATCAGACATTGCCGGGCAACTTCTCCCTCTTCCCTGATCATATCGCTGGTCTTCGTGCGAGATATGGCTGACTGAATGAAGAGATCAGAATCTAGTCTTTCTCTCTCCTCCCTCTCTCTCCTCTCTATGGGCTGTTCATGTGCACTACCTTGAAGGAGGAATCGGGAAGGAGATTGAAGGAAACGGTGATGGAGATTGATGGTGATGCTGAAGATTGATGTGTTTTTTAAAGGAGCAGCCCGATACGCATAAAAGGCAGTGGTCTTAGTAACCCAATTGCTGCAATAGTCCTTTAGGTGCAGAAGGAAGCGCAAGTTCTTCCTCTCTTCCACCAGGTCAACCCACTTCAAGTGGGGGTGTGATCCCATCAGTCCAAACTCCTATTGTCAATTCGATTGTCGTCATGGCACAACCCATTGCAATTCCTGCAGGGACGCCGGATCTACCAGCTTTAGGAGTTCCTTTGCCCATTTTTAATGGGTTAGCCGAAGAAGACGCAGAGTTTCACATTTGCGAATTCCAAAGATTAATGTTTAATTACCGCATCCAAGATGAGGGACATCTTATGATGTTCTTTAACATGACATTAAAAGAAAGGGATGCAGTATGGTATCATAGCATAGAGACTGGAACCATCACTACAATCGACCAATTTTATGCAGCTTTTCGAGGAGAATATGCCCCTGAAAGAGGGGGCCAATACTGGTTGCGTGTTTTGAATATAACACACCAAGACCCCCATGAGAATGTGAAAGCATATGCTAATAAGCTTAAGTAAGTATTTCGTAAGTTACAAACTTACATTCCCATTCCACCGACTGCCCAATTGCAATACTTCTTGCATGGATTAGATTTCAATATTCAGGTACAATTGAGCAGTGTGGCTTTGGCTGATATAGACACCACCATCACGCAGGCAGAAGGAGTAGAGTCACGATTACAAACGGCCTACTCCTCTCGAATAAATCTTAATGTGGGTCTAGTACATGGAGGCAATTTACCATTGACAAACGGAAGTCAAGGGATGCCTATGAATAACCCTAATGGGAGAGGAAGCGTGGTTCAAAATGTACCTTTGCTGCTAGCTCCTCCCAGTGTGACTATGCCTATGGTTAGTCAGTTGGCTCCACCGAATGTTGGAGGCCAAGCTTCAAACCCTAATGTTATTCCTATGAGTCAATAACCAATGCCTAATCAAATCGTTAGGCCAATGGAACAACGGATAGACGATCAAGTGAGAGCGGAATTTTGATGTTGAGAAGTGCTTAAAAATAGCTAAAAATTACGAATGTCAAGGGAAAAATATTCAACGTCGAAGGTGGCGGCTTGACTTAGGACGATTTTAAGCGTCGAAGTGCTTTAAAGGCGCCCGAGTGACACATGTTGATTTTTGATAATTTTTCAAAGTGCCATGCCGGTGGTCAGGAGTTGCCAACCAATGTGGGATGTCAAGCCGGACACCTAGGATTTTTCAGAGCTCAATTCGGACACCGGACGGGGAAATGGCCAAGGAAATGGGCAAGATGCAAAGGGGTGGACCAAAGTTTGGCCAAATGGGTAAGTGACCCTTGGGAGCTCAAAATGAAATGTTACATGAAATGTATGAAAAAATGTGGAGAGAGGGAGAAGAAGGCGTGGGCAGATCAATGTTGATTTTTGCGCTCCATCCTTGGGGATGGAGATGGCAGCCTACAAGCAACCTACCCAACCGACATTACCCCTAAACTACTCCTTCCCTGCTGACTCTATCGCCTGACTTCGCTCCTCAAATGGTGGCGTGAATGGAAATCTCTGATTCTAGTCTTTCTCTCTCCTCCCTCTCTCTCCCTTAAGGGGCTGTTCTTGTGTGGAAGAAGACAATGAAGGATGATGGAGGAAAGCTTGTCCGGATGAGACCGGATTGCTTCCCCGTGGATGAAGACATGAAGAATGCTGTTCTTGAAGATGCTGGACATTGAATGAGGGCTGACACGTAGTCCCATAGCAAAACCGAGATCTCGAGACACAAAGCCTAAGCGGTAATTCAATTTTTATGAAGATAAAATGAGTTTTTATACTATTTGGTTGATGAAATAATGTTCCTATGGGCTGATTATGCATCATAATGTTGTTTGCTATGAGTTTGATCAGTTTATGCTCAGAAAATCAGAAAATCATAAGTGTTATGGCTGAAATTAATTGTATAAAACCCGTAAAATACGCGTTTAAGAGGCAAAATGGGGTCTTTTTGCAAAATAAAGGGGAAACAAGAGATATAACATCAAAAAAACCTAAAATTTTGCTGTCAAGAAACCTAAGGGCCACAACCCATAATCAATCTTAATTTCTAGTCATAATTATTGAAGATAATAGAGGAAAAATACCAAAAATGGTGAAAAATGGGTTTTAAATGGGGAAAATTTAGGAAACGATAAAAGAAAAATTCCAAAAAATTACATAAGTATTTGTGCAATGTATAATGAAGGTAGAGCACGAGGTTAGCCTCAGTTAACCCTCATTTCTATGTTTTTTTCCGTATTTATTGCTTTCTCTACAAAGAAATACACATAAAATGACTCTTACACCTATCAACGATTGCAAAACATTAAACGATAGGGTAAGAGGGGAGTTTGAGAGTTAAAATACACTCTTAAATCTGATTTATGTGTTGCATCATGGCTATAGGATGTTGTTTTAAAATAAAGGAAAAGGCAGCATGAGCGTAAGACTCGGTGTCTCTCCTCGTTTCAATACATAAACATTAGCATGGAAATCATGAAAAGATTGGTTTCGCACGATACACAATGCTGATTTTCTATTGTTTGTGCACTAAACCATTCACATTATGCACTATGCATGGTTCATGGTATCGAAGGAAAAATCTCTTGGACTGCATAGCAATTGTTTTCTTAGGACTTTGACCCACGATTGAGAGTGTGAGGTTATCCCTTGCCGTAGAGTAGAGGGTGGATTTCCTAAGGGACTGTGAAGTGAGGAAGCATGGTATATCTCCTAGAAATACGAGAAATATAAAAGAGAGGAGTTTGTGCTCGTATGTGTTATATGTTTAGCAGCGCATCAAAGGGCCAATCCCTGCGATGTAGGAGAGTTGCAGTGGGGCTCCGACTATTAGTCGGTGGAGTGCCTCCTGTGTGTGTGTGACGAGGCGTTATGCCTAAGTACTTTGGGATCTCCCTTTGAAGAGTTTTAGGAAAATGTTGGACTATGAACTATAAACGCATGAATTAAGCTTTAGGGCAGTTGGTCCTTCAGCCTTAGATTGACGCTCCTGGTCCGCGAGGCCGTGAGGGCGTTTATGTGTCATGAGCATGAGGTCCTAGTGCTATAGCCAGTGCCGGCCCATTTCAGGTCCCATCATCAAGGCTATGAGTTGAGTGCCTCTAATGTCCTGTTGAGATATCGAGCTCCAATCGTGATATGCCAGGGTGACCGTTGTGCATTTATGTCACCGACTTGTCAGTTGCAGATGCGGTTGGTACACCGCCCATGAATAATAGCTAGATGACAGCTATCCTTATTTACTCTAGTTCATGGCTCAGTTAGTATACCACCTTAGTTAGTTGAGTTTGGTTTGAGACCCATATATAGGGTTCTTCTATTTCTATGTACTAGAGTTCTTTTTGGCTCACACAAACTAAGAAGAGGAAAACTGTTTTCAGCCTCCACCTTTGTGTGTATTCCCCCATTGTGCAAGTAAGAAAGCTACAAGTGAGACTCCTTCCTTCTCTCCCACATTCCTGACATGGTATCAGAGCCTTGTTCATGGTAAGGAGCTCAAGAAAGCAAGCCAAGTTCGCGGTGTTCTGGTAAGAGAACCAGTGTTGCTTCCATTTTTTCTGTTTTGGGAGCAAGTCTCTGCAGGTAGCACAGTCGAAAAGTGCAAGAGTGCATTGTCTCAGATTGAGATGCCCTTTGCAGTATAGCAAGAGGGCAGTATACGCTGCGGGAAGAAACTTTAGCCCTCGGTTGCTCTATTTTTTTGTAACGTGTCCACTAGAATCATCCCGGACACGTCTTAGCAGTCCATCGAGAAGGATGTCTAGAAGGCTCCGCCCGGCACTCCCATGGAATGTTACGGGACTTGCGATCTAGGTCTTCCCGCGTCTACCACGTAGCGGAAGTATCCTGGCTGTTCCCACTTAGGATCGACCTGAATTTGGGTTTTCCTGTTTGGTCATTAGCTAGCAACAATTAGCGTCAGACCCGAGCGAACTACTTTACGCAGAAGCGCCCGGTCCGAAGCGGATTCACGCTGCACTTGGTTCAAGGAGAATGGGAAACGAGAGGGAAGCAAGGCTCGACCTCTCTGCCACAAGGCATAGTCCCATTCTGTTCCCCTAAAACAGCGTGAGTCGGGTAATAGTTAATTCTAAGTCATCGTTCTCGTTACTTGTTTCGGAGATGACGATCAACCTCTGTTTGTTGAAGACTTTGAGAAAAGTTCCCGGCTAACCGGGACCACCCGTCCATAGGACGGACCCATGGTCCATCCTCCGCACTTTCCTCGGTTTGTTTTAGTTATGTAATTACCTACCACATTAGTTTGACATATACAAACAGCTTCTTTGATTAACCCTGTTATGCACTGGTTCCTTCACGTAATCTTATCACATGACATAAAGAAAACAATGCCAAACAACTCCTTTATTATCATTTTATCCTTTTATCTTTGAAATACAAGGAGTTTCCGCCTGTAGGCGTATTCATAATCCGCCCGAAGGCTATCCAGTAATCCACCAGGGATCACTAATCCAAGCTTCCGCCCGTAGACTAGTATGCGGGCCTCGAGATCCAATCCCGAGTCACGTTAGTCTCTTGTGCAGGGCCCGGAAGGCGAGGGATTTACAGCCAGAGCCCCCCCTGGCACCCAAGCGTCCTCCTGCTCCAAGCAGAACTCAACGGAGAGACCTCTCACGGCGGGTTCGGTCCACGTTCCCGGCGCGGTTAACAACCCCCTTGGTTAGGGTCAGGCAGGCAGTCGGGGGTAACTGAAGCTGCCTCTCCCTTCAGGCTTCAACCTGAAGTATTTAGATATGTTTTCATCCTTTAGTTCATTGAGCAAACAATGCAAACAGTCCTTTCTAAACTGTTACAAGCACAATCAATTTCAATGGTCGTTTAGCTGGCAAACTGTTAAGGAGTGACTCCTTTCCTCCGAATGCAACCCGCATTCGATCTGGAATCAATTGCAACTTGGCAAGATTCCTATCATTCTTGGGTTAGGGTCATACCCTACCAATGCTTAAGGTTCTGTTGTGGCAGGATCCAGCGACCATGTCGCTTAGATTATTGTCGGGTCATTCGCAAATACCTAACTTTCTTTTTCCTTGGCAATTATTCCCCAAGAAAAGTGAGTAACAGGATGATTACTCATCCTCTTGTAAATTAACTTGCCAACCTCATTTCGAGAGATGACAAACTCTCTTGTGGACAAATCTCAAGTCTATACAATGTTGTAGCTTTTTGCACATGTATTGCATCTAATTTCACGGGATCATTCCACCCATTGCTTAGCGTTTTCCGGTCACGGAATTTACCTTCAGGGTTTTAGGGTATTCTCCAAACCATTCCTAGTTATGTGGCCCATGGTACTAAAGATAGGCAACTCCGTCGGGGTTCCATCATTTTGAACGAATGATCCTTAGGACGAAACCTTAGATCATTTTATGTATGAGCATCCAGTTGACTCGACATTTAGTGACTGTGTGTAAGATCTTTGGGTTTGCGGGTTTTGACTTGGCAACAAGTGTAAAGCTAGGTCGAATTCTTACCGCACAAAACCCTAGTTAACACTTGGGCTACCTATCATATCGACTGAACCATGCCCAAATGAATCCCTTGTGGTCTAGGTGACTTAGACAACACAATATACTTGTCTTGCGACAAGGATGAACCTTTCCCAAAGGTAATAAACTAGGTCAATAGTTACAACTACTCCAATACGTGTAAACATGCGATTCATTGCTTCTACGCATCACATGGTTCACAATAACCCTATCCTTTCTTGGCAAAGTAAAAATGCCTGATAATCTGGACACTAACTTTCCTAGATCCTACTAGGATTTATGTCAAATAATCATGCCACTTGCAAGTCCATAGATCATTTTCGTGCCTTCTATTCCTTTTCGAATAACATCTTATGGGTGTTAACTTATTACAAGGAAGATCTATCTAAAAATGGAACATGCCATTAATCTTTCCATACCTAGTAAAAAGGTGTACCTCAATAATTTCAACCTTGTAATGAGGTATCAGTCGTCCTAGGCCCGTCACTTTTGAATGCACAAAAGGAAACTTACTAATAAGGTTCTGCAAATGCATAGACACCTTATGCTCTTTTTCATTAACTCCATTGAACGTACTAATGATCAATTTTCATGTCTTAAGCTATCTCTAATAAATGTTCAAATAGCCAATTCATTTTCCAATTGCATTTAACTTGACTAGTTGCATTCGAACATGCATGAGTGCTTCCTAATCCATGAAGTTATCGTGAATAATTCAATACTTTTGTGTGGAATCCAAATAGATAAAACCTAGACTTGCGGACTCCGGGAAATGTCCACGTATGCTCGGGGTGAACCTTCCGCATCGCACCTTGTGATCTTTTTAGAGGCCATCCCGAATTCGATCTCCAGTTAGCCTTTGTGGATTTCAACTTTTTGGCCTTGGCTTGCAGTCTTATGACCTTGGTCCGTCTCCCTTGTATGCGCAATTCTCTTTGATATATGGCTTCCTTGACCGAAGTTCCGACTTGCGGAATTTGCCTTGGGAAGGCCTTAGGGTTCTTATGAGGTCTTTTGGACAATGGTGGTTTGAGAACTTTAATCCACCTTGAAATTCCGGGTTTAGGAAGGATTTTGTGGGCCTTACGATGATGTTCGCGGAAAAGGCCTCTTGCGAATGGGCCTTGCAAGAATGGAGACTTTAGAGTTCTTCTTCTCCTTCCCTAAAATCCAAGGACCGGCCTTGTAAGTGATTAGTGGGAGGGCCTTTATGGGCTTCCTCTCTTATTCTTAAAAATCCCGGCCCATGGATGACTGGTGGGAAGGGGTTTTGTAGCCTCCTCTTCCTCAAAGTCCCGGGATGGACTTATTGGGTGATAGGTGAGAAGGCTCGTCGTCTCCTTCTTCTCACAGTCCCGGGGGTGTGGATAGACTTATGGGGGAAAAGGTAGTGGGAAGGGGGGCTTAAGAAGCCCCCTTAGAAGCTTCTTTAAAGAAGCTTCTAAGAAGCTTCCTGGGGCAGCAGCGGCCACGTCAGGGTGGGGTCGTGGTCATGGCGACGGCGGCACTTCTCACGCTTGTCCAGCACGTCCGTCCCTTCCACCCCTTCCGTCACACGGTCTTCTGCCCATTGTTCTCTCTCCCTCCCCTTCCTCCACGTCCGGTCTCATGGCGACCCTTCCCTCACACGGCCGGCCTCTGCCTCTCAACAGCCTTCTCCCGCCATGTTCTTCTGTCCACGGCCGTCTGTTTTCTTTTCTTTCCCCCCCCCCCCAAGAGGGGGTTCTTATAGTCCAAGGGGGAGAGGGGTTCTCCCCACGTGTCCCTATGCATGGCCTCTCCCCCACGTCCTCATGCTCCCCTAGCCCATCCCTTTCCCCCAGCCACACATCGGCTGGGGAGAATAAAAAAATTTGCACTAAATCCACCTTTATCCCCTTATCCTCCTCCCAAGAGGGAGTTTTCCCGCGGCTATGCCGGTTTGAATCCCCGACCCTATTTTCGCAAGGTGGAGTGTCTCCATTTCCCGCGTATGGCTGCTGGCACTGGTGATAATCTTTGCACGTGTTTACGATGAGAGCGGGAAGTTAATATTTACGGTAGGCAGTACGCGGAAATATTACATTTTTTGATTTGAGGCCATTTCGGGGCCTGTTTTGGAGGCGTGAGAGCGGAATTTAGGTGACGGGAAGTGCTTAAAAATAGCTAAAAATTATGAAGATCGAGGGAAAAATATTCACTGTCAAAGGCGGCGGCTCGATCTAGGACGATTTTAAGCGCCAAAGTGCTTTAAAGGCGCCCGAGCGACACTTGGTGATTTTTCATAATTTTTCAGACAGTCGTGCGGGTTGACACAAGCTACTGGCCAATGCGGGATGCTAAGCCGGACGCCCAGGATTTTTCAGAGCTCGATTCCGAGTCCGGACGGGGACATGGCCAAGAAATCGGTCAAGATTTGAAAAGGTGGACAAAATTTGGTCAAGTGGTCATGACCTTTGGGGAGTTGGGGCATTTGATGCCACTTGACATTTGAGATGAAAAAAAATCGTGAGGAGAAGAAGAATACGTGATCAGGAATGGCGCCGATTTTTGCGCTCAATGTTGATCAATGCCTCTCCCAGCCTACACACAACCCCCCCATCTGACAATGGCCCTTGCCTACACTCCGTATGCTGATCATATCGCCGCCCTTCGCCCGTCGAATGATGGCCTGGTTTGAAATTTCTGATTCTAGTCTTTCTCTCTCCTCCCTCTCTCTCTTCTAAGAGGCAGTTCATGTGTGGGAAGGAGCAATGAAGAAAGAATGATGGAGGCTTGTCCGGCACGGATCGGATCGTTCCACGGGCTGAAGACAATGGTGTGTGACCGTCAAAAGCATTGAAGGCTGTTGGATTTCCTGATTTGCAGCATGGAAAAAAAACCCGAAACACGCGTTTAAGCGGTAAACTAAAAAATTACAAAGAAAATTTAGTGTTTTATGCTTTTGATTGATGGAATGCCGTTCATATGGACTAAGATTTGATTATGCTGCTGATTCTTCTGAGGTCTTACTGTTTATAACCAGAACTTATGAAAAACATGCATTTCATGGCTCGAAATAATGTCAAGAAACCCGAAAACGTATGAAAAATGGGGAAAAACAAGAGTTTTGGGCATATAAATGGGGAAAACCGTCGATACACATCAACTAATCTTTCAATTTTGTTGCAAATGAACTAAGGGCTACAGCCCACAAACTGGTTTTCATTTTCAGCAATTTAAAAAATACAAGAAAATGAAGAAAATGGCGGGAAAATGATAAAAAACCATGAAAAATAGGGGAAAAATACATTTGGGGCTGCGGAAAATATAGAAAAATAGGATTTATGTTTGTTGATGTATAGCAAGGCTGGGGCATGAAGTTATGCTTCAGTTCAGCCTTGTTTATATGTTTTAGTGCGTGTTTCCTTCCTTTCTCCACATAAAATGACAAGGAAACCCTGAAAGAAATGAATGTAATGATGCACTATCAACGGGGAAGGGTAGAGTTGTGGAAAAATGGTTAAATGCCGCTGAGCATGAGGAATAATTTGCTGATTTTATATGTATCGCATCTAGGACGGAATAATAATGATAAAAGTTAAAACCTAGTAGCACGAAGATCACTTCGGTGCTAGGTGTTGCAGCGAAGCACAAAGCGGTTAGAAAGAAAAGCATGAAAGAGATGTTTTGCACTTGCACGCTGCTGGTTTTTTAAAATGTTTGAGCACTAGGCATCCACCTCTTTGCATGATCATTTAGAGGAAATTAAAAGTATCAGAGTCAGCTCCTGGACATGCATAGCAATTGTTTTCAGTAGGCCTTTGACCCACCGTTGAGAGCGTGAGGTTCCTATGCTGTAGGATAGACGAGGGTTATAGGGGAAGTCAAGTAAGGACAATGGTACATTCCTGGATACGTTTATTTGGTACCTTGAGCGACGTTTGTGCAAAATGTCTAAATGTTGAGCGGCGCATCGAGGGGCCAATCCCCAAGGTGTAGGAGAGTCGCAGAGGGTTGACGGCATTCAGCCGTAGGAGGAACCCCATGTGTATGTGATTCGAGCCTTTTGGCTATGTGAAAGGGACTCCCTCTGAGGAGCAATATTGGGTTAGGATCAGTTGGACTACAACGTATTACAAACGCAATGTTTAGGAAGGCAGAGATTTTGATAGACGCGCCTGGCCGCGAGGCCGAGGGGTTGTCTTGCGCATAGTGACGAGGTCCGGCTAGTGCATGAGCCAGTGCCGGCCCGTTTTTAGGTCCATCAGTGGTGCGTCTGCCGGGAGCTGCTTAAAAGTGGCGGTTCTCAAATCCTGGTTGTTTAAGGACCAACTAGTAGTTTATGCCAGAGGATACTGAGCTTGATCCGTTATTTAGTGATAAGCATCGTCTAGCAGAAATCCAAAAGCAAGAAAGAGACGAAAGAGCTAGGCGACGTGCTGAAATTTTTAGGAGATATTCCCCTAAGCGTAGCGGTGCTGAACCCTTACGAGGGAGTGGATCTAGTGGTCTTAGGACCACAAGCAACAAGTTAGGAGAAGGTGGAAGCTCTAGTGCTCCCCTTCCTTCTATAAGCCAATCCACGTCAAGTACGGGAGGTGTAACCCCACCGGTGTTTATTCCTAGTGCAAATCCAATCCGCGTCATGGCGCAGCCTATTGCAATTCCAGCAGGAACGACGGATTTGCCGGCTCTAGGTTACCCGCTACCCATTTTTAATGGGCTAGTTGAGGAGGATGTAGAACTTCACATTAGGGAGTTTCAAAAGCTGATGTTTAACTGTCGCATTCAAGAGGAAGGACATTTGATGATGTTCTTCAATATGACTCTCAAAGGAAGAGCCGCTATATGGTATCATGGTTTAGAAGCCGGAACTATATTGAACATTGATGCATTTTATGGAGCTTTTCAAAGGGAGTTTGCCCCTGAAAGGGGTGGGCAATATTGGTTGCGTGTACTCAACGTGACCCGCCAAGATCCACACGAGGATATTCGTGCTTATGCGAAGAAGATAAAAGAGGTCTTCCGTAAGTTGGACACCTCTATTCCTATCCCTGCAGCTGCCCAATTGCAATATTTCCTACATGGGTTGGACTTCAATATCCAATTGCAGTTGAGTAGTGTCCCCTTGGGGGATATAGATACTACCATTACACGAGCACAAGAGGTGGAATCCCGACTACAAGCAACCTATGCTTCTCGAGGCAATTCGAATATGGGTTTAGTATTGGGAAACAATATGGCAATAGCCAATGGCAGTAGTGGCCAAGGGATAGCGATGGCTAACCCTAATGGGAGAGGGAACATGATACAGAATGTCCCTTTATTACCAGCTCCCCCTAGCATGTCAATGCCGACGGGCAATCAAATGGCTCCAAATGGTGGAGGCCAGGCGGTCAATTCTAACACCATGCCTGTAGCTCAACAGCCTGTGCCTAATCGAATTGTTAGGCCAATTGAACGACATGGTAATGACCAAGGCTATGAGTCGAGTTCTTCCAATGTTCTTGGCGAGGTTAAGGACATGATGAAGCATTATACCGACATGATTACGGAGCAGTATCGACAAATAGCCGTTGATGTCAACTTCCTTAAAAAACAACAGAATTTAATAGGAAGTAGATACCCAGAGGAGGGTGCACCTTCGAAGTTTAGTTGCAAATGGTGTGGTGGGCAGCACTACCCACGAAATTGCCCCAATGTTAAGTGCGACATTTGTGGAAAATCCGGCCATTTAGCAGCTACTTGCTGGAGTAAGATCAGTTCTCTCCAGCGTGGTAGTCGGCAACCAGGGCCTGTCAATCATCGTGGCCAAGGAAATGATTCCCAGCCAGAAAATGGGCCTAAACAAATACTTCAATGACCAAAGACTACAGTGGAGGAGCTACCAAGTGGTAGTGGGGTTAGTTTGATTGAGGCTGTACGCGTTAATGATGCTGAAACCTCTAATTTGCGTGCTGTTCTTACAAGAGGTAAAAAGGGTAGAGAAGCCGACATGGATAAGCCTGTCGACGGAAACCCTAAACAAGGCGACAAAGGAACGCAAGTTTTGGATCCTGCCCTAGAAGGGGGACCTTTGAAGCCCGTAGAGAGTAAAGCCGATAAGGAAGCACCAAAGAAGAAGGTGAAAGTTAAGAAAGAGGCAATAAAGCCAGTTCAGCGACCTAAAGAGCGGATGGTTTGGCGTGAAAAGCGAGCTCTATCGAACTATCATGAATTCGATTTGGCGGGCTCTCTTTGCGAAGTCAAGCCGGATGTGAATCTTTTACAGCTTATTAAGCTTTCCCCAGGAGTACGCAAGGAATTTAGAAAGATTCTACGTACTGGGTATATTGTAGAACCTTTGGGTATTGCACGAGTTGGTGATGACTGGTTCGAGCATGCTGAGAAGCATTGCCCAAGGGTTGCAGCCTATGTCGATGGGATATTAGTAGATTATGCTATTGTCGACACGGGATCATCTATTAACATTATGAGTTCTGAACTGATGGAAAGGTTGGGTCTTGCGATTCAGAAAGATACTTCCACAATTCTCAGAATGGCAGATGACAGTTTGAGACAGCCGGAAGGCTACATTACTAAGGTCCATGTCACTGTTGCAAATGTAGAATGCCTGTTGGACTTTAGGGTGATTCGTTTTGCAGGGCGGCCAAGTTACCAAGTATTACTTGGACGACCTTGGATCTTGCAAGCGGATTGCCAAGTGGATATACCCGCCGGTCAATTGATATTCGGCAGAGGTGCCCAGCGTGTGGTGGTTGATGCTTATCCTGAGTCCCCGCAGAGTGAGAGAGCTCCTCTATCTTCTACAGAATTGGAGACATTAGAAGATTTATCTGCCAGTGAGACATCATCGAGCGATGAGTCCAAAGAGGGATCCACCACGGAGGACATCTATCAGGTCACTTTGAACGAGCCGATAGAGGGCCAAGAGCGTATAAGAGATGCAGATGTTATCGAGCTAGACCTTGGTACGCTTGGTGATTCGCGGCCAATCAAATTAGGCTCTATGCTCAGCACAGCAGAAAGGGAGGACTATGTGGCCTTGATCCAGGAATTCCGTGATATTTTTGCCTGGAGTTATGATGAGTTGAGAGGCATTCCTCCTAGTCTTGCTGTTCATACAATTCCGTTGAAAGAGGGCAGTCGTCCTGTACGGCAGAAAGTAAGGCGTATGCCTTTCGAATTGAGGGACGGGCTGTTTGAAGAGTTACAGAAGCTTCGAAAAGCGGGTCTGATTTTTCCTGTGCAACACACGGAATGGTGTTCGCCAGTTGTGATTAGAAAGAAGAAGAATAATCAGATCCGTTTATGTGTAGACTTTAGGGAGCTGAATAAGCAGACAGTTAAGGACTACTACCCATTGCCATTTATTGACCAGATTTTGGATCAATTAGTGGGTAGGGAGATATATTCGTTTATGGATTGCTTTGTAGGATACAACCAA
Organism: Lygodium microphyllum; assembly: GCF_053477565.2. Classification (NCBI taxonomy): domain Eukaryota; kingdom Viridiplantae; phylum Streptophyta; class Polypodiopsida; order Schizaeales; family Lygodiaceae; genus Lygodium; species Lygodium microphyllum. The sequence continues at coordinate 131,074,652 of NC_141155.1, forward strand.
ATGGCAATTGCAGAAGAGGACAAGTTGAAAACAACTTTTATCATTGTATTTGGTACTTTTGCGTACCACGTGATGGCTTTTGGTTTATGCAATGCGCCTGGTTCGTGGCAACGAACAGCCGATAAGACATTCGGTGACATATCCCCTGAAGAGTTGAGGGTGTTTATTGATGACTTAGGGGCTGCCACCGTGAGAGAAAGGCAGTTGATCATTTTGAGAAAATGCTTTGAGCGCTGTAGACAATTTTGCATCGCCCTAAACCCACGGAAGTGTGCTTTTGGAGTACCTTATGGGCTATTGCTGGGCCATGTGGTCAGTTCGGTAGGAATTGCGACAGACCCCGAGAAGGTCAAAGTTATAGTTGCCATGGGTCCACCACGCACTCCGAAAGAAGTTCATAGCTTTCTGTCTTCGGTTGGTTACTACCGTAGATTCATTAACGCCTTAGCAGAAAGAACGTTGCCACTTACAAATTTATTGTCCTTTAACTGTTCGTTTGTGTGGGGTGACCCTTGTAAGGTAGCATTGGAGGATGTGAAACAAGAGCTAGCAAGAGTGCCCGTTTTAAAAGCACCTAAAAGAGGTGAGGTGTTCTATATATTTTCAGCAGCCACCATGTATAGTATCAGCTGCTGTTTAGCCCAATTTTGGGAAGAGAAGTGGTACCACCCGATTGCTTTTGCTAGTCGGAAGCTGGGGGTATCCGAAATCAATTACACCTACATGGAGAAGCTGTGTCTAGCGATGGTCTTTGGGACCAAGAAGTTCAGGCATTACATTCTCTATGAGAAAGTCGTGCTTTATACGAAGGCGGAGGGACTTCGACTATTGATGAATAAGTTACAGCCGCCTGATTGTTTATCGAAGTGGTTGATCACTTTGCAGGAATTTGATTATGAAATCAAGAGTAAGCCACCAAGGTTGCAAGGCATCGTGGAATGTCTAGTGGACTTTGGGGAGCCGAAAGAATCTGTGGTTGAAGGTAGTGACATGGAGATGATATTTAAAATAGATACGGCATCTATTCCCTCCTGGTATGCTGCAATAACGCATTATTTATCAACAGGAGAGGCGGGATCCGAACTATCTAAGGCTGAGAAAAGGAAAATTAAGCAGCAAGCGTTAAAGTTTGCCTTGATCGCAGGTACATTATATCGGCAAGGGGTTGATGATATCTATCGCCGATGTGTGACGCCTGACGAGGTGCCATTCATTTTGGAAGAGTGCCATGATTCTGCTTGCGGTGGCCATTTTGCTGGACGACTCACAGCACAGAAGGCTTTAAGAGCAGGTTATTGGTGGCCTGCCATCTTCCAGGATGCGTTTGCGTATGTTAAGCGATGCGATATTTGCCAACGACATGATAGTCGAGAGAATAGGAAACGACCACTCAACCCTATTATGGCGATACTTCCGTTTGAGAAGTGGGGAATAGACTTTGTGGGTCCTATTACTCCGTCATCGACTACGCAAAAGAGGTACATCATTGTAGCAACTGACTACTTCACAAAGTGGTCAGAAGCACGTGCAACAAGGAAAGATGATGCTAAAGAAACTGCTAGTTTCCTTTTAGAGCAGATAATATGCCGGTTTGGTCCACCGAAAGAATTAGTATCGGACCGCGGAACTCATTTCCTGAATAAGGTGATCAAAGGTTTGACATAGTTGTGGAACATCAAGCATAACAAGACAACCCCATATAATCCGCAAGCCAATGGGCAAGTCGAAAGTACCAACAAGCAGCTTGTGGGCATCCTGTCCAAAATTGTGTCGGAAAAGAAACGGGATTGGGATAAAAAGTTATACGTGGCAGTGTGGGCCTATAATACGACTTTCAAACGAGCCACTGGCCATACCCCGTTCAAGTTAGTATATGGGGAGGAGTGTGTCTTGCCTTTAGAGATTGAGCTGCCGACTATTCGGTTCGCCATCAATCATTCTTTGAGCGATGAAGACGCTCTTTTTGAGCGCTTGACGACACTGGCACATTTAGATGAGCTTAAGTTGCAGAGCTTATTGCACCAAGAAGTGGCGAAGCGCCGAATGAAGAAGCTACACGACCTCAAAGCCAAGAAATACACCTTCAAGAAAGGACAGCTTGTTCTGTATTATGGCGCACGACGAGAATTATTTCCAAGCAAATTAGAACCCAAATGGGATGGGCCTTATAAGATCGTTAGGATAGGAAAGAATAAATCTACAGTGTTGTTAGCTGACCTTGAGGGGATAGAATTTAAAAATAAGGTTAATCTTAATAAGATTAAACCTTATTATTTCTGATTGCACTAATGCTATGACTGCCTTGCAGGTCTAGGTGAGATTGATCAAACATCTGCAAGGAAATCGTGATAGAGGTTGATGGGTCGTCTGATCCCTTATTTAGAACACCCATATTTGGAACAAAGGTATCATCAGGGAAAGCTCATTTGGTGGAGCAAAGGATACAAGGTGATTGAGCAAGAAGGCGGGACATTTATTTGGGAAATCAAGGTCTTCTGCCATCACTGCCTACAAATTTTGACGAGCATCCCTGTTGAATTCAATGATGATGGAGGGATGGCGCCTACAGTCCACCCGTTGAATATACTGAATTTCGATTACCATAATTACGCATAGAGTCCAGGATGGCAGGATATGTAAACCCTTTATGGACGTATACCTTGTACTTTGATGGGGCGTCCAGGGGTGCATGCAAAAAAGGAAGTGTAGGAGTTGTCATCCGCGACCCCCGACGACGCATTGTCATGAAGTTAGCTGCTTATCTCGGGGCGAATTTTACCAATAATATGGCAGAATACAAAGCCCTGATTATGGGTTTGAATATTGCAAAGAAGGGTGGTATCCGCCAGTTGTTGATAAAAGGGGACTCTCAGTTGGTTTTAAATCAACTCAATGGGACGTACATGGTGCGGAACCCGATCCTTTGTATGTACCATCATACTGCCATAGCCCTGCTAGACGAATTCGATAGAGTGTCTTTTCAGCTGATTCCACGGAATTGGAATCTGTTTGCCGATTCATTGGCTAATCTTGCGTATGAAGAGGACCTCTTCTTTAATTGTGGCCCTTGTCCCGATATATCTATTGATGGTGAGACAGGACCTGGTCGTTTGTGGGGTATGCTTTCTGAACATGCCCTCTTTGGCAGACGATGGTTGATTTGGGTGATGCAGAGGGTAAGCGAGACTCATCTACCTTTATTATCTCGGACCCATAGACTGATTCGACGACATGTGATGCGAACACCTCTTGCGATATACGCATGAGGGATAGGTCATAATTTAATGCACCTAGTTTAGGGCTATGCGCCTTTGTTCCCCTGGGAATAGTATGCTTTGATGTCTATCATGGTTGTTTCCAGGAGGATGTTATGCATAGTATTGTTTGATTTCATTAGGCCAAGAGGGCCGATTCAGTTTTGTAGCAAAGTCATGTCTGAATTCATTAGGCCAAGAGGGCCATTTCCCTGTCTAGTGCGAGTGCGTTTAATTGGGTTTTTGTTTAGTGTTGTGCTGGACAGGTTTCGCGGGTTGTGGAATTTTGTGGAGCCTGGAGGAGCCTTTGCTGCGATGGAAGCTTCTTGTGGCCACTCCAGGTGATATTTCTCCTTTACAAGTACCTTTCTTTCCTGTTATATGTGTATTTGTACTTGTCGAGGGGATCTATTTTTTTTGGGGACCGACAACCAAGGCATGAAGTCCCAGGTTTAGGCTAAGTATGTTTGAGGGAGGTCGGAGTAGTTATTGCCTCCTGTAAAGACATTGTTAGACATTGAAAGACCTGTTTTAGAAGGAAGTCCTAGTGGCCCTGTCCTGCTAACCTGCTAGGCAGCCGTTCTAGGAGTTCTTGTTAGTAGTGAGGCAGTTAGAGAAGCCTGCTAGAAGATAATAATAATGCTGTCAAGAAATCCTGAATATCCTAAAAGATGAATATAAATATGAAGGTGTGTAAAAAGGGGTTCTAACCCCTATCAATGAAAAGAAAAGAAATGAAAATATATAAGCAGTTGCTCATCGCCTTGCGAAGGCCTGGTAGGTTCTTGGGGACGAGTCCAGTTGCTCATCGCCTTGCGAAGGCCTGGTAGGTTCCTGGGGACGAGTCCGACCCGGGGCCGATACCTTGTCTTCCTAGGGGTGGCTTCTTGCTGGAAAAAGTAATATCAAAACCAGGAAGGTTGGAGCGAAAATAAAAGTGAGCGTTAGAAAAGGATTAAGTGTCGCCTTGCGAGGGCTTGGTAGGTTCTTGGGTGCCGAGACAGGTCCTGAGACCGATGCCCTGTTCTCCTTGGGTCACTACGCTCAGCTCCCTCCTTTTTACATGCCCAAGTATGTTCATCCAATAAAAACCCCAAAAGAAGACATGTACTAAATGAAAATATTCCTTTGCTCAGGCTATAGGAGTCCTCGCCTTGTAGGAGCTCCTAGTTGTGTTGTCTTTAGTTGGTCAGTAGTTCAGACTACCACTTAGGGCAACCTCTTTGGCAGTTCTTTTTAGTTTGGCTGTGTTGGAGCAGCTGGTTAGTAACTCGCTTTGGATCTTCTATTAAATAATGCTAGGCCTACTCCTTGTGGATGTTATGCCTTGGTTCTGCCAGGGGTAGGGGGAGCATTGTGCTGAGTTTTATGATGATAATTGTTTTGTATCAGTTTGATGCTTCTTTGGTTGTTTATGTGCAGATATGTTCGTGGGTTCGACGGGCTGAGTCGCCCTATCCCGTGGTCGCCAATGAGAGCGGAATTTAGGTGACGGGAAGTGCTTAAAAATAGCTAAAAATTATGAAGATCGAGGGAAAAATATTCACTGTCAAAGGCGGCGGCTCGATCTAGGACGATTTTAAGCGCCAAAGTGTTTTAAAGGCGCCCGAGCGACACTTGGTGATTTTTCATAATTTTTCAGACAGTCGTGCGGGTTGACACAAGCTACTGGCCAATGCGGGATGCTAAGCCGGACGCCCAAGATTTTTCAGAGCTCGATTCTGAGTCCGGACGGGGACATGGCCAAGAAATCGGTCAAGATTTGAAAAGGTGGACAAAATTTGGTCAAGTGGTCATGACCTTTGGGGAGTTGGGGCATTTGATGCCACTTGACATTTGAGATGAAAAAAAATCGTGAGGAGAAGAAGAATACGTGATCAGGAATGGCGCCGATTTTTGCGCTCAATGTTGATCAATGCCTCTCCCAGCCTGCACACAACCCCCCCATCTGACAATGGCCCTTGCCTACACTCCGTATGATGATCATATCACCGCCCTTCGCCCGTCGAATGATCGCCTGGTTTGAAATTTCTGATTCTAGTCTTTCTCTCTCCTCCCTCTCTCTCTTCTAAGAGGCAGTTCATGTGTGGGAAGGAGCAATGAAGAAAGAATGATGGAGGCTTGTCCGGCACGGATCGGATCGTTCCACGGGCTGAAGACAATGGTGTGTGACCGTCAGAAGCATTGAAGGCTGCTGGATTTCCTGATTTGCAACATGGAAAAAAAACCCGAAACACGCATTTAAGCGGTAAACTAAAAAATTACAAAGAAAATTTAGTGTTTTATGCTTTTGATTGATGGAATGCCGTTCATATGGACTAAGATTTGATTATGCTGCTGATTCTTCTGAGGTCTTACTGTTTATAACCAGAACTTATGAAAAACATGCATTTCATGGCTCGAAATAATGTCAAGAAACCCGAAAACGTATGAAAAATGGGGAAAAACAAGAGTTTTGGGCATATAAATGGGGAAAACCGTCGATACACATCAACTAATCTTTCAATTTTATTGCAAATGAACTAAGGGCCACAGCCCACAAACTGGTTTTCATTTTCAGCAATTTAAAAAATACAAGAAAATGAAGAAAATGGCGGGAAAATGATAAAAAACCATGGAAAATAGGGGAAAAATACATTTGGGGCTGCGGAAAATATAGAAAAATAGGATTTATTTTTGTTGATGTATAGCAAGGCTGGGGCATGAAGTTATGCTTCAGTTCAGCCTTGTTTATATGTTTTAGTGCGTGTTTCCTTCCTTTCTCCACATAAAATGACAAGGAAACCCTGAAAGAAATGAATGTAATGATGCACTATCAACGGGGAAGGGTAGAGTTGTGGAAAAATGGTTAAATGCCGCTGAGCATGAGGAATAATTTGCTGATTTTATATGTATCGCATCTAGGACGGAATAATAATGATAAAAGTTAAAACCTAGTAGCACGAAGATCACTTCGGTGCTAGGTGTTGCAGCGAAGCACAAAGCGGTTAGAAAGAAAAGCATGAAAGAGATGTTTTGCACTTGCACGCTGCTGGTTTTTTAAAATGTTTGAGCACTAGGCATCCACCTCTTTGCATGATCATTTAGAGGAAATTAAAAGTATCAGAGTCAGCTCCTGGACATGCATAGCAATTGTTTTCAGTAGGCATTTGACCCACCGTTGAGAGCGTGAGGTTCCTATGCTGTAGGATAGACGAGGGTTATAGGGGAAGTCAAGTAAGGACAATGGTACATTCCTGGATACGTTTATTTGGTACCTTGAGCGACGTTTGTGCGAAATGTCTAAATGTTGAGCGGCGCATCGAGGGGCCAATCCCCAAGGTGTAGGAGAGTCGCAGAGGGTTGACGGCATTCAGCCGTAGGAGGAACCCCATGTGTATGTGATTCGAGCCTTTTGGCTACGTGAAAGGGACTCCCTCTGAGGAGCAATATTGGGTTAGGATCAGTTGGACTACAACGTATTACAAACGCAATGTTTAGGAAGGCAGAGATTTTGATAGACGCTCCTGGCCGCGAGGCCGAGGGGTTGTCTTGCGCATAGTGACGAGGTCCGGCTAGTGCATGAGCCAGTGCCGGCCCGTTTTTAGGTCCATCAAGGCGGAAGCTTTCTGCATGCACTCAAGAAAAGGCCCAGTTTTATGCTGTGCGACCACTGTTCTACAGGTCGATGAAAAGTTAATGTAGAAATTGCATCGTATGCCTGTGCGCAGAGACATTGGGAGTTACAGAAGCATCCTTGTTGCTTGTTGATGCAAAATCGTCGCTAGGAAGTGACTGTGTGGTCAAATACCACTTTCGTCAGTTTTGCAGATTTTCCCTTGTGAGGTTGAAGTTGTGTTCTTTGCAGTGACAGAATTTTTTGCAGTGTTCTGTAATGGCGTTTGATTTTCTTTCACAGATTGTCACTGAAAAGCTTGACAAGAACAACTTCCAAGCATGGAAGTTTAGAATGACGAATTTCCTTATGGGAAAAGGATATTGGGAGTTCGTTCCAGGAAATGAAGAAGAACCAGTTCTTCCTGATGTTCCCAATCAACAGCAAATGCAGGCATTTAAAGCATGGCATGAGAGAGCCAGAAAAGTTATGTACTAGCTGTCTATCAGCATTTCAGACTCTATGATTGTGCATATTCAAGATGCAAGTACGCCAAAGGAGGCATGGGATACTTTGTCAAAAATGTATAGCACAAATACGCAAGCCAGGAAAATGCAGCTCAAGCAAGAGTTGCACAATGTGCAAAGAGAAAATATGAGCATCAATGACTACCACATGAAGGTGAAGAAGATTGCAGATGCACTTGCTTCCATTGGGTCGCCAGTGGAAGATGATGATTTAGTTTCTGTGACCTTGAATGGTCTAGGAAAGGATTATGCACAGTTCCGAACATCCATTTCCATCCGTGAAATATTTCCTAATTTTGAGGAGTTGATTGCTCTTCTAATTTCTGAGGAGCAGAGAAATGGTGGTGCATCTTCTTTAGGAGGAACTTCAAAAGAAGCTGTCTTCTACTCAAATGCTAGAAGAGGTAGAGGCAGAGGTAGAGGAGGCCGATCTGGAGGCCGTGGTAGAAATCAGAATATGCAGCAAACTCAAGAAAATCAGTCCTATGGAGGAGGACCTGGTAACTCTAGAGGCAAGGGGAGCCAAAGAGGTCATGGTGGATGGCAAAGAGGCCAAAATGCAAACAGTAATGTTGAATGCTACTATTGTGGTAAAATGGGTCATATGGCTAAAGACTGCTATAAAAAGCAGAATGACATCATGAATGGAAAATTGCGACAAGGGAATTATGCATCTTCTAGTAGACAGGGTGATGACAGAAATGAGCATTTGTTTATGGTGCAGCACATGAACAATTTTGTGACAAGTGCAGAAGAAAGCAACGATGTATGGTATATTGACTCAGGTGCATCAAACCACATGACAGGTCATGCAGAATGGATAGAGGATGCAAGGAAAATGGAAAAACCAGGATTTGTGGAGACTGGTGATGATACTGCACATCCTATTGTGCAGATTGGAAAAATTCCTTTGTCTATGCAGGATGGGAAAAAGAAATACCTGTCCGATGTATTTCATGTCCCGAATATCACCAAGAATCTAGTTTCTGTTGGTCAAATGGTTGAGCAGGGCTTGCAGGTCAGATTTAATCCTCATGGATGCTTTGTTGAGGATATGAAAAATAAAGGTCGCTTGATAGCAAAAGGAAAGAAGAAGGGCAGAATGTTTACGTTGGATGCAGACATGCCTGAATTGAGTGCAGCAATGTTTGCACATTGGACCGGTGTAGTTGCAGATATTGATATCTGGCATAAACGCATTGGTCATGTTAATGTACAACGACTTAAATCAATGCAAGCCCAAAATATTGTTGCAGGATTGCCTAAATTCAAGGTTGTAGAAATGCATAAGGTATGTGAAGCCTGTCAGTTTGGAAAACAGGCAAGGAAACCATTTCCTAGACATGTTCAAGAGAGTAAGAAGCCATTGGAATTAATCCACTCTGATGTGTGGACTACTAAAGCTGCATCTCTTAGAGGCTGTCATTATTTTGTTACTTTTATTGATGACTATAGCAGAAAAGTTTGGGTGTATTTTATGAAAAAGAAAAGTGAAGTTTTTGGGCATTTCAAAACTCTTAAAGCTATGGTTGAAAAAGAAACAGGCCTGCAAATAAAATGCCTAAGGTCAGATGGAGGGGGAGAGTACCTCTCAAATGAGTTTGCAAGGTTCTTGCAGGAGCATGGCATAAAGCAGAAATATTCATGCAGTCATACCCCACAACAAAATGGAATTGCAAAAATAAAAAACAGGCATATTAGAGAGGTATCTCGTGCCATGCTCAATGAAAAAGACCTACCAGATTTTTACTGGGCTGAGGCAGTTGCTACAGCAGTCTACATAATGAACAGGACTCCCACTGCAGCAATACATGGCATGATTCCAAAGGAGAGGTATACTGGTAGGAAACCAGATATTTCTCATTTGAAAATTTTTGGTTGCATTGCCTATGTTCATGTGCTAGATGAGTTGAGATCCAAGTTGGATCCAAAAGCTGAGAAGTGTATCTTTATTGGTTACTCTCTACAGTAAAAAGGGTATAGATGCTATAACCCTTCTACTCGTAAGTTTATAGTGAGCAGAGATGTTGTTTTTGATGAGATGAGTAGCTGGTATAAACCAGTAAATGTGATTGATAATGTAGATGCACAAAATGGTAATGCTGCACAGAATTCACAGCAGCAGTCACAAGATATTAGTGGACCTAGAGCGTCCTCTAGCAGTGGTTCACATTCTTCGCCATGGACAAGTAGATTGAGATCAGGAGAATCTTCTCAAAGCAATGCAAATAGTGGTATGCAGGTATCACGAAAAGGAAAAGAGAAGGTAGATCAGCCCATGTTTGATGTGAATGTAGGTCTCTCTTATGTGGATGGTGAATCCAGTGGCTCAGAATAGAGCATTGATGATGAGTTGGGTATTCCTTCTATTGTTACACCTAGAGTAAGGAAGACCAGGGATGTTTTGAGAGCACCTGGGAGTGAACCTACTTTGCGCAGGTCTACCAGAGCTAGGTGTCCTATGGATAGGTTGAAATATGATGGATTTATAGCCATTCACTATGCCTATATGGTCAAAGTGATACATCAACCAGAATCCACTTCTTTTGAGCAAGCCATGGGAAAAGAAAAATGGGAGAAAGCCATGGATGAAGAAATGGATGCCTTGGAAGCAAATGCTACATGGGAATTGGTACCTTTGCCTAAAGGTAAAAATGCAATTGGCTGTAAGTGGGTTTATAAGGTGAAGCACAATGCAGATGGTTCTGTGAACAGATACAAGGCAAGATTAGTAGTCAAGGGGTATGCACAAACATATGGCATTGATTATGAAGAAACATTCAGTCCAGTTGCAAGGATGGCAACCGTAAGAGCAGTCATTGCTATGGCTGCATCAAAGGAATGGTCTTTACATCGGATGGATCTAAAGAATGCCTTCTTGCATGGTGATTTGCAAGAAGAGGTATATATGGAGCAGCCACCAGGTTATGTGCATACTGTTCATCCTGAGTTTGTTTGCAGGTTGAAGAAAGCCTTGTATGGCTTGAAGCAAGCACCTAGAGCATGGTCTGACAAGATAGGACAGTATCTTGTCACTATTGGCTTTCAAATTTCCAAGGCAGATTTCTCACTTTATGTGAGAAAAACAGAGAAATGTATTATGCTACTTGTCATTTATGTTGATGATTTGATTATGACATGTGACAGTGATGAAGATATCCTTCATGTGAAAATGCTATTGAAGCAGAAGTTTGAGATGAAGGATTTGGGAGAGCTGCGTTATTTCTTGGGCATTGAGGTGATTAGATCACCAAGTGGGATATGGCTCTTGTAGAGGCAGTATGGATTGGACATGCTGTCCAAATATGGGATGATAGGCTGTAAGCCTATTTCAGTTCCTTTGAAGCAGAATGTGAAGTTGAGTGCAAATGCAAATGAGCTTCTCGAAGATCCTACTATGTACAGACGCATAGTAGGAAGTTTGATTTATATGACTATTACCAGGCCAGATTTGAGCTACGTTGTTGGATTGGTAAGTCAGTTTATGCAGGCTCCAAGGAAACCGCATTTGGATGCGGCTAGACGCATACTCAGGTATGTGAAGTCCACATTGCAGTATAGACTACTTTATGAGACTGGGGTTCAGATACAGTTGCATGGATACACTGATGCTGATTGGGCTGGTAGTATTTCTGATAGACGATCTACCAGTGGATATGTGTTCTCTTTTGGGAGTGCTGCAGTCACTTGGAGCAGCAAGAAACAACCTATAGCTGCCCTGTCGAGCATAGAGGCTGAGTACAGGGGTGCAGCAATGGCTGCATGTGAGGTAGCTTGGTTGCATAAGCTACTTTATGATATGCATCAACCTACAGATGGGCCAGTTGTCATTTATTGTGACAAGATGAGTAGTATACACTTGGCAAATAACCCAGTCTATCATGCTAGAACAAAGCACATTGAGGTGCATTATCACTACGTGTAGGAGAGGGTTTTACTAGGTCTTATTGATCTAGTTTATGTCAGCACAGAGGATCAGGTAGCTGACATATTTACGAAGGCATTGGGCGCAGAGAAGCTGCACAGGTTCAGAGACCTGCTTGGTGTGCAAGAATTGGGATTGAGCTCGAGGGGGAGTGTTGAGATATCGAGCTCCACTCGTGATATGCCAGGGTGACCGTTGTGCATTTATGTCACCGACTTGTCATTTGCAGATGCGGTTGGTACACCGCCCATGAATAATAGTAGATGACAGCTATCCTTATTTACTCTAGTTCGTGGCTCAGTTAGTATGCCACCTTAGTTAGTTGAGTTTGGTTTGAGACCCATATATAGGGTTCTTCTATTTCTATGTACTAGAGTTCTTTTTTGCTCACACAAACTAAGAAGAGGAAAACTGTTTTCAGCCTCCACCTTTGTGTGTATTCCCCCATTGTGCAAGCAAGAAAGCTACAAGTGAGACTCCTTCCTTCTCTCCCACATTCCTGACATGTCCTTGGCGAAGTTAAGGATATGATGAAGCACTACACCGACATGATTACTGAACAATATCCTCAAATAGCTGTTGACGTCAATTTCCTAAAGAAGCAACAAAATCTGATAGGGAGTCGACGCCCTGAAGAGGGTGGTCCCTCAAGATTCAACTGTAAGTGGTGTGGCAGATAACATTTCCCTAGAAACTGTCCAAATGTTAAATGTGATATTTGTGGGAAGTCGGGCCACTTAGCTGCTACCTATTGGAGTAAGATTGGTTCCCTCCAACAAGGGAGTAAACAGCCAGGTCTAGTTAATCATAGAGCGCAAGGTAGTAACCTCCAGCAAAATGATGGACCAAGACAAATAGGCTGCAAAGGGAAAAGACCACTATAGAGGAGTTGCCACAAGGAAATGGAGTTAGCCTTATCGAGGCTATACGCGTCAATGGCACTGAAACCTCTAACCTACGAGCTGTGACAAGAGGCCAAAAGGCTAAAGAGGGTGATAAAGATAATGCAAAACCAGTCGAGAAAAACCCTAAGCAAGGGAATAAGGGGACGCAAGTCCTGAATCCTGGCATGGAAGGTGGACCTCTAAGGCCTGTTGACAAAAAAATCGATCCTAAGAAGGATGAGGAAGTGCCAAGAAAGAAGGCAAGAGCTAAAAAAGAAGCACCAAAGCCAGTCTAGAGACCAAAAGAGAGAATGGTTTGGCGAGAAAAGAGAGCTTTGGCTACCCATCATGATTTTGATTTAGCAAGTTCTCTTTGCGAAGTCAAACTAGATGTAAACCTCTTATAGTTGATTAAATGATCTCTAGGAGTACGCAAGGAATTCAAGAAGATCCTGTGTATTGGGTATATTGTAGAACCTTTGGGCATAGCATGAGTAGGAGAAGATTGGTTTGATCATGCTGAAAAGAATTGCCCTAGGGTTCCAGCATACGTGGATGGAATATTAGTGGAGCATGCCATCATAGACACTGGGTCCTCTGTCAATATCATGAGTTCAGAGTTGATGGAGAGGTTGGGTCTAGGCATCCAAAAAGATAGCTCCACCCTTCTTAGAATGGCTGATGATAGTCTAAGGCAACCAAAAGGTTGCGTTACTAAATTCCATGTTACAGTGGCAAGTGTAGAATGCTTCTTGGACTTCAGAGTGATAAGATTTGCAGGACGTCCTAGTTATCGAGTCTTGCTAGGTAGGCCTTGTATCTTACGAACAGACTGTCAAGTCGATATACCCACCGGTCGAGTGGTTCTAGGTAGAGGTGCTAATCGAGTAATAGTCGATGCTTACCCTGAGTCTCCTCAGAGTAAGAGAGCTCCTTTATCTTCCACTGAATTAAAAACAGCAGATGATCCATCTAACAGTGAGACATCATCCAGCGATGAATCTAAAGAGGGGTCCACTACAGAGGATATTTATCAGATAACTCTAAATGAGCCGATAGAGCCGCAAGATAGGATAAGAGACGCGGATGTGATTGAGTTGGACCTTGATATGCCGAATGATTCACAAGCAATTAAATTAGGTTTCATGCCCAGTTCAGCAGAAAGGGAGGACTATGTGTCCTTGATTCAAGAATTCCACGATATCTTTACTTGGAGTTATGACGAGCTGAGAGGCTTTCCTCCCAGTCTGGCTATTCGTACTATTCTTGTAAAAGAAGGTAGTCATCCTGTGCGTCAGAAAGTAAGGCGTATGCCTTTTGAATTGAGGGACATGCTATTTGAGGAGTTACAAAAGTTACGAAAAGCTGGTTTAATCTTCCTTGTACAGCACAAAGAATGGTGTTCACCAGTTGTCATCAGGAAGAAGAAAAACAACCAGATCTGACTATGTGTAGATTTTAGAGAGCTGAATAAGCAGACGGTTAAGGATTACTACCCATTGCCATTTATTAACCAGATTTTGGATCAATTAACGGGTAGGAAAATATATTCGTTTATGGATTACTTTGCAGGATACAATCAGATGGCAATTGCAGAAGAGGACAAGTTGAAAACAACTTTCATTACTGTCTTTGGTACTTTTGCATACCATGTGATGGCCTTTGGATTGTGCAACGCACCCGGATCATGGTAACGAACATCACATAAGACCTTTGGTGACATCTCCCTAGATGAGTTGAAAGTATTTATTGATGACCTGGGGGCACTCACTGTAAGGAAAAGGATGCTGATTATCTTAAGAAAGTGCTTTGAGTGCTGTAGACAATTTTGTATCACTCTTAACCCACAAAAGTGTGTCTTTGGAGTGCCTTATGGGCTATTGCTAGGCCATGTGGTCAGCTCAATAGTAGTATAGGGATCGCAACCGACTCTGAAAAGATCAAGGTTATAGTCGCTATGAGTCCACCACGCACTCCGAAAGAGATATATAGCTTTCTGTCATCGGTAGGATACTATTGGAGGTTTATAAATGCATTGGTAGAAAGGACGTTGCCATTAATGAACTTGTTATCCTTTAGCTGTCTATTTGTATGGAGCGACCCTTGTAAGGTAGCTTTCGAGGATGTGAAACAGGAGCTAGTAAAAGCACCAGTTTTAAAAGCACCTAAAAGAGGCGAGGCATTTTACATATTTTCAACAGCTACCATGCATAGTATCAGCTATTGTTTAGCCCAAATCTGGGAGAAAAAATGGTATCATCCGATAGCTTTTGCTAGTCGAAAATTGGGCATATAAGAAATTAACTACACCTACATGGAGAAGTTGTGCCTTGCGATGGTCTTTGCGACTAAAAAATTCAGGCACTATATTCTCTATGAGAAGGTAGCTTTCTATACGAAGGTGGAAGGGCTTAGATTGCTTATGAACAAGCTACAACCGCCTGATCATCTGGCAAAGTGGTTAATCACTTTGCAGGAGTTCGATTATGAGATCAAGAGTAAGCCACCGAGGTTGCAGGGGATTGTGGAATGCCTTGTGGATTTCGGGGAGCCGAAAGAGACTTTAGTTGAAGGAAGTGATATTAAAGAAATGTTTAAAATTGATACAGCTTCTATCCCATCTTGGTATGCTGCTATCACGCATTATCTATCAACAAGAGAGACTGGAGATGGTTTATCAAAATCAGAAAAGAGGAAAATCAGACAACAGACTTTGAAGTTTTCCTTGATCGCAGGAACACTATATCGGCAGGGTGTTGATGATATCTACCACCGATGTGTGATGCCTGACGAGGTTCCTTTCATCTTGGAAGAGTGCCATGACTCTACATGTGGAAGGCACTTCGTTGGATGGTTGACAGCACAGAAAGCTTTAAGAGCTGGATATTGGTGGCCATCCATCTTCCAAGATTCCTTTGATTACATTAAGAGATGTGATATCTGTCAAAGAGATGACAACAGAGAGAATAGAAAATGCCCACTTACGCCTATCATGGCTATCCTTCCATTTGAGAAGTGGGGCATTGACTTTGTGTGTCCTATCACCCCGTCGTCTACTACTCAGAAGAGGTACATTATAGTAGCAACTGATTATTTTACAAAATGGTTAGAAGCACTGGTGACGAGGCAGGACAATGCAAAAGAGACTGCAAGTTTCCTTTTAGAACAAATTATCTGCCATTTTGGTCCACCAAAGGAACTAGTGTCGGACCGTGGAATCCACTTTTTGAATAAAGTGATCAAAAGCCTAACTGAAGCTTGGCAAATCAAGCTTAACAAAACGACCCCCTATAATCCGTAAGCCAACGGCGGGCAAGTCGAAAGTACTAATAAGCATCTTGTGGGTATCTTGTCTAAAATAGTCTCT
The DNA here is from genome assembly GCF_053477565.2 of Lygodium microphyllum. Taxonomy (NCBI): domain Eukaryota; kingdom Viridiplantae; phylum Streptophyta; class Polypodiopsida; order Schizaeales; family Lygodiaceae; genus Lygodium; species Lygodium microphyllum. Next base: position 131,090,204 of record NC_141155.1, read on the forward strand.
GAGAAGAAACGAGACTGGGACAGGAAGTTGTATGTGGCAGTACGGGTGTAAATACAACGTTCAAGCGAGCTATTGGCCATACTCCATTTAAATTAGTTTATGGGAAGAGTGTGTGTTACCCCTCGAAATCGAGTTGCCTACCATACGGTTTGCAATTAACCACTCTTTGGGAGATGAGGATGCACTCTTTGAACGTTTCACAACCATAGCCCACCTGGATGAGCTGAAATTGCAGAGCTTATTACACCAGGAGGTAGCTAAACATCGGATGAAGCAGTTGCATGACCTTAAAGCAAAGAAGTATACCTTTTAAAAATGGCAATTAGTTCTATATTACGATGCGCATAGGGAGCTGTTTCCAGGGAAGCTGGAACCTAGATGGAATGGCCCCTACAAGATTGTCAGGATAGGAAAAAATAGGTCTACAACTCTACTAGCTGATCTGCAGGGGGTAGAATTTAAAAATAAGGTTAATCTTAATAAGATTAAACCGTATTATTTCTAAGTATGCTAACCCGGAGAAATGCATTGCGGGTCCATATTGGGGCTGATTTGAAACCTGCAAAAGAGATTAAAGCTGGTTGATGGGGCGGTTAATTCCTTATTTGGAGCACCCATATCTGGAGCAGAGATACCATCAGGGGAAACTTATCTGGTGGAGCAAAGGATATAAAGTGATTGAGCAAGAGGACGGAACCTTTGTGTGGGAGATCAAAGTTTTCTGCCATCACTGCTTACGAATGTTGACAAGTATCCCTGTTGAGTTTAATGAAGAATGTGGGATGGAGCCATCAGTTCATCCTCTAAACATGCTAAATTTTGACTATCATAATTACGAATAGAGGAGTTCCTGATGGCAGGCTGTGTAAACCCATTGTGGACGTACACATTATATTTTGGCGGAGCGTCCAGGGGCCCTAATAAAAAAGGGAGTGTTGGAGTAGTAATCCGAGATCCCCGACGTAGAGTTCCGATGAAGTTAGCTGCTTATCTCAAGGTAGGATTCACTAACAACATGGCGGAGTATAAAGCCTTGATTATGGGACCGCATGTTGCCAAGCAAGGTGATATTCGGCAGTTGTTAGTAAAAGGGGATTCCCAGTTGATCTTGAATCAGCTAGATGGGACATACACAGTGTTTCCATTTAAGAGACATGTACATAATAGCCCATGACCCTTGCAGTTGATACATTCAGGTGTATGGGGTCCATCTCATAATGCTTTGTTTGGTGGTGCTCGTTACTATGTATCCTTCATTGATGATTTTAGCAGGTACACTTGGCTTTACATACTAAAACGTAAGGATGATGTGTTTGATGCATTCAAGGATTTCAAGAAGCATGCTGAAAATGAGATGAGATGTAAATTTCATGTCTTAGATTAGATGGAGGTGGAGAATATGTCTCTAATTACTTTGACAAGTACCTTGCTAAAAATGGGATCAGAAGACAGTTAACTTGTAGCTATACACCGCATCAAAATGGTATAGCAGAAAGGAAAAATAGGGTATTGATGGAATCTACAAGAGTTGTGGTGAATGAAAAGAGTTTGCCAATGGGTTGAAGCAGTAGTGATTGTTATCTATGTGTTGAATAGAACCCCTATAGCAGGGATTCATGATGTAACTCCATATGAGAGGTTGTATGGTCATAAGCCTGACATTTCACATTTGAAGGTATTTGAAACCATTGCACATGTGCATGTTCCTGATGAAAAGAGGAAAAATTTGGATCCTAAAGCTCTCAAGAGTGTGTTCCTTGGTTATGCACAAGACCAGAAAGCTTACAAGTGTTATGTACCATCTACACATGAGACATTGATTAGCAGAGATGTTGTTTTTTATGACATGGCATCGTGGTATGGTAGTCGAGTTGCAGTGGCCAGCACTAGTAATGCTGAAAATACACCTACAGTGAGTACATCTATGAGTTGTCTTATACGTGATGGGTCACCTAAGTAAGTCCTTGGTCAGGATGCTTGCAGAGTCGTACTCCTACGTCCACTGACACGGATATATCAGTGAGGGGGAAATTGGATAAGGGAAAAGAAAAGATACTTGAGGATGTGACAAATCCACTTATAGCAGGTTATGAATCATCTAACAGTGACATTTTAGATAGTGAGTTGGGCATTCCATCTATTATGATGCCTAGAGCAAGGCAGAGTCGTTATGTACTGCCTCATGAGAGGCAAGCTCATAGTGAGCCACAGTAACAAAGATCTGAGAGAGTTAAAAAACTAGTTGACAAGTTTACATACACTAATTATTCAGCCTGCCATTATGCATATATGGCTAGTGTGACAGGTTACAAAGAACCTACAAAGTTTAATGATACAGTTACAGATGATAATTGGTGTGCTGCCATGGATAAGGAGTATGCAGCCCTGGCTCAAAATGAGACATGGGAATTGGTTGAGTTGCCTAAAGGCAAAGTCCCCATTGGCTACAAATGGGTGTACAAGGTTAAGTGCAAGTCAGATGGTTCGTTAAAATGCTATAAGGCCACGCAGGTTGCAAAAGGGTATGCACAATAATATGGCCTTGACTATGACAAGACTTTTACTCCGGTGACTAAAATGGCAACAATCAGAACTGCCATTGTTTGGCAGTATGCAAAGGCTAGAAATTATGGCAAATGGGCGTCAAGAATGCTTTCTTGAACGATGATTTGGTTGAGCAAGTATATATGGACCAGCCTGAAGGCTATGTTCACCCAAACTTTCCTACACATGTATGTAAGCTGAAAAAGGCTTTATATGGACTGAAACAAGCACCTAGAGCATGGAATGCTCAGATCAATAGTTATTTACAGCAACATGGATTTAGATTGGGTGATGCAGATCACAGTCTGTTCACGAAGAAGATAGATCATGGATATGTGTTTCTAGTGGTTTATGTAGATGATCTTATCATCATTAGAGATGATGAAGAGGGCATTGCTGAAATTAAATCATGTTTATAGGTTGAATTCAGAGTCAAAGACCTTGGTGAACTAAAGTATTTTCTTGGTATTGGGGTAGTCTCTACGCCTCAATGTATATGGCTACCATAGAAGCAGTATGCTCATGACATGTTATAGAAGTATGGTATGGTTGAATGCAAGCCTATGGAGACACCTCTTGATCAGAATGTCAAGCTGCATATTAATGTTGAAAATGACATAGAGAATGTGACCATGTATCGATAGATGGTGGGTAGCTTGATATACTTGACTATTACCCATCCTGACTTATGTTATGCAATGGGACTGATTAGTCAATTCATGCAGAAGCCTCGCAAACCACATTTAGATACAGTCAGGAGGATCATGAGATATGTAAAGGGTACTATTATAGGTTATGGACTATTTTATGCATATGGAAAATCCTTTGACTTAACAGGGTTTGTTGATGCTGATTGGGCTGGTTGTGCCTATGACAGGAGGTCAACCAGATTATGCATTTGGATTGGGCAATAGTAGATCAATTGGCAGAGTAAGAAACGGCCTACTATTGCATTGTCTAGTACAGAAGCTGAGTACAGAGGAGTTGCCTTAGCGGCTTGCAGAGCAATTTGGTTAATGAAAGTGCTGAAAGACTTGGGAATACAGATCAAAAGCAAAGTGAGATTGCATATTGTGATAACCTCAGCAATGTCATTCTAGCTAGCAATCCTATCTACCATGGTAGGTTCAAACATATTGAGGTTCACTACCATTTCATCAGAGAAATGGTTCTTATAGGGCAGATTGACTTGATTCATGTGAAGATTGAAGACCAGGTAGCAGAAATATTTACCAAGTCTCTTGGTAAAGAAAAGTTCATATACTTCAGATAGCTACTTGGAGTTTATCAGATGGTTTTAGCTTGAGGGGGAGTATTAGAATATCAAGCTCCCGTTACTCTTTAGTCAGTCTATCTTTATGCATGTGACCGATGTTAGCTGGATACAACTGTACACATGTGTGACATTCAATAAGTCATTGTAATCAGTGACTTAACCACAGTTAAACTTGGCTAGTCATACCTATGTGTGTAAGTCTCTTCCAGTTAATATAATGGAAGAATAATGGAAGAAGAAAAACAATGAGTTGAGGCTCATCTTCCATTCCACTCTGTCTCTCCCCCTCTCTTCCAACAAGAAAAAAGAGGGAATATAAAATTGGGTGTTGCCCCATTCCCTAACTAACTGGAAAAGCCAGTGGATTCTATTAAACAATATGACTTGGTCAAAAACCTAGATGCCTTCAAACCAAACCTAACATTCCAAAAAAAATTTATGTTGTCTCCCAGTTATTGAAAGAAATTCAAAAGCATACTAACAAGAAAATGTGGCTTAAGGATTGCTCCCTCAACAGAAACCAAGTTTAACAAATCCCTAGAGCCTCTGAAAAAAGTGGATGTGGCTAACACCTTCTTGGATCTTGGTATCCCAAAGATCGACATGTGGATTTAAGGATGCTTTATTGCAAACAAATTGATTTATGGAGGTTCATTAGTGAACATAATGGCAAATGTGACAATGAAGGATCTAGGCTTGCAAGGAATGCAGCCTACATAGTTGCTTATCAGATTGGCAGATCAAAGTGGAATTAAGCATTTGGGCATTTCTCCACATGTAAAGACAACCCTCGCAGGAAGATATTATTGGCTTACCTATTTGGTGGTAAAATCAAATTCCTACTACAAGACCTCATATCCTCTGCTGCTGCTGGGAAGACCATGGCTTTTTGAAGCAAGGGCATGGACATATTGGTTCAAAGGAACCCTAACCCTAGGCAGAGATTCCTACAAAGTAGTGCTGAAGTTTTATGGATTGCAAAAAGGTAATGGATCCACTTTCATTGAAGTCATCATAGACTCTTCCAATGAGATAACAGATGGCACATCAGGAGATGAAGAAGCTGTCAAACATATATATTCTTCTCTTTCAAGATCCCCTACTACATAGATAGAGATAGAGTCCAAAGAGAAAAAAGATGACAATGTCAAAGAAGACTATGAAAGCGAGCTGGAAGAATCTATCCTACTTGAAGAAGGCACAAAAGAGAAAGAAGTTTCAAAGGCTACATAAGTTGAAGATGCCATGCTATTAGACAGAATGACTATGGTACCCTTTGGATTGGCTAATGAGTCACATCATATGTAAAATATCCACAAGAAATGGATTAAGTAGAATAAGCCTTCCTTCAAAAGTGGCTCTTATTTCCAAAAGTTACCCTTCTCAAGAGAGGATGATGACAATGTACCTTGCCAACTGCCACCAATCCTAAAGCCCAAGCAAAACTTAGAAGGTTCCTATTGTGTGACATTCTTGGATGCATCCTTAGAAGACAAGTCCTTGAGCCAAGAAGTAACTAATTTTCAAACTAAACCCAAAATAGCAACGATAGCCTTTCAACATCCTAAGGAGCAAGCTCAATTCTCATTGACAGAGGAAGTCGGTTCCAGTGTTGTGTCAAAAGAGGAGAGCACTCTCTTAAAGGAGTCCGGATCTATATCCAGGATGTAGTCCATGGGACCTTCATCCGTAAAGTGAAATGTGAAAAGTAATTAACTTTTGTGGATGTTGATGATACGATACGTCACTTGAAGGTGGATATCAATCTTTTAGAAGAGGAGCTATCAATCTTGCAGGACCTTCTAAAAGAGAACTTGGACGTGTTTGCATTGTCATACAAAGATATGAAGGAGATTGATCCCACAGTGTGCCAATAGCACATAGTCCTAGAGCTTGATGCCAAGCCAATGAGGCAAAGATAGAGGCATATGAATCCAAATTACTCTGCCCTAGTGAAAGTCGAATTGCTAAAGCTCTTTGAAGCTGACTTTATCTATCTAGTGGCTAATAGTGAATTTATTTTGCCCATCATGGTAGTATCCAAAAAGAATGGAAAGCTACGAATATGTATGGACTTTCGAAAGTTGAACTCAAAGAATAAGAAGGATCATTTCCCTATCCCTTTCACAGACCAACTGTTAGACACAGTAGTTGGACATAAGCTCTATTCCCTCTTGGATGGATTCAATGGATACAACCAAGTCCAGATCACAAAAGAAGATCAACCCAAAACAACTTTCACAACAGAATGGGAAACCTATACTTACAGAGTGATGCCATTTTGGGCTTTATAATGCTCTTACTACCTTCCAATGAGTAATGATGGTTGCATTTCAAAAACATTTATATGATTTCATTAAGGTCTATCAAGATGACTTATATGTCTATAGCCTAATCTATGAGCATTGGGGATACCTAGAGTAGTGCTTTGATAGATGTTGAGAGTATGGGATCTCCCTCAACCTCGACAAATGCCTCTTTGGAGTCTCTTCAAGAGTTTTTTTGGGCCACATTGTTTCTACAAAAGGGATAGCAATAGAACCTACAAAGATTGAGAAGATTGAAGCTCTAAGAATGTCAACTAACCTCAAAAAATTAAGGGGATTCATTGGCCATGTGGGTTGCTACAGATGATTCATTGCCCACTTTGCAACAAAGGTATTCCCCTTGCATAAGCTCTTGAGGAAAGATGAAAAGTTTATGTGGACCACTAATTGTGACAAAGCATCTATTTTGCAGTTTTTGATTGAAGCACCCATTTTGCAACCTCCTAATTGGATGAAGGAGTTCCATGTGCACATTGATGAGTCAATTGAAGGCCTAGGCGCAGTCTTATGCCAAAACGGATTCTTGAAGTTAGATCAACCTATCTATTATGCAAGTCAAAAAGTAACCCACAGAGAACAAAACTATACAGTGATAGAGCTTGAATGCTTGGCAATGGTGTTTGCCCTAGAGAATTTTCGACACTATCTACTGTCGACGCACTTCAAATGCTATGTGGATCATGAGGCCCTGTCCTTCTTGATGAACAAAGTAAATGTGAATGGAAGAATGATGAGATGGCTCCTTCTATTTTAAGAGTTTGAGTTTTAAAGTGGTTATTAAGCTTGGTCACTCCCAAGTCTTGGCTGATCATCGGTTGTGAATTTCTTAGAGTGACAAAGAGGAGTAGGATGACCCAAACCTCCCTAATACTTCCCTTTTTCTAGTCAAAGCTGTAATCCCATGGTATCCAACCAACCTCTTAGTTACTCAACAATATCCTCCTAGTATCTTCAACTAGGAGAAGAAGAAGCTTCTGTTGGAATCAACTCCCTACACCTTGTTGGGCGCAGCGCTCTCTGTACAAGAAAGGCAAGGATGAAGTACATAGAAGATGTATTGCAAGAGACGAGATTGAAATAGTGCTAAAAGCATACCATGATGAGTCTTGTGGTGGACACTTTGCAAGAGAAGTGATAGCAAGAAAGGCCTTGCTTGTAGGATATTAGTGGTCGACCCTCCATAAGGATGCTTATGACTACTACAAACATTGTGATGCTTGTCAACGAATAGGAAAACCAACCAAATTTAGCACTGTGTCACTATAACACCCATCCTTCCCCTAAAGCCATTCGAGAAATGGAAAATTGACTTCATTGGCCCCATTGATCCGCAAACTAGAAGAAAGCAGAACATATACATTTTGGTTTGTACTATGGATTATGTGACAAAATGGTGTGAAGCCAAAGCTCTGAAGCAGGATGATGGCAATAGCATGGCCTTGTGCCTGTATGAGAATATTATCATTTGTTTTGACAGCCCCTTAGAGCTAGTAAGTGATAGAGGTGCTCATTTTCTCAACAAGATTATGGAGAAGCTGATAGAGCTATACAAGATCCACTATCGTAATTCCACGCCTTACTATCCTCAAGCCAATGGCCAAGTTGAGGTCACCAATTGCATCCTCTACTCAATCTTAACAAGGATGATTGCTATCTATCACTATAATTGGGACAATTGACTTACAGAGGCCCTCTGGGCTTATAGAACCTCTGTAAGGCTACTATAGGACATACCCCTTTCCAGCTGGAGTATGGCATAGAGGCCATCTTTCCTATTGAACTGGAATTTCCCTCTCTGTGTGGGCTATCAAAGAGCGCTTGGGAGATGATGAATCCCTTCAATGCTGTCTCTTATACTTAGAATTTTTGGATGAGACTCATAGGATGGCCCTATAGTGCATGAAAGCTATACAAGCTTGATGAAAGGACTATCATGATAGCTTCATCAAGCACAGAAGGAGTTTAAGAAAGGTGACTTAGTCTTAGCTTATGATTCACCTTTTGGCAAGTTTTTAGGAAATCTTCAACAACGTTGGATGGGCCTCTATAAGGTACTTGTTGTTGTCAACCCTAATGGGTCTGTCCAAGTGCAAATAGTCGATGCCTCTGAATGATCCCTTCTTGATTAATGGCTATCGCCTAAAGAAGTATTACTCTCCTTGGGAATCCTCACAATCACCACTAATAGTCCTTTCATTCCTTGCATGTCGATCAGTAAGGCTTTACATATTGCTGCTCTTGATAGCCCTCTTGCTTATCTTGATGAGGTGGCCTCGTTCTTCTAGCCACTCACAGCTATCTTCCACCCTTTTTTGTTTCCCTTCTCATCTAATCTAGTAAAGTAGCAAGGATGGTTTTGATACATGGTACTCTTGCCATTTTTCTCTTTTTAAAAAAGACAAAATAAAAAGAAAAAAGCATAAATATATATTAGTCATGAGAGAAAATAACTTTGGTCTCTATCATGCCGACCTATTCTTCGAGGAAAGGTGGAAACATCCTTGAGAGTTAGAAAAAAGAAAAAAGAAAAAAGAAAAAACATCAAAATTGTTATGGGAGAAAAGGAAGAACTTCCTTGTTATAGCATGCCTCGTTCCAAGAAAAGGTGGCAAAACACCCTTGGATAGGAAGTTGGCTATGGAAAAGATGGCAACACCTCGCAATCTAAGATAGTTGAATCATTAGTTGACCTTCTAGGATGCAATTCTAAAGCCACCTCCCTTGGTATACTGTATCGTGCAACTTCATTTGTGCATCTGACTCCTATAGCAGATTACATTTTCAATATGCAATTCAAGTAATACACTTGTTGGCTACCTCCATGGGTACACCTCATCCTTAACACCTTGACATTAGCAACAAGCAATCTTCATCGCTAATCCTTTGAGTGATGTGAGCTTTCATTCTAACCGGATGGGGATGTGAGTATGGGTTGCCCTCCTATATTTACCAATAGAGTGTGATAGAGGGGGGTTGAGTGTGACTAGTATTCTCTTCAATAAATTCTTGAGAGGTTAGAAAATCGAGGGACATTTCGGCCATTAAAGCTAGGTATGTTTTCATTTATTTATGCACACAACACAGGAGGGCCTCCTCCATCATCAATACACACATCACTCTATTCGAATCATTGCACTACAAGGATCCTTGGCCTTCCTTCTTACACCTATGCCAAATGGGTTGGGACTAAATGATACATCATCAACTATGCACATTGGCATACACCTTCTAAATCATCCCTCTTGTTGATTTCTCAACCAACTGTGAGATATGGGTTTCAATTATTATCCATCGACTGATGTGAGTTATGGGGTGAGTGCTTGATCTATCATCTTCACGTGAGTGATTGTTGACATGCATATTGTATTCTTCATCACATCAACACCTAAATCGGAGTTCTTCATCACAACAATGCTACCTCCCTAAGTGTTGTTGTATGGTCCCTACCATGATGGATGAGTGTGACATGGTAAGCCATGGTACCTCCTATCAACGACTATGACCCTTCATGTCTTAGCGATGGTTTACCACCTTGGTTATTTGCATATGGAGCCAAGTTTTTCTAACCCTATCCCCTTTATTTACAAGTGCGAGTCATGTTTTAAGTGTGGGGATGTTAGAGTCCATATTTTTTTCATGTCTTAGGCATTAGGAGAAATATGGATTCTCTTTTTTGCCCCTTAAGGGGTTTCTCTCACCTCTCTCTCTCTCTAAAAAGAGATTCCAAAATAATATTAGAATAAGAGATCTTTTACAATCAAGCAAATATCGTGTTTTTATTTTCAATAGATTTCACCTATTATTTTATTCTCAAACTGTAGGATAAGGTCAACTTTTTCTCAAAATCCTAATAACTAAAAAAATACAATTCTAGTTCCTGTAAAAATGGAGCCAATCATTAATATACGACTCTTTAATACCCTCATGACTTTTTGATATGAAAATATATTAGAATCATTCTCATTCTTACTTCTTAAAAGGGTGAAAGTTAAAAAATGATATAAAATGATGTACACATCATATTTTAAGATTATTTTTTACCTAGAGACATCTTTTTGACTCTAAGAGTTTTCTTGTAAATTTTTATTGCTTTTGGACAAGCATATGCCTATTTCTGGGCATTTCTTCATTCCCTCTCAAAGCTCTAGTTTTGTCTGAAATTGTGTACTCTTCTCCTTCCCTCAAGAATATGGTTTCTTGCATACAAATTCTTCTGAAGAAATACTCAATACTATCTACAACACTCTCTACCTTGCTACAAGTAATCTCAAGAGTGGTTTTGATAGCACTTGCTGAAATCAAATAATCTCTATCTATAATACTCTCTACCCTGCTACAAGCAATCTCCCTCTTCAGTACTGTGCTATAAGATATCTTCCTCTTCAACACTTGGAGGTATCTTTATTTTTTAAATCTCTATGATTTTATTATTCTTCATAGTTGTTTAATCCTTAAGTGTCAATTCATAGAGAGAGAGAGAGGGGGGGAAAGAGAGACAGAGAGAGAGAGAGAGAGAGAGAGGGAAAGAGGGAGAAGGGAGGGGGGGAAGAGAGAGGACTGTGTGAGATGAACTTATAAGAAAATAAGTGATAGAGTGATAGAGAGTAAATTAGGGCAGAAGATAAGATGATGTTATTGTTCCCCACTAGCCAAGCTTCTGTATAAATGTGTTTAAATAACTTTGATAAATTCTTCTTGCGAGAGAGAGAGAGAGAGAGAGAGAGAGAGAGAGAGAGAGAGAGAGAGAGAGAGAGAGAGAGAGAGAGAGAGAGAGAGAGAGAGCATGTGTGTGTGTGTGTGAATACTTTAGATAGAACAGAAGATAAGATTGGATGCTGATTAGAGGTAGATTAAAAGCTAAGATTACAGACAAATTAGGTATTGATTAGGGTCTATCATGACTAAAATCAAGAGAAAGAGACAAGATCCAACTGGGTAAAAAAGAACACAGATATACTGAATCAAAGGGGTGTAATTGTGTGATTTGAGCCAATCTAGAATTAGCTGCATGCTGCTGGATTGATGTTGATCCCTGCAGCTCCCAGATATTTAAACATTTTTGTTATTGATCAGAAAATTGGTATCGACTCCTTAGCTTACTATTAATAAAAGGGGTGTAATTATGTAATGTTAAAATTGGCATATATTTTTCTTTACAGGATGCAGGTTTAGGACGTACCAAGAGAAAGAGAGACATTCACTTTCAATTAGAGGATGCATATGCACAAATGTTCAAAAGAACTCTAGAAAGGGATGATGCAATAAGATACATGATGCAACAAGAAAGAAATGCATGGAAAAAAACATGGACCTTTGGGTTGATGGGTGCATTTATCCACCCGACCAGTCATTTAAAGGCCACCACTATTTGAAGGGCTTACATCATTTGTAAAGTTTGCTTGTGAAGGCAATGAAGGATTGTATGGATACACATACAAACTTATCACACAAGGATTAGCAAGGGTTCATCAAGCCTTGACAAATATGCAGACAAGATTACAAGAGAATATGTATTCTTTGATGAAAAATGATATATTATTGGCTGAGAAGAAGGATATGGAGAATGGGAGCCTACAACAAGCAATGTCTGTCATTAAAGATGCTATACAGACTACACACATGCAAAATATGGAGTTACAATCTAAAGTTGTGGACTTAGAGAAGGAGAATTGAAACATAAAGAGAGGAAGCTCACAAAAACTTTGGAGATTGGGCCTAGTTTAAAAACCAAAGAAGCACGTCGGCACATACAATTAGTTAAACCAATTCACCAATTAACCAAATGAAGTGGACAATATCATAGACGCATATATGCTCACAATCTGCTACAATGAGAAATATGTTTCCTCATGCAGAGAATGATACTATTACCAAAGTCCTAAGCAAGGATATGGTCAAAAATACATTGGAAAATCGTAAATTCAGGGACATTGTGAATGGTGTCGCAAGTGAACATCTTAGGAATGTGAGCAACTTGTTTACTGGTACAGATGCTCATGGATACGTGTCAAGGTGGGAATAAGTTTAGAGTCATATAGTATGCTCTATCAACAATTGGATACATTATTTAAGCAAGTCTTCAAAACTAAGTGAGTAACGCCTCTGCTAAAACCATTTCACGTGAAGAAGGCTTGAAAACAACTAAATGAGAAAGTTTTAGAACTAATTGGCGAGCCAACGCATCTTGAAAATACACACATATTGAAGTATGGTTCCAAAGAAGTTGCATTTGTATTGAATGCATCCAACAACTTTGTATTGGATATATGTAGGGTTCAGATTGCTATGGTCAAGTTCTACAATATGTCTATGGAAGAATGTAGAAGCAAAGTTTGTCCTCAAACTTGATGAGAGTGAGATTATTAAGGGGCAAAAACTTGAATGTGTGAGTATAACACTTATGAATCGAGTATTGGATCCCAATATCGATGAAAACCATCCTTTATACTTCAGTATATAGTCAAAGAATGAAATATGGTGGCTTGCAGCATTTGAAGTAACAAAGGAGGACCATGAAGTACTTAAAGTTTTTTTTAACCTCACTAATATACACAGTGTTATTTAACAGCAAAATAATGGAGCAATTTTACACATAGAGGGGTTTGGGGACTATCAAGTTGAATGGGATCTTGCAGGTGATTTAAAAACATTGATGTGTATGTTTGGTTTATCAAATGCAAAAAATGCAAAATTTCCATGCATATACTGCATGCAAACTAGGAAGAAAGGGAAAGATGGAAAGAAAGAATGGCTTGCCAAGGCAGGACAACAAGGTGCTCCAACATGTGATCAAAAAGTCATGAGAAATGGAATGCTAGTTCTAGTGGATCCAAACTGGCGCCCTATTTTGGAAATACCACTAACAAGTGTTCACTTTTGCACATTGCATTGTTTGGTTAGAATAATTGAGAAGCTAGTATATGAATGTATGTGCTTTGCATAGAAGATGTAGCCTATGTCAGAAGCTGATATATGCAAGAAGGTAGAACGAGTCCTCTCTGAAGTTGGATTGCAAGGGGGCCAAGTAGAAATAAAAAAGGACGAGAAAAAATCGGAAAAGAGTGAAAATATCCCTTGTAAACCATGCTTTGGTGGACCCAAGGCTAGGAAGTTTATATCTCCACCTCGAGATGAGGAAGGCAATATACTTGTAAAATAACCAGAGAAGTATGAATCATGGAAAAAGTTGCACCTTGTTGTTCCAGATTGGAGCAATGGGGGACGAACGAGGATTGCAAAGGCAGAAGTGTGGATACGCCTAGATAAATTAACAGCTCTCTTACAAAAGTTGAGGTTTCGGGATGGTGATGCATATATATTTAAAGAGACAGTTACTAAATTTCGTAAGTCCATGGTGGAGGCATGGACTACAAACAATATAACACACTACATGGTCAATATTGTCACCATTACAAAAAAAATCATCATTTCGAATTAGTTTGTGTTTCTAATCTCTCCTCTTGAGTAGCATATACTTGAAGCACATGTCCATACTTTGCACATCAAGGAAGTTTGGTAGTATGGTCAACTCAAGGCATGGAACGATCTCATTAGCAAGCTCACTGTGCTTTTCAAAAGGCAACTAATCATGGATGTGGCATCAATGATTCCAATTCTATGAGGAAATTATTACAATGGTGGTATAGGAGTTTATAGATATGATATGAGGAAAAAGAAAAGAAGTCCAAAACCTCTCAAGCAGAATTTATAAGTAGGGCAATATATGAAGTGAGAAAAGCAAGATGAAAATAGCACAGCAAGACAATGCCACACAGAATGGTTGGCAACCCAAGAGAGAGATGGTAAGAAATGGAGACCTAGATAAAGATAATACTTTTGATGCATTTAGAGTCCACGAGAGAGCATAGGTACCTAGGATATGACACATCAATACTCCTATCTTTAACATGAGATGTCTTACAAATTTTGTTTAAAATTTCAAAGATTTGTCACTATGTATTTCAAAGTTGATTTCAAACTATGTTTTTTAATTTTAAAGTTCATTTACACCACAGTAAGTTTTAAAGTTTTGTACTTAAGTCAAGTCTCTCCTTTCATTTTTTTCCGATTACTCTTCACTCTACCCTCCACCTTTCTATCCTTCATTATCACAACCATGGCACGTTCCAAGCTTCCTATCAAGAAGGCGCCTACAAGAGCAAGAGCTCAACACTCTTCCGAATCTAGTGAGCTTACTGTGAGTGATAAAGGTCCCTTGGTGGCCAAAAATGGTGGCCCTACTGCAGCAAATAATAGTGGTGCTACTGTGTCCAGCAATGGTGGCCCTAGTGTGGTCAATAATGATGGTTTGCCATTGTCCAAAAATGGTGGTCCATGTGCTCCAGTTGCTCCACCACCCACTACTGCTCCAACTAGTAATACATGTCCTCCAACACATAAGAAGCGAAGATGGAGACCAGGCACAGCTGCGCTACGTGAGATAAGGAAATTCGAGAAGAGTGCCAACTTGATTATTCCTAAGGCACCATCCTCTAGATTGGTGCGAGAAATACTGCAAGATCTGTAGTTTAGGATATCATCACAAGTTCTTTTCAAGGAACGAGGCAAGGAATGTGGGGTGATGGTCAAGCCAAGCCTTGCTTGCTCTCCAAGAAACAGTTGAAAGTTACTTGATTGATCTAATGGGTGATTCTCAAGTTTTAGCCATTCATGCTCAACATATCACTATTAAGGCCATAAATATGGTTATTGTTCGTAGGATCCGCAACAACAAGGATGCATTTAATCTTAACGTCAACAATATGCTTTGAGAAGCTGCCTTGTAATTGGATCTATGTTTTTAGCTCAGGTTTGGTTGTAGATTGTAAGGAGCTTAGTTTTGGTTTATCTTTCCAGTAGACCTTCAAGTATTTGATAGTAGTGGTCTACAAAATGGAGCTAAATTTTGCCTAGCTCTAGTTGTGCTTGGTTCAATGCACTATCTACCGTGTATTTCATGGTTTCGTAATGCCAAATCTGACATTCGATATTCTATTTTGCCATTATTTGCATTGTGCATATTTTCAAGTTTTTAATTTTAAAAATAGTTTTATTAAGGATAAATTCAATGCGCAATCACACACACATCATTGATCAATTGTACATGGACCGATGCACAACACTATATACGATATGCGATATTCCATTTGACCCATGACTTATTTTTTGTGAATTTTTAAGTTTTCAATATTTCACGTAGTTTAGTTGACAACGCATTTAATATGCAATTGTGCGCAGTTAGTGTGGTGATGAGTTTTTCTGTTATTAGTGAAGTATAATCTAGTTAATGCATTTTCAAAAAATGATTAAACCGTCAATTTCATAAATCGAAATTTGGTGAAACTTCATCCACATGCCGCATCATAAAAACTCATGGATATTAAAAATTTGACCCCATCAAAAGTCTCTGGGATACCTATTTGGAGGCTGGCATCTTGGGCCCTAAATCTGGGGATATAGAGCCTCAGACACCAGCCTCTGGACAAGTGTGGATTCAGGGCCCCAGACGCCAGCCTCTAGACAGGTGTGCTAGAGACTTCTAATGAGGCCAAAATTTTTTCTGTAGTTGATATACCCTAGAGGAGTCCACAAGTAAAATTTCACGTCAATCGGATCACTGGTCATATTTTTCCAAAGCCTGGATACATTAATTCAGGTTTAAGGGTTTTTCGAAAAATTTTCTATAAGTTTAAAGTTTCACCTCATTTTACACATTTCACTTTTGAGTTTTGGGTTTTCTCTCCTAGAAGACATAGCATGCACCAAGCAAGCAGCTCGGAAACACCCTCCTAGAAATCCTATGTAGAGGCCACCTCCCCCAGCTCCACCACCACCACCACCACCATGCCAACATTGCAAGCATCGATGGAAGCTAGGCATAGTGGCTCTTCGTGAGATCTGCCATTACTAGAAGACCACACACTTCCTTATACCAAAGGCTCCATTCCAAAAGCTTACGTCATTGACTTATTTAGAGACTCGGTCTATACAGTAGTACATGCAAGGAGAGTCACTGTCACCGATAGGAATTTGCGGATAATGAGGTTCTTTCGGCAATGGAAGGATAGTCCTCACGAAAATCAACAACGATAGGGGTGTACTACGAAAACATATATGGAATGTAGCTTCCAAAGAGATTTTGTAAAACCCTGATTGTAATGGATCCCATGTAAAATGTTATGAATATGAATACAAAATTGCTGGTGCGTCTTATTTTTGTTTGTTTGCTTGTTATTTTTTTTATTTATATCTTTGAGTTATCGTTACATGCATTCCAATGAATACATGTTGTGCTTGAACTCGATAAAGCACTACATATTAAATTTAGGATACGAATCGTATTGCATATAAATCCGCCATAATATTCAAGTAAAAAACAATAATAAACAACACGTATGACAAACTACATTGCACACAAATCCAACAAATATCGATTTTCATTGCTTCAAGAGAATATTACAAATTACATTACATTGGTGATGAGATATCATTTGGCACTAAGTACATCTAGTCTCTCCTAAGCTTCTTTGAGCTAGACTCCCCATGGTCATAGCTATTCTTGATCATAGGCAGCAACACATTTCACCCTAGTCCTTCTTGCCTAATGATATTGGGATCTTCAACGCCAGCAACCATGACATGGGCCACCATGGAAAAAGTGGCCCAGACCTAGTACTAGAGAATAAGTAGAGGAGCTTCGAATGTCGAAGCAACACTACTTTCTCCAAGCTAGAGTTTGTTGGGATGGTCTTGAAGGGCCTAGCCTTCATTAGTGCCCTCAACTTCAAGAAGTTCTCAGGAAAAGCCGGAGAGCATATCTTATGGAATTAAAAAATGTCACTCACAAGCTGGCCGATATACTCCTTCAATGCCGAGTCCTGCACCCTTCCTTGGCTACCAGATTGGCCACCTTATCTAGATGAAAATTCATCTATATAGACAATGTCTTGCATCACACAAGTTCAGTGTCAGACTTACTGTGTCAAACTCACTATGCATGGAGTGTGGTAAAGATATATACATTGGATTTGCATCAAAATTTACCAATAGGGCCTTTAGGGCATCAGGAGTATGCACATTAAATTTTGTCGAGATCGGGCTCCAAGAGCTCTCGTGGCCGGAGGATCGCATTTGGGAGCCTGAATCTGCAGAATCAGGGCCCCAAATGCAAGCCTCTGGCCATGGAAGCCTATAGATTCAGGCCCCCAGATGCGAGGATCTGGCCAAGGCAACTCTAGCTACCCAATCCCTAGAGATTCAGGCCCCGAGATGCTAGCCTCCGGCCAAGGCAGCTCTGGGGGCCCAATCCTGACAAAATTTGATGTGCAGACTCCCAATGTCCGAGAGGCCCGATTGGTAAATTTTGATGCAAATATGATAACATTAATCTAATAACATTACATTCTCTACATCATCTATCTATTGCTATAATGGAGCATCCAGGTCTACTTCTACAACTGGGACACCCTTGTCTCTCTCTTAGGAAGGTACTGAATAGTCCAGTCAAAGTCCAAAAATGTTTTCTTGTAACCACTCGAACTCCTCATCTGAGATCTCATACTGTGGCGCCGCATTCTCAATCTGCTCTTGGAAGCTCATAATGGCAGAGATGTCATCGACACTCATGCCGTCATATCGAGCCACCTCATCAACATGTGTTGGCGCATCTTGTATATCAAAATCTATAAAATCATCAGGTCCATCATGCACCACGATACAATATAGCTCTTCTTCCCTTAGCTCCAAATTTTCTAGTACATCCTTCATAAGTAAATATTCCACCCCCTCGATGATGATAGAATGGAGAGAAGCAAAGGGTGGCTCATCGCTTGTCGGCATCTCAACAGGGTAAGGAGGTGGGTGTACAATGGCTAAGCTTTGTACTGCCTCTACTCTCGAATCAAGTGTGATCTCTTTACGCTCCCTCTCAAAATACTCTAGCTGTGGCTGAGAGGGTGTATCGATGTCTTCATCGCTGTCCTCTTGCACCTCAGTGCACAAAACATATATGGCAAATGTTGCATCGCGCTCGATGAGATCCATCATGGCATGGTCCTGGGATGAGGTGGGCACGGCTCTGGCACATAGATACTGCCCCACATGTATGAGGGATTGATTTACTACCTTTCCATGACTTGATCCAGCACATAAACTATATAGGAAATCTATGGGGACCCATTTGATAGCAGAGTTCGGAATAGAGTAGGTGAGAGGGTTTGCCGCATCACAAAACAATGCCAATATACTAGAGCTAGGGTCTACGGTGGAAAGTGAGCTCTCTAGACTCAAGGTTGCGCAAAACCCAGGGTATATCTTATGTGTGCGTAGCATGTGGAGCTAATCCATGCGGCAAAAGTGGGAGTGGTAGCCATGGCACACAAAGAGAGAAGGGAGGAGAGCACAAGTTGTAGGGAAGTAGAGAATGAAAGTGAAAATGAGTTTGGAGTTATAGCTTTTATGTATCCAGGGTTTTAAATAAAGGTTCTTTTTTAACATTAAAGTTTCAAATTAAAACTCTTACCTTAGTTTCTTTATTTCAATACTTTAAAGTAACCATTAAAATTACTCATATAGACAAATGCTTTGTTCTACATTATTATATCCTCGAATATACTCAGATCGTTGAGTATATGCAAGTCCAGCTCTACAGAAAATATAGAAAGTTTTAAGAAAATAAATACGAAAGACCTTCAAAATCCCTTGGATCCAATTTGATATTTAATTATAAGAAATAAGTAGAAGAGATTAACTCTAATATATTATTATGCAAAGACAATATTGCATAGGTTATAGAACTCCAACCTGCAATTTAATTATGATTTTAAACAGCATGATTGACTAATTACAGTATGTATTATTGCACACTTGGATCATACTAAACTAAGATTATCTAAATTGAAAGTACTGAGAAGTTTTAAAAAAGTTTATATTCGTTCTTTATATTAAAAAATTTACAAGGATTCCACTATCTCAAGGATATGTGGAGAAGCACATTGTTTACATGTCATGGATTGCTCACTACGAATCCTGACCTTTCTATTATCTAACTTGAAATAGAAGTTGCAGAGGGGCTCATTGGACATTAATTGGATTTCTTGTCTCAGAAAAGAAATGGGCCAATGACTCTCTACACTGACCACAAAAGGATTATGACCATTCCACAAGATAACCACATCTATGAGAGCTGTATGTGTCTCATCTCGAGTATCTTGATCCAAACTGATCCACTCCCCTCACAAAAGTCACCATCTTCTATATTGAAAGCGAATTCACAAAGTTTTTCTAGCGATGAAATACCTGTAATAAAAACAAAAATAATGGTAAGTAAATGCGAATAACACAACAATTCATCTAAGCAAGACCTATGTCAATCAAATCAAGGCATTCAAAGTAGTGAAAAAGATTTACCTGAATGTGAGATTAGATTGGTTGACCTTGCATTCAATCATCTCATCAAAATGTGTTCTTTTGACTTGCCAAGACTCACCCAATAGCTGACTCATCCATTCCTCGGATGGACACTTGCACTGATAAGTAATCTTTATTTTCTTAGAACATCACATGAACCAAACAAATATGCAAACAATGAGAATGGAATAAACCAACTAAGATGCACATCTTTGGAGCCTGTGGTGGGTTTCATAGCACTATTGATGTCAGATTTTATCTTCGACTTACATGCTCATGACAACTCCAAGCTACCAATCAACCATTCATCACTTATGTTTTTCCTCTATGAAGACATCTATGATAATCAAATAGAAAAGTTACCTATTAGCATGCGTATAATTTGCAAATGTTCCCTCTAAATGAAATGAAATTTGAATGGACCAATTTTAAAAAAGCATTGTACCTGCAATTCTTTTCACAAAGAAGCCTAGAGATGTTGAACAAGAAGTTGACTTATAACAAGACCATTATTCCTTCATTGACAAATTCCTAGGATACAAAAACAAAAGAAATATCGAGTCAAAGCATACATATAACTTACATAGGCTTTGTCCAAATGAGTTGAAACTTAACCATGGAGCAACAAAAAAAAGTGGCAATATACATGTGGCTCTCTTTGCAAAGAAGCCCAAAGATGTTGAAGAAGTTGAGTTTTTAAAAAATCATCCTTCTCCACCCTCAAAGACTATGGAAGTAAAAAAACTAAGGAAAACTTAGTATGCATATAGCTTGCATACATGATAAAATTTAACCATGGAGCAACAAAAAAATAAGACAACATACCTGTAACTTTGTTTACAAAGAAACCATAAGATATTGGAGAAGAAGTTGAGTGTTCAAAAGATCATTTTTCTTGACTGTAAGAGACTCCTAGAGTACCAAAACAAAAGAAATTACATGTTAGAGAATGCACATAACTTGCACAGGTTTTGTCCAAACAAGATAAAACTTTACCATAGAACATCCATGGAAGAGAACAATATACCTGTAAATTTTTGTGAAGAAAATCTTAGGGATTTGGTAGAACAAGCTTTACTCTCATAAAACATGTGAAATTCACTCTATGTTCGTGTAGAGGAAATGAAATTTCACAGGGTTACAGATAGGAAAAGCAATAATGAGGCTGTAAGATTGCGTCAAGAAGGAAGAAGCGGAGAAAGAGATATGATAAATTTGAGTTCCGCCTAAGAAAGATAGGGAAACTGAAAAGGGGAGAAATGAAAACTCAAATATAAAAAAATAAGAAAAATGAAAATTCAAGTCACAAACTTTCAAGAAGTGTCAGCATTGTATTCCCCCTTATTTTATTACTGAGGGAAGATTTGGGACAAGATATAGCTAGAAGATTCATGTTACATGAATCTGGAATCCCAGCTCTCTCTTTGGTTAGGCCTATATTTCTTTATTCACTCCTTAAGGGGAAAAAAAGAGAGTCCATATTTCTCCTAATGTTCCTAATACTTAGTACCCCCTCCTTGGTGTAAGGTCTTAAGTGTGGGGAAGCATCCCTGCACATCTGACTTGCATACCTTCATGGAAATATCCCTATCTGATCATTCATGTATACCATGTCCTAATTTTCCCCTAATGGGGTTCCTTTCCCACCCACCCATTCTCTTTTCACCCCCCCCTCCCCTTGGGGTCGTTCCTTGTCCGTTTTTTTAAATCCTTTATTTTGCCACTTTTCCATGTGAACGCATTCTACATTCATCAAAATTAAAATTTGATCCTATAGCCTTTTTTGTCTCTTTGAATTTTCCATTTTTCTTTTTACAGTCCTCAGTTTCAAGCTATGTTTTATGAGCTATTAATTTTTGAATCATTTTTTGTGATTGGGATGTGTTTCCATGCGAACATACATTTTTCACTTCGGAATAGCGATTTGATGTGGCAACCCTGCCCTATACCTTTCCTTTTACATTTTTGTTTTTATTGCTCATCATTTCGGTGCACGGTGTCGTCATGTTGGGGGTCGAAGGTCTGCCACAAAGGGGAGAGAGGAAAAAGACAGGGGTTTGATGGATTCTCAGGTTATGGAGAGAGTAGATGAGATAGAGAGTAACCAATATCTTACATAGCCGTGTCATACAAGTTTACCATAATAAACTTGGATCTGATTACATCAATAACCATGAGGTTTATGCATAGATCTATATCAGATTTTTTTCCATTTCCTACAACAAATTCAAGCTCTAATGCCCTCCATTTCATGAAGATACATGTATTGAGACTTCAAGATACAAGGTATAGAGAGATAGAAATCATTACAACTGACATAGAGTCCAAACGATGATTAAAAATGCATCAATAGAACCACAAATGTACTTCAGTCCTACATTAAAATAGTAATTTCCAGCCCTCAAACTTGACTCAAAAATGTATACAAACTCATGGGAAAGTCTCTCATTACAATCTCAACCAATGCCCTATTATTTCGGGAGCACTGTCTACACAAGGAAGTGATTAGATTTTAAGAAACCCCTTCAAATGAATGAGTTTTAATGGCTGCCTTGTTTATGACAGTTTTGAGAGAGCCTATTCAGCCCATACTCTTGACTTGCCCCAAAGTCACTCAAGTACTTGGGCACAAGAAGGGCTTCAATGATACATGAATATGGTAAGAGAATGGAAGAAAAAGCTCATAAGAGCAGGCTGAATACTTTATCTCTATTTTTCCCTTTCATGGACTATCATACAACTCTTTTCCAAGTTACCAAATGGATGGGGCAAAAGGACTCTTACCTTCTTTGTTTGTATCTTCTCTTGATCTTCAGTTTGCTTTGTGTTCTCATGCTTTGGAGCATTCACCATAGTCTTCAACTCTCCCTCCATCTTCCATAGGTGTACAAGCCAAAAAATGCACCGCAAAATGCGGGCTGGACTCCTCTCCTTCTTCCACACAAAAAAGAGTTCATATAGATCATATACAAGTCATATAAGTCCTTTGCAACTATTACTCCATGTCACTTGTGGACCTAGTCAACTTTGGAGTGCTCTTGACAAAAGTTGGATCTTCCAAGCTAATGAACTTCATAAATCAATGTGACATAACCTGTAAACTATCAATTACCACTTGTTGATCAAGTTGAAGGTCCTCATATACACTAGCATTGACATTTTTCTTGATACAAACTGAAAATTGCATGTCAAGTTACAAAGGAACTTATGAGATTAGATGACATCTAAGACAAATGTAAGGGAATAATGACTGAATTATGTATGAAAGTTTCTTATGTGGATCCTAATGAAGTTCTTCTGCAAACATAAAAACTCCATGTTTTATGCCATGAACAGAAAACCCTTTGACATTCACCCCCTCCTAGCCTGCACATCCTCCGACATGTGCCACTTCATGAATTTGCAGGTTAAGGAGGCTCTTCTTCTGACATATCTTCATCTTTATCCTTTAAGTATTCTTCTTCTTCCTTGTCTTCAAGTAGATGACTCACATCCAAGTCATCAAGCTCATAAGTAGAAGACCCTCTTCATTTGAAGAGCTTGATACGTTGTCGGCTATTGGTATCTTGATCATGGTCCCATCCATTTCAACCAAAGTGTAAGTTGTCAAGATGAGCGGATCTAGAGCATGGCTATGGCGGCTTGTAGGCATAGAGTAAACCCATGATTATGAAAACAAAGACACTTTTTGTTACACAAGTGAATTAGATTCCAAGATGGAAGCTTGGACTCATAAACACAATCTTGTGTATGATTGACAATGACAAGAGACTTAACTGAAAGTACAAAGCATCATGACATTGTATTCATTCTATATGAAAAGTTGTAGTCAAGTACAAAGCTTTATAGTTGTTGGATGGGTAGCAATCTTCCCTCTCTATGCATATGGGATTACTGTAGCCTGCATGTCCTAAGCCCAGACTGCCTCATAAAAAGAGGCTACATTAGGTGTGATTGCAAATATCTCAACATAAGTAGCATTATCATGTACTACCTTCACCACATATGGTCCAAACCATCTCTTGGCTAGCTTCCTATGAGCACTATATTGATTGTCTAGGCAGCTATCATAGACATGTACCCAATCATTCTCTTGGATAGCTCTTGGACGGAATCGATGACACTTGTCAAACCTCTTCTTATTCTTCAACCTCGTTGCCTTCAGCCTTTCAATGGCTGTCTTGACATCCTCTGGCCTTTTTTCAAGCTATGCGCAAAATCAACAGCTCTTCTCTATTTATGCCTTCATCCCAAGGCAAGATACTCCATGTGATAATAGACTCCTCAATAGGCATAATAGGTGGCTGCCCATGTATTAGTTCAGTCGGCATATAACCTGTCACTACACTATGGGTAGTTCTATCAGCCCATAATGAGAATGGAAGCATTTTAGGCCATTCTCTCATCTTCCCTCTGCAAGACTTTGCCAAAGCTTTGAGAATCGGTTGATGACCTCTTTCACTCTTACCATTGCCTTCAGGATTGTAGGCTGATGTAAGAGATAGCTTGATTCCCAATTGAGCAAAGAAATGCCGAGCCTCATCGGCATCCAATTCTCCTCTATTAGCAGTTACTTTGGCAACATATCCATACCTGCAAAACACTTCTTCAAGTGAAAATCTACAAATAGCTTGAGTGGTCTTTGTTGTCAAGGCTTTACCTTCCACCTGATTTGTGAGATCTTCTCTAGCAAGCACTAGATATCTCATGTTCCAAATTCCTGTAGGCATGGTTACTAAATCAATAACCCATCTGTAATGAATGGATAAAGGAAAGATAGGCTAAAGCCCATCTCTATGCTTAACTATAGAGTACATTTGACAAACATGACAAGACTCAACAAAATGCTCAATGTCTTTATACATGTTTTGCCACCAAAATTTCTCTTTTATTTTGGCAAAAGTGCCCCATATGCCTCTATGGCTAGCCAATAAGCTTTCATGAAATTCTTGCATGACATGTCTTTGAGTCTTCTTTCCTCCTAAGACACGAACAGGCACTCCTCCTTTCTTCTTCGCATGCCTCCAAAGGTAGCTGTCTTTGAGAAAGAAGCCATAAGCCTTTCTCCTGATTCTCTTGAACTCTTCATTGGTCCAATCTTCCTTCTTTGCCATAGTGCTCAAGTATTGGCCAATTTTTAGCCAATCATTTGCATATTTTTCTTCCATAAAATGAGAACAAACTAAAACAAAGCATTGAGCATGTTGTCTTTTAGCTGCCCACCATCTTTCCATGGTTGTTTCTTCATTCTTTGCTGCTATAAATTCTGTTACAACAGCAGTACCTATTGTACTTGCTGTAATTAATGATGTACCTACATTTATGACAGTTGTACCATCATTAAGAACAGTTGTACTTGCTATTTTTTTATTTGAACCAACAATTACAACATCATTTTCAGCAAATATAGACTCTGTTACTTCCTCATCCATCATCTCTTCACATGAGTGTGCACCCTAATTGAGCACACACTATTTTGACACTTCACAAGGGGACATTCTATCACTATAAATAGGAACCTTGGGGTTAGTGAAAAAGGAGGAAGGGAGAGTAGAGGGATGCATAGGACTTCAACATATGCGAGAAGGGTTTGATTTCATTGTTCAATCATGAGTGCTTGTCAGAGTGGATGGGCAAAGTGCAATCTTTTATGCTCTTGACAGGTGAGGATTTGAGAGTATTAAAGAACTAAAGATGCATAAACTACCTAGCACAGTGTAGGCTAGGCACTAAATCTTCATTTGCATTCATATTTTCTAATGGGCATTGGGTGTATGAAGTGCAAGGATAACTTCCAAGTGCATGATCAATACAAGCATGAGTGTTTGATCAATGTGGTACATTAATGGTATGAGCATGGCTTTTTTAGGTGCACGAAGGGACATGAAGGACACCTATCAAGTCATCATTAGAGTGAGGATCCGGGTTTCTTTTCCATCGAATGAGTTGCAAGAAAGTGGGGGAGTGTAGCATCTACTTTCAACAAGACAGGAGAGGTTAAGAAGAGAAAGTGTGTTTTGCTTATGGGAATATTTATCTACTTATGGCCATAGAGAATTTGGGGTGCCTATTATAGTATTATTTTCTTCTATTTGGGTGGTTAGTTCAGGCCTACTATATGTGTATAGCATGGGCATATGAAGTATAGGTGTGTTCGGGTGTGTGCTATGTGCTTGTTGTGTATACATACAAGCACTATCAAGTATTGTGTGTGTAAGTGTTGGTCTCTTTGTGCTTTTGTTGTTTGGGGGACCTCTAGGTGTGAAAAAGTGCAAAAGGAGGGTCAAGAAGAGAAAGTGTATTTTGTTTATGGGAGTATTTATCTACTTATGGCCCATAGAGAAATTGGGGTGCTTATTATTTTATTCTATTTTGGTGGTTAGTTTAGGCCTACTATATGTGTTTAGCATGGGCATAACAAGTATTGGTATGTTTGGGTGTGCCATGTATGCTTGTTGTGTATATATATGAGCGCTATTAAGTATTGTATGCATAAGTGTTGGCCTCTATGTGCTTTTGTTGTTTTGGGGACCTCTAGCTATGAAAAAGTGCAAAAAGGAGGCTTACCTACAAGAGTCTCAAAGGGCATATATGAAAAAAAGGATGTGGTGTGAAAAAACAAAAAGTGGTGGAGTTTTTCAAGCCAGAGTTAGAAGGAGGAAGAAGGGGGAGCTACCATTTTTGAGAGGGAACAGAGGTGGAAAGAGAGATGCCATGATATAGGGATAGATCCTCTGTATCTTTTGCAAACCTTATTGTGTATCTGAGGCAAGCTACTTTAGCGTATTTTGGTTAGAGTGTCTTTGAGGCAAGGTGATTTTGATCGAAGACACTAATGGAGGCTCCTACATGATGTGCAAGGAAGCGTATGCTATGAAGAAGCATGTTGCATATTCTTGCCATGATAGAAAATCAAAAGGGGGGATCTGGTAGGTTAGGGAAGGCATTGTAGTAGGAAGTATATATCAACAATTTGAGTGGATTATTCCCAACGTTAGCAACTCAAGTGACTCTTGAGAAGTGGCAGGGAAGATGACCATTGCATCAATTTAAGAGGGAGTCTTTAACCTACCCGGTGGGAGTAGTAAGTCTGAAGATTTTTTAAAGGACACACTAGTTTGAGCACAAGGAAAAGGAGCCACTAGTTAGTTTGGCCCACGAATGGAGTCATGGTGGAGAATGAATGCAGCAGCCTGCAAAAACAAAGCCCCAATAGGAGCTCGTGATAACTGAGAGGAAACTAGGAGCTGATAATTAGACATTGTAGCATAAGAAGGAATAAGAACATATCGCCCAGCCTTGATGAACATGAGTTGGAAAAATGGAGCTACACTTAGCATGCAATGAGAAGATTAATAAAGAGAGAGAAGTGCATGAGTACAAGTTCGAGCACTATTGGCTATGGAAAGGAAGAAAGTGAATTGATTGGAGAAGGGAGGTCAACATATCTAGAGAGGAAGGTGCTAGTTAACCTAACTTTACCCTTGTGTGAGGTGTTGCAACTTAGTCTATTTGAGGAGCAGTGAGAGGCATCTGTGTTTTAGTACAAACTAAAGCTTAAACCATAGGCATGTTGGAATAATTAGACCTATTTATTAACACAACTACAAGGGATGCAAATGATGTCATGAAATGGTGAGATACTAACCTAAGGTAATTTACATAATAAGGTGTTGATAAAGCCTAGTTGGTCATGAGAACCTGTTGAGCTATACCAAAGGCGACGAACAATAAGAGAAGAGTGATGTAAGTAGAGAAATTACCTATAGTAATTTTGAATACAAAGATATAGTAAAGCTTAGATCTCAAGCTTTAGAATAATTGAGATATGCTAGAACTTTTGTATGGGTTTTCTTAGCTAGTATGGGGTTTCTCTACTTGGGCATTATACTCTAAGGTTGGTTTCTAATGGCCAAGCTATCTTTGAGCCCTAAGATCCTTAGCATTTCTTTTCTTTGGGTGGCTTGCTAGCTATTACTTTCCCACACTAAAAGTCCACCTTATTTTCATTGGCTACATGTTCCCATTCGTTGAGGGTCACTGAAGCTGGACCCACCACGTTGGAAGGTCTTGCCACATTAGGCATGCTGACCTTTTTACAAGGAGGCATGGTGGATGGAGAAAAAGAAAGGGGATAGGACTCGGGTAAGTTACTCATGAATATGTATGTGCATCATGTGGGTTCAAAATAAGGTATTTTTAAATTACAATTTTTATATATTTTTTACATATAGAAGTATGCAATATTAAGGGTTTATTTAGAGATTGAATAGAAAAGGATTACGTTTTATTCAGGAAAAATTCATAGATAAGGATATTTATAAATAGGCCTTGAACACAGGTGATGTAGAGAATATACATATAGTAACTTCCCAGAGGGATAGGACAAGGCAAAAATGTCTATTAACTTCATGAAAGTATTTCAAGAATTTTAGTATTTACATTCAGTCCCACCCTCTACACTCTTTTTCTTTTTGCTCCTTTCAATCAAACATCCTCGAGCTATCGCTTGCCTCTCCTTTCTTTCTTTCTCTCTCTCTCTCTTCTTCTTATTCTCTCTATGGCTCTCTCTCTCTCTCTCTCTTCTTCTCTCTCTCTCTCTCTTTTTCTCTCCTATGCATGCCACTCTCACTAGAAATGGCTCATCTCAACATGGCTTCACTCTTTGCTTCCCATGCTCTATTCTTCTTGCCTTGGTCTCTATTTATAGGAGAAGGGGAGGGGGAGGGGATGGGATATTTGTAGATGTCATCACCATAATTGAGGTGTCACAAGGATAGGGATATTTTTTTGGAATCAGAGGAGAATATCAACTTGTCAAGTTGTGGCATAAAGAATGAAATAACTTTTTGGAAGAAGCCTATGTGTCATTCTGAATGAAAGAACTTTTTGGAAGAAGCCTATGTGTCATTCTCATGTAAAGTTTTAGTTGGATTTGAACTCTTCCCTTTTAATGAAGAGTTCTACTTAGAATTGAACTCTTCTTTTCTTTACTAATTCATTGAATTTTCTTTTCTTCTCTTTTTTATTTACATGTATGCCACAAATTCTCATGTGTTTTCTCAATGAGATCAAGGAGATGTTTGCAAGTCGACTCATTTACATGCATATAATAGGTTTTTTTTTGGGGGGGAACTTGCAAAAAGTAGGCTTTTTGCACATGTTCTTATGTGTGCAAATAAATGCATATCCATATGTGCCTAAGGATGAGTTTCCATGGAGAATATCTACTTTTTTATAACAACTAGGTATACATGTGTTCACCTGCATGTAAGTGAACACGTGCTCATGCATGCCTAAGAAAGCGCCCACGTGGAATTTTTTAACTCGCCGATCGAGTATGTTACAACTTTCTTGGGGTGTCTTTTTTAGCAATGAATCTCTGATTTGTTGAGCATGCTCCTCCTAGGCCTTAATTTTACCATAAGGGAACTTCAATTGCCAATATTTTTGGTTCAAATCTAAGCTTGCAATCCCCTAAAGATGAGAATTTATGGTATAATGCATTTAAAATAAATATCCCATGAATCGATTTTTGAGTCTGAATTGTCCAATCTTGCACCCTATTTTGACATATAGGTGCCCTATTTCCACATGTCTAACCACAATCACTTTTCTTTGAGGCTACCAAGCCCCAGAGGAAATTGAGTAAGACCATTGGGCAACTTGTACCACTTGTACTTCACCTCCAATGATAAAGGATGTACCCATAAAGACATGTATAAGCCCTAGAGTTCTTGTAAATGCCCTATTTTAGCCTATTTTGGGGTGGTGCACCTTTGGCATATGATAACTCTCTATTAGTTGTTGGATAAGGGTTTTTCTAATATAAATTTGATTATGGAAGTCTTCTAGGAGTGTGACACGATTCTCCATCATGATTCCATCTCCCACAATTGGAGCAAACTCTTCCCCAAAGCTCCTAGCATCCAAGTGGCAAGTGGTTGCAACCACAATCGATATAATAGAGTCCTAGATTTGAGGCATTCAACTATCCTCATTAACTCTTATTTATCTCAACCTTTCTTACTCTATTTGAGTTTTGAGGCATTCAACTGTCCTCCTTATCTCTTATTTATCTCAACCTTTCTTGGTCTATTTTAGTTTTCTCAAATAGATTTATGTACATATTACTTACTTTCTCAGAATACATCACATGATATTACATTAAAAAACATATCAATGTTCAAAAGGAAAAATTTGGGAGTCAATAAGCCTTCAACTCAAAAAATCAAATTGATTCATGCGATCATTGTCTTTATGGTAGGTAGACACACACTTCTCATAAGAAGTCTAGCATTACACGTATGGATGAACCTCTCATTCTTGTTCATTCTGATGGGTGTGGTCCCATGCCCTATGTTTCTAGGTGGTGTGAAGTAGTTAGTGAATTTCATTAATGATTATTCGCATAAGGTCTAGGCATATCCCATAAAGCAAAAATCAAATGTATTAGCTACCTTTCAATGTTGGCTTACTCTTGTTGAGAACCAGTCTGGGTATAGGCCAAAATACCTAAGGTTAGATAATGGGGTTGAATATGTCTCGAAAGCATTTGAGTAGTTTTGCAAGGATAGGGGTATTTAGCATCAATTGACTATCCCTTGTAGCCCACCCTAGAATGGTGTTGCAAAGCGCATGAATAGGATGATTCAATAGAGAGTCCATAGTATGCTTTGTCAAATAGTCTTATTGCATCATTTTTAGATAGAGGTAGTTACTATTGTACACTTGACAAACAGATCCCCATGTAGCACTACCATTGGTTGTCAGGTTGCAAAGGAGGTATGGTGGAAAAACCTCCGTCATATGCTCATTTGCGTGTTTTTGAATGTGAGCCTTTTTTTGGCATGTTCCTAAGGACAAAGGCAAAAATAAGATAGATTCTAAATTACTGAAATGCATCTCTCTTGGTTATGGGGATGCGAGTGAGATGGGCTATCACCTATGGGATGCACATGCTAGGAAAGTCATCCAAAGCCATGATATTGTTTTCCATGAGGAGAATATGAATAAGTAGCCTGAGTAGGCAGTTAAGGTATGTAGGGTGATATTTCAGGGGGAGCTCCTATTACCATATAGATAGCTAGAAAAGCCTATAGTAGTTGATGTTCCAATGCCACATGATCATGATGTTGGATAAGATATACAAGCCCCACAACATGTTTTGAGACAGTCTACTAGAGATAGACATTAGCTTAGTCTGTTTGAGCCATCAATATACTATGCCATGGTTTTGGTGAGTCCCTTACTTATGAAGAGGTCATTAAAAGATGATAGTCACTCTTGGGAGAGGACCGTGCAATCAAAGTATGACTCATTACTAAAAAACCATACATGGGATTTGGTTTCTTTGCCCAATGGGAACAATGCATTGCCATGCAAGTGGATGTATAAGTCGAAGAGTATCCCTGGATGCCCCAAGCCAACATATAAGGCTAGATTCCTTACTAAGGGTTTTAAGTAGAAGCATGGTATTGACTTTGATGAGATCTTTTCTCATGTAGTCAAGATGACTGCCCTACACTTAATATTAGCCTTGGTAACTCAATTAGATCTGGATCTCCATCAGATGGATGTAAAGATAACTTTTTTACATGCACGGAGGTTCACTCATAGTGAAGAAGACATGTCACCTGCGTGCAAGGACTTCTAAAAAAACCCTTATTGATAGTCCCTTGTATGCCATGGAGAAACCAATCTATGGAGAGAGGTGATCAAATGCATACCTCCCCTTCTTTTTTCCCTCTATCCCCTCCTTAAATTTAAGTTCAATATAAGAAATTAAGAGGGGTCTACCTCTAATGTATACACTTAAGTGTCCCCTTCCAAAAACCCCCCTCCCTTACACTCATGTGATACCATACAACATCTATAGTGAACCCCCTGGGCTTACATGGGGACTTGCATGATGAAATTTATATACATTAGCCTAATGACTTTCATGAAAAGGGCGAAAGAACATCTAGACTTGTCCAAGTTGAGAAACAACCTTAATGGTCTTAAGCAGGCACCTAGGGAATGGTATCATAAGTTTGATGCATTTATACATTCGTAGTCTTACTCTCATAGTGATATGGATTTGTGTCTCTACACAAAGAAGTCTTGTGATGGCAGCCTTATTATCTTGGTACTTTATGCAGATGATATATTGACTATGGAAGAGCTCATAATGAGCTAAATGCTTTGAAAAGCCAACTCAAGAAGAGATTTGAGATAAAAGGCATGGGATAGGTCTCATATGTCCTTGGGATGCACATCACGTGTGATTGCTCTAAGGGGCTCCTTTACTTGTCACAGAAGGAGTACATATAGAGGTCCTTGAGCAGTTTCATATGCAGGATGTTACACCTATCAGCTATCCTTTTCCTTCTCATGTAAAGGTTAGTCAAGCGAATTGTCTACAATTTGATGAGTAGAAGATTGAGATGGCCAAGAACCCTTATGCATCCACAGTGGATAGTTTGATATATGAGATGATAGCCACTTGTTGTGACATACCATTTGTAGTAGGAGTTTTGCACACTAAATGGCTATACTTGCTGGTAGGCACCATTGGATGTTGTGAAGAGTATAATGAGGTACCTTAAAGGCACTACAAATATGTGCATATGCTATGGTGGCCACGATATAAGGGTCATGGGATACCATGACTTTGATTATGTAGGACATGTAGATAGTAGGAATTCCACCTCTGGCTATGTCTTCACCTTTGTTGGAGGTGCTATTTCTTGGATGTCTAGGGTGCAAAAATGCACAGCCCTATCTACTACAGGCATTTAGGCTTTCAAGGAGGTTCTATGGTTAGGCCATCTAGTAGCAAACCTTGGTATTACTAATGTCATCTCTACAGTGCATTTAGATTCTATGAGTGCTATTTAGTTGGCCAAGAATCTGGTCTTCCATATGCAAAGAGGTGTATTATCACTTTATCATTGAGGACATGTCCATTGAGCTTGTCAAGTTCTCAACTGACCAAAATCCTGTAGGTCTGCTCACTAAAAGTCTCTTAGCAAAGTGTTTTTCCTTCCTTCAAAAGATGATGTGCATTGGATAAGATGACGTCTTTTCTCATCCTGTTGTATTTTATATGCATTTGTACTTTGTTACTTTTTTCTTGTTCTCTCCTCACTAGAGACACATTCACCTTTAAGTGGGAGGTTGTTGGGGATAAACGCGCATGTGCGTATGCCTCTTATATTTACTTCACACATCGTGACCGTATATCTATAAACTATAGGTGGTGGGCACTCATCATTGTTACTTCATTCTTTATTCTTTCAGTGACTAATAGAATAAGGGAGTTCGGTCATACATTGTGATTGTTGGAGTTTGCACATATGGTGTCTCTTGCTCTCTTGCGCCATAGCTCTTACTTTGCTCTTGCTTCCACTTGTGTGCTTCCATTCAAGATCCACCTTTCAATTTCATTCCAAATATTTCTAGTATTACCAATATTGAAAGGTAGATTTATAGTATAATCAATATTTTTTAGAAATGAAAATGAAAATTATAATGAGTATTGAGATATTGATATATAATATAGTTAATATTACTAGAAGTCATATAGTTAATATTCAAATATAGATCTATAACAGTAATCATTTTAATATTGCTTATATTCCAAAAAGATATCTAATGTTAGTAGAAATAAAAATGAATATAAAAAAGGGTTAAAATGAGGAGAAAAACCTGAAAAGAAAAATTAGACAAGAGATAGGTCAAGAACAAAAATAGTATCAAATTATTAGGAGTGATAGAAAACATCATGAACTTCCTAATTAGAGAGAATGCCTAGAAATGGATAGAAAAATGTTTTCTAGTCAGAGTAAGGGAGAAAATATTCAACATTAAAAATCTAAAGGAGGATGATAACACATAGCACACAATAGATAAAGGAAACTTTTTGACCGATAATTATTGAAAATAAAATGCTAATGAAAAATTATTTGACTTATAGCTATAAATCCTTACATTTAAACGATTCAATTAGGACAAGAGAAAAGCCTTAAATGAATATGAAAAATATTTATACTATCAAATGAGCCCCCCGCCCACCCTCACAATTTTGGACTTGCCCCTTTCTCCCAATCCTAGACTTGTATAGTAGAAGATACCATATATAGAAAGT
Organism: Lygodium microphyllum; assembly: GCF_053477565.2. Lineage (NCBI taxonomy): Eukaryota > Viridiplantae > Streptophyta > Polypodiopsida > Schizaeales > Lygodiaceae > Lygodium > Lygodium microphyllum. The sequence goes on from NC_141155.1 coordinate 131,123,889, forward strand.
TAAATAGGTGGGAGGCTTGACCATATAAGCATAGACTAAGCTTAAGAAGAGAAAATAATATACCATATATGAAACAAAAAATGGTGAAAAATAATAAACACAAAAAGGGGGCAATAAAAATTTTACACTTATAAACTAATTAATGAGTTTAAGGAGACCCATTTTTCTATTTTTGCACACTAAGAAATTTGTAATTATTGCTAGCTAATTCAAATATTGAACACTACAAGGAAACAAGGATATACAAGTGTTTGCAATGCAAATTAGCGGCGTCGCTATAATGATAGTACTCTGAGCGGGCAAAACACGAGCGTGGCATTTTTTTGCAAAGAATTTGAGAGAGAGCGGAAGGGATCATGGCTTTGGGAGGGAGAGGGAGAGGGAGAGGAAGAGAGGAAGATAGAAAGAGAGAAAAGGAGAGCTTCTCATTGCCGCCGCCATTCACAAAGAAGAGGAGGAATTGCACGAAGGAAAAAGAGGGGCTGTCGCGAAGAGGAGACGAAGAATCCATCCTCGGGCCTTTGTGGTGAGTACATTGCCTCCTCTTGATTTGTTCTTGTTCTTTCTTTTTTTCTTTTGTTTGTTTTTCTTGAGAATGAGGTGCATTGAGGGAGAAAGAGAGGAAATGAGAGAGGGAGAAGAAGAAAGGAAAAGGAAGAGAGAACAAGAGAGAGAGAGAGAGAGAGAGAGAGAGAGAGAGAGAGAGAGAGAGAGAATAAACATGAAAGATAACAAACAAAGAGAGAAAGAGAGAGAGAAATGGAGGGAGAGAGGAGAATGGGTGAGAAAACACGAGGGGGTGGAGAGAAACAAAGAGAGGAGCAACAAAGAAAGAGAGAGAGAGAGAAAGAAAGAGAAGGGGGAGAGAACATGAAATGAAGAGCACAAAGAGGTCGATAAATTGTATTAGGTTAGTTAGAAAACTAAAGCTACTCTTCGAGCAAAGGGGGTATTTAAATTGCCCATGGATTTTTCATACACAACAAAGTGGTCTTGGTTAGCTAAGAAAATTCCATTAAAAATGTGAAATGTTAGATTAGGTCAAGTTAGGAATGATCGAATGTCAACTATCCTAGTGTGTCATCCTAGATCCAAATCAATATGATTTTAGGGTCCTAAGTTGAGACTATACCTTATTAACAAAGCGAGGGCGTCCCTGAGTTGTACGTCTCTGCTTATATTGGTTTTTTACATATACACTTAGTTGTGGTTGATGCATATTACTCCCCCTCATTTTTCACTTTCTTTAAACAAATACAATGTTCTACTTAAGTTTGAGAGATGATAGCAAAGTAGTTATCTAAAGCTAATATTAGATAACCATGGTAGGAGACTATAGTCACGATTAAGGCTTGCTTTAGGTTGATCCTTGTGGGGTTGAGATGAGCTTTCCCTAACGAGGTAGAATTAAGTAGTTTGAGGTAATGCAGTTTGATTATTACAAGGGAGTTTTGAGTGGAAGTTACATTGATTACCTCTTGATAAATTTGTGCCATTAGGATTTGGTGGATAGACATGCTACAAATATAAATATGCACCTAGATATGACTATAGTATCTAGATTTGGTGGATAGACATGCTAGAAATATAGATATGCACCTAGATATGACTATAGTCTCTAGATTTGCAAGGCCATGTGCTCTCTAGAATTTGGATGAAAAGGAATCAATTTGTGCACACCTTAGATTGACTTTATGATCTTTCTACATTATGAAGGTGTTGGATATAGAATGGGATTTATTGCTTTATCAATGCCATCTTTCCTATATTAGAACCAACCTTAAGTACATATAGTGGATGGAAAATCCAAAAGTTGTTTAATGTTTATTTTGAAGGAATCTATGGTTAACCATACTATTAATGTATCTAATTTCCATGAAATTTCCATGGGTAAATCTTTATAATAGGATTCTTATCATGATGTAATGTCTCTTAGCTATTGGAAGTTCCAATCAAAGGTCATTGATCAGGCGATCTCACACTTTGAGAAAATTGTAAGAAAAGTGTGTATCAATCATGCCTTACATAAGCAAACTAATTGAATATCATATATAAAAACATTAGACATGGCCGTAAAATTTATATATGGAGGTGAAGTCTCATCCCAATCACAGGAATGCACATATTGCAGCCAGTTAGAAGAGTTTGTGGGCATGCGATGGATGGAGTGCATGAGCCAATCCACTACTTGGAAGGCACAACTCAGTCTATACCATCAATACTAGAGGAGACATGTAGCCTTTTGGAACTTCCTGCAATCTTGGAGCCTAAGATGGAGGCAATGATTGATATATTGATGCCCATGGATGCTGAGAAATCTAATCCACTAAGAGAGGAAGCATCCATACCATTATATGATGGATACCCATGATTGGCATAAGATATGTTAGGTTTGTACTTGCCTCGATTGGTGGGCTAAGCTCCTAGGCATGTTGGTCTTCTCCTAGCTTCTACTCAAAATCCAGCCCTTCCTCTGGAGGTTGATCTTATGGGGTCTAAGCTGGAGGTGGATGTGACCGCCGGCTTGCCTCAAATATTGGCATTGTTCTTTTCTTGTTAACGGCGGAGAGAGCTCGCTCGTACATGCCGTACTTTAAGGCTTTGGTGGTCAATTCTAGCTTCCTTTTCGTCCTCTCTCCGGAATCCTTGCCCTTTGCTTTTGTTACCTAGAGCACTGTGCCCAAGAAGGCTTTCCACTGCTCTTTTGAGCTTACTTTTGCAGATTCGGCCCTCTGGCCTCTACCAACACTGGCTCGCATTCAACTATGGCCAAGTGCTCAATAAGTTCTCGCACTCATTCAAAGTTTTGCTCTTCCCACTTTTTGGCCCTCTCTTCCAACTCCTCCTTGCCTTTCTACATGCTTTGAGACAGCATCATCACCACTTGTTGTTGTTCATTACACACATCTAGCATGTGTATTTTCTCCTTGTTCCAGTGGTTCAACTGCTCCTCGGCTATCCACTGGGCTTGTTGTGCCATGAAGAGCTACATGGAAGCTTTCGTCAGCCTCTTGAATAGATCTCCATTACTCTGTGTGTGGGCATCTTGGTTTCCTTCCTGCCTTGTCTTTTGGATTTGGCCACCATGGCTTTTATCTCCTCCACCTCTTGTTTTAGATATTCCAGCTCCTCTTGTTGCTGCTCACTCGATGGTTTCTTCCCTCTCTTTCTCCAAGTGTTTGATCTCCCTTTCAAGTCTACCTTGCTCCACCAACTCTAGGGCAGTCTTCTTTTTCAAGTCTTCTATTTCCTTTTGGTAGCTTTGTGCCCTCTCCTCTGTTGTAGCCTCTAGCTCTTTCATAGCCTCCAGGATGTTGTTCATATTCCCTTGCAGCTCCTCACCCAACTTTGCTAGTTCCTCATTGAGCTATTATAGGCTTATACAGCTCTATTTCTCCTTGGCCCACTTTGTTTCCCACTCTCCCTCTTCTCCTTTCTTGGCTTCAAGCTGCTCTTTCAAATCTTGGATTTCTCGTTGATGCTTTCTGCCTAGCGGGTTGCTTCCAACCTAAGTGCAGCTAAGGCTTCTCTTTCGATCTCCACCTGCTCAGCCTATTGTTGCTCTCCTCTCCTCCTCGGCCTTCTCTAGCTGCGTTTTAGGAGCTCTTTGACATAGTCATCATACGTTATGGCAGTAGGTATTGTAGGGGATGTTGTAGTCGTGAGACCTATAGCTTTTGCCTCTTGGGATCTTGCCTTGATTTAGCATCGATCATGACCATTCTTTTGGCTCTTGCAAGGAGGGGCCCTGCTTCCGAATCTAGAGCTATCTCCTACATCTTTGTCACCAAAAACTGCATCATGGACATCAACTTGCTCATGTCCATGACACCTGCAGTTTCTTGGGCAGTTGAGTCGGTCGAAGTGTGGGACATGAAGATTGGGGGGCGGGGGTGCATTGGGGCCTTACCCTTGCCCGTTACTATTGGAATGCTTCAATTTTTTAGGCCTTGGCACTGCTGCTTGTCTCTCCTTCCCCTCGAGGGCTCATGGTGGTTGGTCCTTCCATGCCCAAGGTCTCCTCCACTAACTTGTGTATGGCCTCGCCCATGTCCTCATCTTCCTTTCTTCTCGGCTCTTCTGCCTCTTGCTCTGCTTTTCTCTTTCTCTCATCTTCAGAACTCTTGGAATATTTTTGGGGCCTCCTCAACTCGGCCCATTCCTCCCTCATCATTGTTTCTCTCGTCTCCTTCTGTAGGTTTAATGGGGTTCCCTTTTTTGGCACCTTCCGCTCTCCTTGACCGGACTGCGTCTCTTGCTCTTCCCTATCACTTATAGTCCTTTCACTAGACTGCATCTATTCATGGTGAGGCAATTGGTCAAGGGTTCCCCCCCTACTCCCTCTTCACCTCCCTCTATGTCCTTCAAGGCCTCCTAAATCATGGCCATTAGGATTCCACCGAACCTGATGGTGGATGCCTTGGAGGAGGACTTCTTTCAACCTGATCTTACTATGGAGGCCAGGGATTCCCGTCTTGTCACTACTATGCTGGTTGTCAAAGTTTTCATTGAGCTTTCAATAGTTTTTCGCATGAAGGTGTTCCAATATATTTCATCTAGGGGTCCAACTACGATGCTCTCCAACAATGACTCCCTGATTCTGTTCATAAGGGCATTGTACCTTTGACTAGAAAAGAGAGCATGGACCATCTTTGCTTGCAACATGATCTCAAGATTTGGGATGTCCACTAAGCTTATCCCATCCACTGTGCATACAACGGCCTTGTTCATCTCTAGAATGCTATATAAGTTCCTCTTTGGGCATTGCTTTGTCTTGCTAGTCAAACCTAGTGTCTTCTCCACCATTGCAAGGCTCAATTCCACCTCTACTTGGTGGGCTTCTTCCCCTTTCCTGATTGTCACCATGTCATAGTTCCTTTCGGCATTGAAGCTCCTTAGAAATTCTGCACACTTGCCATATTCGATTGACCGCAAGGTGCTCTTCTAAGGGTTGGTCATAGATGGTGGTCAACACCGTATAGGAGGTTGAAGCTACATAAATGGGGTCATACTCCGAGGTTTTGATGCCCCGTCGTTGCTCAACTTTAGTCTGCTTTGGTATCCCTTTAATTCCCATTGAAGTCGGAGAGCATACCATTTCCTCAAGAAAAAGGAGTCGATGTGTGAGCAAGTTTTTTTAACTCCTCGATGTCTCTATCTGTGGCAAGGACAATGATCTTGTGATATGACATAATGAGGTGCTGGTTTCATGTGTGTTCTTTGGAGACCTCAATGGAAATTAGCTCGTTAACTGTGTCAGAAGCCTTAATGAATACAAATTATGATTCTTCCCAAGAGTAGGAGAGTACACACTTCCGTTGCTATAGCCTCATCCAAAAGACCTAAATCTAGTATCTCGTAACTTTTAGCAAGTGTCATAAAGGTAGCATCCAAGTGTCTAAGGCAAGCAAACAAGTCATCCCCCCTGTTCTCAGTGAAGTCCATGGCCAAGGTTAGAATTGATCTCTGCTCATAAGAGGGTCTAAGGCATACATAGGTGGTTGAGGTTTGACTGAACTAGAGAGTTCAGTAGCAGCACAGCTGATTGTTGCAACTTGAGTTGCTTCTGTGATTGTGGTTGGGTCTCTTGTTCAATAGGGCGGCTGCTAATGGTGCTTCTGAGACCTGAGGGGCACTAGTAGACCTAGGTTGAGACAGTTTGTTAGTAGTGGGTTGTGGTTTTGGCCTATAAATTGGTTTAGATTCTGCGGGCCTAAACTTCAGAGGTTCTAGGGATTTAGCAACCTGAGTCTCTTGTGGTCTGAGTGCCAATCTGTCTTGATGTTTTGTGGTCAAGCTTGAGGGCGGCGTTTGAATAGGGCCTTTGACCGTTTTGGTCTTAGGTACCCAAATCCAGGTGTTGCTCTCATAATAGCCTTGCGCTTGCAATAAGGTCTTGGGGACCCATAGCGGCTTGACTGTACGTCGATGTCTATGGTCTCGTCTTAGCTTCCTAGGTTTTGAGTGTGGGTCCTTAGCATTGCGAGGCCACGGATGCATGCTCCTAGGTGGTAGGTTTTGATTTTTAGGTATCCATTGAAGCCTTGGTTTATGGGCCTCAGCTTTGGCTCTAGTGATTTGCTCATCTTGGAGTTTGGCGGGTGGTGACAAGTCACACCCCCCTCCCTAGACTTGATGGTGGGGTTCTGTACTGGTGGCTTTGCAGACTTTGAAGGAGTCGCATAGATCTTCTGAAAGCAATGACTATACACACGTTGCCTATGGTGAGGTGAATGCATTGGGACTTGTAGTCGACATTGCAATGAGCTTGCTTTTTAAACGGGCATCCTAAGAATGAGTCCGTACCTACATCTTTAATGTTTTGGTAGCACATAAAAGATCATTGGTATGCTCTCAGACTTGATAGAGATTGCAATTTTGCACTTTTCCAAGAGGGCATATGATCAATCCCTAAATGGGGTGAGTTTGGCGTTAGTGGGCTGTAACTGCGATTTGCCAATTTGGGGCCAATGCACATGAGATAGGACATTAAAGTCAACTCCCTCATTGATTAGTGCATTGAGGGTGGTCGTGTGCTTGGCAGTGACAGTCATGCTTAGGTAAGGTGATTCTATCATTTCCTCATCCTCATCTTCAATCTCCGTAATTGTGGCCACTCGTACATTGATATGAGGCTCTAGCATTGAAGGCTCATGTAATGGGTGAGTGGGAGGGTAATACTTCTTGATGTGACCTTGCCTTTGAAGAAGCATATGCCCTCTCAGGGTTTTTAGCTCCACATTACCAGTTCTACTGATGGCACGGACCCTAAAATGCCCTAGCCCTCTAAACTTCATCTTCTGTTTATGATCCTTGATAGAGTACAAGAGTACTAAGTCTCCCTGTTCAAAATCTCATTGTTTGGCATGCTTGTCAAACCCCCTCATTTGCATAAGACTGCAATTGCCACTGAGTGGGGTGTCTTTGCTTACATAGTCATGCCCTTCGGGTTGACTAACAAGCCACCTTTCAATGCCTTATGTCTATATTTAAAGACATGCTCAGGAAAGAGTTAGAAGTATTTGTAGACGACTTCTGTGTTCACTCAACCTGGAGAGAACACTTAGACAAACTCCGAGCAGTCTTTGAACGGTATCGCCTATATCATCTCTCTCTGAATCCCTTAATGTGCCAGTTCTAGGTAAAGCATGGATGCATCCTAGGGCACGTGGTGTTGAAGAATGGCATTGCCACGGACTTTTTAAAAGTTAGGTTCATTGTTGATCTTCCACCCCCAACCAACTATAAGGGAGTTCAATGCTTCTTAGGACATACGGGGTATTAATGGCGGTTTGTGCTTAATTTTGCATTGATTGCTAGACCTCTGTACAAATTGTTGATATATTCGAATGGACTAAAGAATGCCAATGACCATATGAGGAATTAAAAAAGACTATGACCACAAAACCGATTCTACAAGCCCCAAATTGGACCATTACCTTCCACGTGCATATTGATGCTTCAAATTTCACTATGGGGGCAATGTTATGCCAACCTGGTGAACAGAATCTCGACTATCCAGTGAGCTTTGCTAGCAGACAACTCACTGAGACCGAGATGAACTACTCGACAACAAAAAGAGAAGGTTTGGCCATGGTATTCACCGTGAAGAAATTTCGGTATTATTTATTGCCATGCCTGTCACTTTCTTTGTAGACCATCAAACCTTTCTATATTTAGTAAACAAACCTTGTGCTACAGGACGCATAGCTCGAGGGCTTCTTCTGCTTTTAGAATTTGACTTCTCCATGGTTGTACAAAAAGGAAAGCAGCACTACATGGCTGACCACATGTCACGCATCCCCACGGGAGAGGCCGCTGGACAAGGCATCACTAATGAGTTGCCAGACACGCACTTGTTTAGCCTATCCAATGAGAGAGATTTATTTCGAGCCAACTTGATGCCATATTGGGCAGATGATACTACCTGAATGACCGATAGAAAAAGCTCGACTTAAGCAACTTATCCTCAAAATCCAACCCTATCACTTGATAACATGCCAGCTATATAGGCTAGGGCAAGACAGATTGTTACGTAGATGCATATGTGAGCATGAGATGCACAATGCTCTTCTCAAAGGCTCACATCGGAATTACTGGAGGACACTTTAGCAAAGATATGACAGCCCGCAAGGTGCTGCAATCTCAATTGTGGTGGCCTACACTTTTTCGGAATGTGGCACAATTCATTAAGCACTGTGACAAGTGTCAGTGGTCAAAGGTCTCGATTCACAAGGATCAGATGGAGCTAACCCCAATAATTGCACGATAACACTTCTTCAAAAAATGGAAAATTGACTTTATAGGACCCATTAGTCTTGCGGCATAATACTCGACCCAAGTATATCATTGTAGCCACTGACTATCTAACGAAATGGGCAAAATCAAGAGCTACGAGAAAGGATGATGCTAGAACGATTGCCAAGCTCCTATGCTTGTTGTAGAGAGATGGCCACCGTGATGATGTTCATTTAGCCTCCAGCCATTAGCAGATCTTAGCTCACGTTAAGTTACATGGACTGGTGGTCATGGATTGGGGTAGGGCTCATCCTCGCAAGGATAGACCGCGGAAAGGTGTATAGAAAGGAACTACACCCTGCTTACATCATCAAAGATGTTGGTCAAGGCTTCCCACGGTGGCCATGAGGGGTGCATGCCCTCCGTCCGGAGGTGGAAATGGTCACACAACTTCTAAATATGTGGTGAGAGGGGGACCGGATGAGCTTAGCTTGTTGACCCTAACTCTTCTACCTGCGCTTGACTATTATTGTTTGTGTATGTTGATAGTGTCTATACAGGGTCACAAAAGTCATTGTTTATTTATATACATATCCATGAATCCATGTCGCTTCATGAGGATAAAAACCAATTATAGAACTCCGGATTGTACTGGAGCGTGGCACACGCATCTAGTACTCGTGGCAGCTTACTCAATACCGATAGATATTTTGCAACATCGAGTAGCATGGAACCTTGTCCGAGTCTACTGGCAACATATAACTCCTCCTCAGTGAGAACCTTATCAAACAGTGAGTTCTCTTGGCTAGGTTCAACTAAGTCCCTACCCCGAATGGTAGTTAGCACTCGAAGGGAAGTTGGTGCCACATAGGTTGGGTCTCTTTGAGACCGCCATTTGGCCAATCGCTCCTCGGAGACTGTCATGATCTGGGCTCCTAGTTCGGGCCATTGCAACGCGATTTCCATACCAACGCTGTTCAAACTGACTTCGGCCCTCTGATAGTCTCTTTAGTTGCTCTATCTCTAAGAGACTTGGTTGGCAGAGCACATCATTGAATCTGACCGTTAAGCGTAGTTCATCGACTTCCTCGCCAGAGATGAGTCGCATGCATTCATACAGGAGTCTGTTATAGTGCTCCTCAAGATATTCTTGCTCTTCCCAAGGTAAGGGAAATGGCAAGTATTCTTTGAGCTACTCTTTAGGAAATGCACCCATGTCCGCAAGGACATAGACACATGCAAACACCTTGAGCTTAGCATCCAACTCAGTTAAGCATTCTGCGACACTTCTATGTTCCACGAGGGCTTGCTCAGTTGCTATCTCATGCAAGGTTCTAGGAGTTTGCCTAGGCTTTAGCATAGCTGGGGGCTCAGGCCTAGATGAGCAAGATTGGTCAACGATAGGATTGCTTATGCTCTCGGGGATTGTGCATTTTTCCTGAGGTTTTGTTGCTATTTTTTCATGGTTCTCCTTGAATGTGACTGGTATAGATTTGTCACCCTATTGTGATAGCATTGTATCCACTCTTGATTGGTCGCTGCGAGTTCTATTGCTAGTGGATTGAGTGTTGAAAGCAACTGTTGATGGCAATGGCTACTTTGATTTTTCAGAGCACACGGATGTGTTTGAGGTTTCACCGCTATTAGGAGAGATGTCAATGGGTTCATTGGTGGATGGACTTGATGCTTTATTCCCCAACTCTCCAGCGTTCTTGGTCTCAATGCTCTTCGGGTCCACAACAATATGTCGCTATTGTTGTTTTTGATGTTTTCTCCTCTTTTTCTTGGTCAGTGAAGGTGCATAACTTAATGACTCAAGACCCTGAACTAGGTCAGCCCGTTGATGTGCTTGGTTGGGCCTCAACTTTTCCCTACTCTGGTGTGTCCTCATGGGACATAGCCGTGGCCTGCTAAGTAGCCTTGCTAGGTTGTGAGGGTACAACTACCTCCCTTTTTGGAGAGTCTAGCTCTTCCCTTCTATTTAACTCCTCCAGTCTAGGCTTTAGGCGCTTTGGAAGTGCTGGAGTTGTTAATGAAGTTGGTTGCGACACCTCCTCCACATGCAAACTACTAAGGGCACGTTCCGTAAGGGGCATTGTCACCGCCAAGGGCTGTGACTACTGTGATCCCTGATTTGAAGTAGTAGCAACTAGTTTAGTGGACTTGCTACTATTGGTGGACTTTGTGGTGTCAAGTCCTTACGGCAATTGGAAGTGGTTGTGTCGTTTGTTGCCCTTAGAGCATTCACTTGTGTAGATCGAGTATCCGTTGAGCTAGTCATGGTGGATTGCATAGGCATATCCTTAGGTTGAAAGCTAAGGGTGGTGCCGTGTCCTACCTCTTGGACATTTGGAAGCTTTGATGTAGGTAGAGATTGGGATTGAGTAGCCGCACTTGACGAGTGTTGTGCTTCTTGTGTCCATTTAGGGAAAGAGGGTGTAGGAGACTTGGGACTCCTAAGTGGCTTTAACACTGGCTCGGAGATTTGCTCGCTGTTGTTAGATGATTTTGCTATTTGCTTTGTTGAGCATTTACCCTTGCCATGAGCAATGTTGTGCCTATGATGCCTGCTATCCTCTTGGGGAATCAAAGGCTCCTTGGGCACTAGTGGCTTTTGTGTATCCTCAACGATTACATTTGATGTCTGCTTGTCAAGCATGCTAGGCTGAGGATCTACCCTCCAATTGGTCCCGTTGGGTTTCTTGATTTCGACCATGAGGGGCTCGATCACTCCACTGTTCTTGACTTGAGACTTGGTTTTTCATTTAGATCTCCTCCTACACTTCTTTGATTTCGACCATGAGGGGCTCGATCACTCATTTGCTCTTGATATGATCTGGCCTTCATTTGACAAAGGAGGTTTAACAGGGGGTTTTGGTACCCAAATCCACCGGTTACTTGCATAATACCCTTGAGCACGTAGCAACGTCTTGGATATCCATCGTAGCGTTGTATTGACTCTCCATCGATGCCTTCGTCTATAAGGCTTGGGCTTCTTTTGGGGTCTTCTACGATATTTGTAAGTCCAAAGGCCATCCTTGGCATTGTGTTCTGACCTTCTTGTTTCAGGCAATGGCCTCACTCACTGGTTCTCGTTGTTCAACCTGTGCTTGCATTAACTCTTCCAACAAGTCCTTGCTCTCGTCAGCAGGCTCGACTGTTATGTCAGCACCTTGCTTGCCTTTCCCTCAAGGTTCGATGAGATCACCCTTGCTAAAGGTCGTGACTATCCTTACACTCGGTAGTGTCAGGTGTATCCTCTGTGCTACATAATCAGCCTCACATTTGGTCACCCTTTTGAAGGGTCTTCCCAGGAGGGTTTCCTTACCATATTTAGCACTATTTGGAGGAACATGAAATAGGATAGGCAAGCTTTCACTTTCAATTTTTGCAAGGATATTGCACTTCCCCATGAGTGCTTGTGGAGGTCCCCCATAAGGGCTAAGAGTTGCATTAGTCGATGTCAATGAGGGTGGTTGTATGCTTGGCAGTGATCGTCATGCTTAGGTAAGCTGATTCTATCATTTCCTCGTATTCATCTTCAATCTCTGTAATTGTGGCCACTCATACATTCATACAAGGCTCCAGCATTGGAGGCTCATGTAATGGGTGAGTGGGAGAGTAATACTTATTGATGTGACTGCCATTGAAGAAGCCTATGCCCTCTTCTTCCAGGGTTTCGAGTTTCACATTACTAGTTCTACCGATGGTGCGGACCCTGAAAGGCCCTAGTCCTCTAAACTTCATCTTCTGTTTATGACCCTTGATAGAATACAAGAGTACTAAGTCTCCCTATTCAAAATCTCGCTATTTCACATGCTTGTCAAACCAGCTTTTGTATCTTGCCTTCTCACATATTAGCGCGTGGAGGGCTAGAAGTTGAGTTTCTAATAGCGGGTGTTCTAGCTCAAGTAGGTGCTCTGTCCATGCCTCCTTTCCATCCCATCTCTCTTGATGGGAAATTCTTAAGCTAGAACAAAGAACTCTATAGGTAGAATGGCTTTAGTTCCGTAGGTCAACTTGGAGGGAGTCTACCCACAGCCGTTTTATAAGTTGTGTAGTAGGCCCATAAAGCTGCCATGAGCTTGTTATCCCAATTGCTATGTGAAGCAGAGACTACCTTGGTCAGGACATTTACTAGAATTTTATTTGTAGACTCAACTTAGCCATTAGCTTGAGGATAGTAAAGTGAGGATTTCCAATGGATGATTAGAAAGATAGATAGGAGATGAGTGATCATTTCATTGATGAAGTGTGTGCCTTGGTCACTAATGAGTTCAATGGGGCAGCCGAATCGTGAGATCACCTGCTCCCAAAGGACCCTGGCAATGGTCCTAGCGTCATTATTTCTTGTAGCTTGTGCTTCCGCCCACTTCATGAGATAGTCTATGGCAACAATGATGTATTTTGCTTGTGAGTATTGTGCTGTGGGAGTGATTGGCCCAATGAAGTCAATTCCCCATTTCTCGAATGGTTGCCTTGCAATGATCAAACTTAACTCCATTTTGTCCTTGCAAGCTGGTACCTTGGTCCTTTGGTACTCATCATAGTGCTTTACGAATTGTGCTGCATCTCGAAAAAGAGTAGGCCACCATAGTTGAGACTATAGCACCTTGCGGGCTGTTGTGTCTCCACTGAAATGTCCTCTTGCTATTCCGCCATGTGCTTCTATAAGTGCATGGAGTATTTCATGCTCGCACACACATATGTGCAGCAATTCGTCTTGCCCTAGCCAATAGAGTTGGCCTACTATCAATTGATAATGTTGGACTTTGAGAATGAGTCACCTAAGTCGAGCTTTCTCTATTACTCATTCAGGGACTTCATGCTCAAGCACTTGGACTATGTCATTTTCCTAATAAGGTGTCAAATCAGCTCTGAACAAATATCTTTCACTGGATAGGCTGAATAGATGTCCATCAGGTAGTTCGTTTGCAATGTCTTGCCCACCAGTGGCTTCTTCTGTGGGGATGCAAGACATGTGGTCGGCCATATAATGCTGCTTTCCTTTATGCACAACCACGGAGAAGTTGAATTCTTAAAGCAGAAGTAACCATCGAGCTATGTGTCCTATGGTGCACGGTTTATTAACAAGGTAGAGTAGGGCTTGATGGTCAACAAAGAAGGTAAAGGGTATAGCCAAAATATAATGCCAAAACTTCTTTACAACAAATACCATGGCTAACCCCTCTCTCTCGGTTGTTGAATAATTCATTTATGTATATGTGAGTTATCTACTAGCAAAGCTCACACGGTAGTCTAAGTTGTGTTCACTAGGCTAGCAGAGCACAGCTCCTACAATAAATTTAGAAGCATCAATGTGAACATGAAAAGTGATTGTCCAATCTGGGGCTTGTAGATTGGAGTGGTTAGACCATTTTTTAGTTTCTCATAAGCGTGTTGGCATTCCTCAGTCCATTTGAATATGATCAATAGCTTGTATAGAGGTCTAGCAATCAATGCATAGTTCAAGACAAACCGGCGATAATACCATGTATGGCCTAGGAAGTACCAAACTCCCTTGTAATCAATTGGTAGTGGGAGATTGACGATAACCTTGACTTTAGAGAAGTCACTGGCAATGCCATTCTTCGACACCACATACCCTAGAATGCATCCCTGCTTCATCCAAAACTAGCACTTTACAGGGCTCAATGAGAGACGATATAATCGACACCTTTCAAAGACAGCTCAAAGTTTGTCTATGTGCTCCTTCCAAGTGGAGTGAACACAGATCGTCCATGAAAACCTCTAACTCCTTCCTAAGCATTTACTTGAATATAGCATACATGAGCCTCTATAAGATAGCTAGCACGTTAGTTAACCTGAAGGGCATGACTATGTAGGCAAAGACTCCCCACTCAGTGGCAAAGGGGGTCTTGTGCTGTGAGGGTGCACTTGCACTTGGTTGTACCCCGAGAAGCCATCTAGGAAGATTTAGGCCTCTTTACGAACTACTCTTTCAAGAATGTGCTTGGTATATGGCAATGGATAATTATCTCTCTTCATAGTAGCATTTACCTTCTTGTAGTTGACGCACACTTTGATCTTCCCATTCTTCTTTAGTATGATGACTATGGGTGAGTCCCAGTCTGTGTGCTCGATCTCGTAGATGAATCCTACTCTCATTAGCTTATCACTTTCCTCCTTGATAGAATGGGAATGGTTTGGGTTCATGGGGTACAGTCGTTGCTCGTCCGGCATTGCATGGAGCTCTCATCTGTTGTTTGGTACTACTTCGAATGAGACCGGGTTGGTTCTTCTTTGTGCACTCCTAGTCATCATGCGGATTGCCACTGAAGGCTCTTCTCGGGTCTTGCCAACTTCTTTAATAGCTTGCTCATATTCCTCATTATCTGAGAAAGGCATGTCTATTATAGCAAGGACATACATCCAATCTCACTCCTCCTCAGGGGCAAGAGATATACTTAGTCAATAGCCCATAAAATTTCCTACTCTGGCTGTCACCCTTCAGCATAGAGGAGATGGCGTCTAGGTTGACCATCCAGGTGTCCATCTCTACTCTTATGGCTTCCGTTCAATTGCCTAGGAAGATCAAACCATTGCCCCAGTCTTCCATTCGATTGCCTAGGAAGATCAAAACGTTGCCCAAGTCTTCTATGACTCTTGCATTGCGCATCGAGGGTCAACCTAGCAGGATATCATAGTCCACTCCCTTCATGACTATAAAATCAACCGAGAATTGGACTCTTGTGATTTTTACTAGCCAATTATTTAACGCATCGAATGGCTTCACTTTCATTTCTTTAGCTAGAGTGACGTTAAAGCTGGCTGTCTTGACTAGTGGGTTACCCTTGGTCTAGATCATTGCATGGCTCAGCACACTTACTCTCGCTCCCCTGTCTACAATTTCTTTCCTTGTGGTGTCGCCTAGAGTTAAGACCAATAAGACAACATGTGTTTCAGTGCCCTCCCAGAAAGCATTAACATTTAAGGATTTTGACACTGAATGCAGCGTCAAACTCAGTATCTGTGTTTCTGCATCGTGTTCGTTCAAGTCAGTGGCACCCTGCCCCATTGGTCCTTCAACCCACTATTTCAGCTCCTGCCACAGCGACCGATGCTGCCTAAGAAAATCTCCTAGGCTTAGCATCACATGGGTCGTTACCAGTGACGTGAGGAGATTGCTAGCTACTTGCCGCTCTCATGTCTCTATACTTCTTGGCCAATGTCCTTGGCTGATTCACTGGCCTATAAGCATTAGGCTTTGTTTATGCGCGGCACTGTTTGTGGTGCCACCGCATCTCTCGATTTTGGTGGTGGAGGTGACACCAACGTGCTTATTCTTGAGAGATCATCGATCTTGTCCTCCAATATAGGCTCAATGTCTTTTAGATATTCTTCCTAGGCTTCTTTCACCCACTCCTTCACCTTTTCGATGGCTTCAAGTTGGCGCTTTGGGTTGTCAACCATCGCACTTCCTTTCTCAATCGTCCTTGGGGCCAATGTTTCTACTTCTGCATCCGTCACTTTGTTTCCCGCAAGCAGCATTGTGGAACTCTGTGATTTCAGCGTGACCTTTGCGTCTAGTTTCTTCCTCCTTCTCCTACAGCTCGTCTTTCCAATTGAGGTTGCATCTAACTTGCTAGGCCCTAGCAATGATATGCCAGCCTGCTTTGTTTGTGCGCGGGTCATGACATGCAATGGGATAGGCATGGCCTCCTCATCGAGTGTCCTGACACCAAATAACCATAATGGGACTGAGGGCTCATTCATCAAGTTAGAGGAGGACTTTCGTCTGGGGCAATCAACAAAGAGGTGTGTGATTCCGCATTCATTGCATATCTGATTGGCCTTGTCTCGATTTGTTTGCTCCCATTCAGGGCAACGCGAAAGGATATTTTGTGGGTGACTACAAGTCCACAGCATATGATTGGTTCTTGGGTCTAGCCTCCTAAGCCTCTACCTCTCCCTCTACCTAACGCCATCACTAGTACTGGTTGGTATTCCACAAGGGCTGCATCCCTCTTTGTCATATGAGAGTAAGGGTGTTCATAAGGCTCTTCGTCGTTCGGCTCTTCCACATAGTGGATTGGAGTGTAACTTGGTGGATAGGTCACATAGGGTCCAAGTGGTCTAGTTATGCCCATAGGATTTATCTCCATCCTAGTAATGGCTAGCTTGGCATCATTGGGTACTGGGAGAGCCAATGGGGTTTCCCTTCCAAAGAAGTTTGGTGGCCTATTCGCTAGGTATGGTTGATTATATGGTTGTGAGTACAAGAGTCTCCTCCTCAGCAGTCTACAATGCATGGCATTGTGGCTAAACGTATCACAATTGACACAAGCTTGAGACTGAGGATCCTAACACTCAACTGGCATGTGGTTTTTGCCACAATATACACATTGGATGTGAGGGCTCCATCCTCATCTCCGCTAGCTCTTAGCTTGAATCAGTGCCCTTGCCTTTATCTTGAGTACTCGGGCCTAATCTTTCGCTTGCCATTGAAGCTCTCTCGGGATTCCAAGAGGTAGTCTCTTCTCGATTCAAGCTCCTCGAATTTCTCTCACCTTAACTTCGTCATCCTCTCTAATGGCCTCTTTAAAGACTCTCGTCAGCATGTCTCGTTGTAAGCTCGAGTTGCCATCCAAGGCCTTGTAGAGTTCCGCTTCATACTCCATTAATGAATATTGATGACACTACTCTCTCGATTGATCACTTACCAATAGGAATTCTCTTGAAGAGACTCCTCACATGGGTTATGTAATCCGAGATATCCTCCTTATCCCTTTACTTGACATTCATCAGTTGTACACTAGCAAGTTGTCAAAGTATCCAGGCTCAGAGAATCTCTTAATGAAGAGACTCTTGAGGTTGTTAAAGTCAGTTTGCTCGGCAACGTCTAGACTCGTGTACCAAGTTCTACCCTTTTCTCCTAAGCACACACCAAAAGCTTGTGAGCACAAAGTAAGATCGATGAGGCCATTGGCCTCGTAGCCTTTCTCAAGCTGCTCTATGACCTCTACCTCTACCAGTAGAGTAAAACACATGTTCAAACTTATTTTTGCTTTGAGAATATTCTTCTTCTCAAGCATTAGTATAGAAATCAAGCTTGCAAAATCAAGGATATCATCCCTCATATTCATAGATGACTTGAAGCTCGTGTATTCATTTCCAAGTCCATCTAACCATGCATGCACAAAATCATTATCATCAACTACCACATCAATAGATCCAAGAGCTTCCACAATACTCTTGATCTTCATAAGCCATGATCATTAATGGACGGGTTCCATCTTTTCACTTGGTTCAACTCTGACTTTGAGCTACAACTTTCTGGCCTTTGTATTTACTTCAAATAACCTTAGCAAGTTCTTCCATGCAATAGTAGAGGTCTCAGATTCATGCAAATATTCCATTATGCTCTCTGTGACACTGACAGACAGTAATACATGACTTTACTCTGTGTTTGCTCCCAATCTTTCTTAGTCTTTAATTGTTATGCATTAGCATTTTGTGCAAGAACTTTAGGTGCTACTGCCATATCTCCTTCAATGTAATTCCAAACACCTCTACCCTTGAAAAATTTTGCCATCGTGAACTTTCATACATGAAAATTATTTTTATCAAGGTTCTCACTCACAATCTGGTTGAAGTTGTTAGACATTTTGATAAAACAGAAAACCTTGCAAAAACATACAATTTGCAAGTAAGCTAATACCAGGTGCACCACAACTAAACACCCAGCCTTTTTCACTAACTGCACAACAATAACCACAATTTGTATTCTATATGCAAATTCCTTTTGCATTTGCAACCTAGAAAATACTTGAGATTCTATAGATTCAAAATATGTAACATTTGCACCTGTAAACAACGGACATAGTCGAAACTACAATATACCTAAAGACTACCATCATGACTACTTGCAAGTCCAACATGGAGTTTGAAATCACCTCATATGCCAAAAATCATAGTGCGTAGCTATAAAGGGCTTGTTTGCAATTTGAATGCTAGCAAAATGAGAAATTTTAAAAGAAGAAGAAGTCTATTTCTACTTTTGAAAGTGGACTTCCAACATAAAATCCTACTAGTTTTTTATGGTTGTCTTATCTCTTTAAATATTCAATTGGCAATAAAAGGAAGATATATTGGCATTCTAGGAGACAACTAGCTAGGTGCTATGGAACATGAGTTAAATCGATCAAAATGCACATGAGTTAAATCAATCAAAATGCACATGCGATGTATGCATGATCTAATGTTGACTCACATGAAGAAAACAAAAATGGATTTTATTGTCTATGGAGATAGAAGTGAGCTACAACTTAGATGGATTGAATCAGTGGTACTCTAGAACTTTACGAAGCTCAAATAAGGTATACATTATCCAGGTTGTCAGATCTAAGGTAAGAAAGATTAATAATTATATTCATTAAACTTTAAGCTTAAAAGCAAATAATGGTACTAGAGTTCAATTGACAAAAATGCTTGGAAAAGCATAACATGGTATTACAATCGTATCATCAAACTCTGCATCCACAATCACCATGTGATCAAGAGCAATTTTTGTTTGCAAATGGCTCTATTAAGGTATCATTCAAAGTAAAGACTAGTAAGAATTTCAAAACTATTATGTGTTATTCTAGTAGAAAGTAAGAAAGTCATACCCCAAGACCTTTACCCAATGTATCACATACTTATAAAATAGAAATTAGTAACATTGAGAACAAGTTAGCTATTGTGTCTCATAGGGCTTTACCCTTGGTAAATTCAGTAAATGCAAGCAAAAGAAGTACAAGAATAATGTGCAAGGCATCATTTTCTTGAACATTTTTTGATGGAAACATCTAAAGATGTGCCCACATTTAAACCTCTGATGCAAAAACCGGACTGTAGCAAAACTGATACACGCGCTCTTTTTCAGCCAATGCTACAATGCATTGATGCACTAGATCAGTGTGCCAATATTGGAGAATGTCGTGGCTCATACCCTGCATGAAGTCGATTGGAATGGCTATGTGCGCAAAACCATCGACCAGGCGGCTAAAGCACTGGCTTTGGGAAGCATGCCAGCAGGTGGAGGGTCGCCAGCTTCCAAGGCCACAGAGAGGAAGAAGGCCTCGTCTAAGGCCTCATTTATCGGCTATGGAAGCATTTTGGCTGCGCTCATCCAGGAGGCAATAAAGGAGATAAAGAATGCAGAAGAAGAAGAAGGAGAAACGCCGGATAGGTCGCCCCCTCACCAGGACAAAGAAGGGTCCATCGATAGAACTGAGACCGAGGAAGAAGGGGAAGAACAGAAAAGCAAGAAGATGACCAAGAAACCCAAGAAGAAAACAACCCAAAGGAAGAAAGAGGATGACGAAGGCCGCAAGAAGGAGAAATAGGACTTGGAAAGGGCCAAAAAAGAATCCCTTAAGGAGGCCAAGGAGAGGGAGAAGAAGAAGAAACAGGAAGAAGAAAAGGAAAATGAGGAATTACAGAAGGCAAAGAAGGCGTCAAAACAGGAGGCTGAGGAGAGGAAAAAGAAGGAAAATGGAGAAAAAGACAAAAAGGAGGAAGGACGCCGAAAAACAGAAGTGGAAAGGCAAAGAAAAGCCGCAGAGGAAGAAAATGAATTGGGAAATCTGAGCCCGCAAAGAGAAGAAGAGCCTGGTTCTAGCACACAGGCGCCAAAAATCGTGTCGCCCACTGTCATTGAGGGCAAGGGCAAAGCCCCAACTCACTCGATTCCGCCCCTCATGGTGCCTCACACCGAACCAACCACCATCACCCCCAGCATCCCGACTAGTGCCAATGTTTCAAATTTCGTGGCATGGATGCAATACTTCATCAACAAAGAAATGGGCCAGGGACAAAGCACCGAAACTACGGCCACAAGGCAAAAGAGGCCAGCCACTGATGTAGAATCAAGGCAAGACCCTAAACGGCAGAAGGTGGAAGACTCGACATCACCAACCCACACAACGATGACGCTATCAGCTTACTACAACGAGTACGTCGCCGAGCTACTCTCCCAATTGGAGAAAGCTAAGGAGGAATGAAAGATAGTTGTGGCTGAGTTAACGGCTGAAAAGGAGTCAGTAGAGCTGCCTTCCAACTCGACAAAACTAGAATGATAGTCATGCAGTAAAGGGAGATCTCGGATCTCAAGCAAGAAGTGAAGGCTAAGGACGATAGGAAAGAGCACTGGAGGCAGCTACTAGACAATGAAACATAGGAACTTGTGAAAATACAGAACGAACACAAGCTCTTGATCATGCAGTATGAGGAGCTAATTGCAAAAACCGCCAAAGTCAAAGCGCTTATGGCTGAGCTCAATGCCAGGGGCGAGGAAAGAAAATAGAACATGGAGCAGTAGTAGAACAAGATCGAGTCCCTGACTCATCAGCTGAACTCCCAAAAAGAAGAACAAGAGACACTCGTCAAAGAACGGGAATACTAAGAACAAAGGCTCACGACCCTGGCTCTAAGGCAAGGAGAGAGCCTAGAAGAAATGAACAAGAAAGCGGAGGAGTGGGCCATGCAGAATAAAAGAAAGGTGAAGACACTGGCACGGTGCCTTGCTCTGGTGGAAAAAGAGAAGATCATCGCAGAGAACAAGACAGAAGCCGCCCAGGTGGCCTTTGCTACCCAACAGAAGGCCTTCCTCAACACAATCATGGACACCACCTGCCCAGAGGAGGGAGAATCATTGGAGGTGGCACAAAAGAAGCTTAACATTGCACGCAGAGCCCTGCATGCAGAACTGCAAATGTCACCCCAACCTGCGGAGGTTAGACTGAGCCTGGAAAAGCAAAGGAAATACCTACTGCTGGCCGATCTAACCCCCCAAGAAGTAGATGCCATAGGATTTGAAGAGAGAGCACCACAGGCAGACCGACAGGGGGAGAAAGCAAAACTCGAATTCGACATGGGCAGATTCAGAGAGGATGTGATCACACAACCCTCCTCGCCGCAGTCTCAAGAACAACAATAGGAGGACCCATCTGCAGAGAGACAAGCCGCACTTAAAGAGAGACGCAGGAAGCTAGTCAAAGAAGCCAGGAAGCAGTTAAGGGCTAAGCCAGCCGTGCAGCCGTCCTCACCCCTCCCACCTTGCCCTGATGACATCCCAGTTGGATTCCATGCATAGCTAGCGGTTTGGGAAGGACAAGAAAAAGAAAAGGATCCATTCACCTTTAGCTTTCTCCTGCCCAACAATCTACGGAGGGTCTTGCCGCTTAAGGTGATGGAGCACGTGATCGTGATTGGTGGCCGACTAGGGCAAAAGTGGCTAGAAGAGAGAGAGAAGACTCCCATCTCTTGTGAAACTGAAGAGGCCGACTACTGGCAAAACAATGTTTTTGAAGTTTCACATACAGTACAGGACTATAAAAGCCAACCCTTGTGGAGGAGGCGAGTATGCGACATTAGTATGCTCGCCTAGATGGCATTTTGTAACACACTGCCCTTCAAGAGGAACAACCCCACATACATGGCATACCCTCGAAGGGTAGGTGTGGATTTTGATGCCACCCTCCACGGGCGTTACGACTTTCCCATTATCTATAACTCCAATATAATATCCTTCGAACATGCCCTCCTCTTTAACCTAGAAAGCCTAGATGACTCTATGATGCGCTTCCTCGCAGATTTCTCTTCATGTCCCGACCCAGCTTTTGTAACTACATATAACTACCTTAGATTACTTAAGCTATTACTTAAGCGGGACCCAACTCCACAAGACCGCGGTCTGCCTCCCCTCTTCTTCGACCCTAACGCCATTGACAGCTGTGCCATGGCTCGTCTCATGATGAGGGCTAGTCTCCTCCCCTCCTTTTGCCTAGCCCTCCTAGAAGACATAAATGACAGCCAGTTTACTAGGTGCAATCACCCTTTCCTCTCCACCACCTCTCTCCACGTCCATATGAATCTGAAATAATACATACAAAGCTACCAATTTTTTAGTAAATCCATCCGACCCCCTTTCCCTCCTCATTCAGATGAAGAGAATTTGGCCCTGGCTGTCATTCTACTACTATAACTTCAAAAAAAAAAGAGAAAAGAAAAGTAAAGTAAAGTAAAAGCGAAGAAAATAACAACATGAAAGGAAAAGGACGAAAGACACTCTCCACTGACTGGACAACATAGCCCACTTGCAAAAGCACTTACCACCACATAAAGCACGATCACTGCACCCAGGGGTTCTCAAGTTAGGCCTGCCCAGTGGCTTCGGTCGGCCAACTCCACTCCTAACCCCCTAGCCCTTTTGCTCCCCCACTCCACGCTTAGGGCACATCAAGGGCAGGACATACCTAGGGAGGTAACACTCACCTATGGCTATACCTATCACCCTAAGCCACTTGTACTGCACCTCCCTTGGCACAAATGGGGTCCTCAAGTGTGGGACATCACCCAGGCTTGCCTGCGATTAGATCCACCTCCCCATTTCACTAGCACGAGCACAATGCACTAACACAATGAGGTAGGCACTTCCCTTAGAAACAGCATCACACCTTCTCCTTTCAGGCATCACAAAAAGCAACAAACCACCAACTTCGGAGGCCCCCGTCAACCACGCAATACCCATTTGGCTTCTCCAACAAAAATCATTTCACAACTTCCACAAGCACCTGAGTCTCCAAATGGCCCTCACCTTTACACCACTTGGCCAATTGTCTGTCAACCTATAACAACACAGAAGTGCCATGGGACTGGCACCCGTCTAGGAGGAGGTAATGTTAACCCCAAGTCGAGATGGCAGAAAAAGAAAGGAAAAAGCAAAAAAAAAAACATAGAAAAAGAGCAAAGACACACAGGCGACCTCCAAAGCTAAGCCAAGGCAAAAAGCACAATTTTAAATGAAAGGTGCCTCAAAGAACTTGGAAAACTCTTGTAAAAGAGTGCCAGGCTTCCTCCTGTGCCAATTGTAAAATATTAGACGGGTGTAGGCTAGAGGCATAATGCTAAAAGAGGGAAATGAAAAAAGAACCTTGCCACAATGGCCGGTCATGTAAAAAAGGGATGGGTGCCCATGGGATTTTAGGGTTTGTATATATAAAGTTCAAAAAGTGAATGAGAGCTCATTCTTTGGTGTGTGGCTAACAAGAACTCTCTTCTTCTTCTCTTCTCCTCTCCTCATCTTCTTGCTTGTGTGTGCTCTTGAGAGAGGGAGTGTGAGAGTGTGAGGGAGTGAGTGTGTGAGAGTGAGGGATCAAGAGGGTGAAGCTCTTCACCGTCTCCTCTTCTCTTCTTCTCTTCTCTTCTCTCTTCTCTCTTCTCTCGCACGCGGCTATGGAGGATGGAGCTTGGGGATGCAAGAGGCTTGAGGATGCTTGAGCTCGCATCTAGGATCGTGGAGCTACTGGTGTGTGCAAGAGAGGAGGCAACTCATATCGGCATCAAGGTAAGCTCACTACACTCATAGGATCAACGGCGCGTATCGGCTAGGTGAGAGATAGCCATTAGAGCTCGCTTGAAACGCTTGAAGCAATAAGCGGTCCGTGGGTCTTGGCGGTTGAGCGAAAGCTCCCACTACACCTCTCTTGAACCTTGTTTATTTTCATAGTATTAGAGCCATCCCACAATTGCGCGGAGCTTAATTAAAGATTGAGGTAAAGGCATTGGAGCATGAAAGAAAACAAGCAAGCAACAAGTAAGAAGTTCTTTCACCTTGCTTCATTTGCCTTAGGTTATAGCTACAAGGAGGTTCCAGTTTAGCCAAGAAAAGTTCGCCAAGATCAAATGTATGGGTCACAACTGAGTGTAGTCCAACAAGTGCCGTCCAAAGCACTTGGCCTATGTGCTCATGTTTGAAGAAGATCATTGTTTGACTGTTTAAAAAAATCAAATCAAGGAGCTGATAATCAAAATCATGTGGGCCGACTCAAAGGCCACATGGCCATTGTTGTTATGATGGATCATGGGGCTAATTTTAACAGGTCAACGTGCCTATTTTTGTGGTGATGACCAAGTTGGCCACTTATGGCTAGGGCCAAGACAATAGCCACTTCTCCTATCAAATGGGCCAAGAGGTTGGTATGAGGCGGTCGAGGGTGTGACCAAGCAAGTGGAATAGCCATCCAAGGCTTACTTATGGCAAATCCACATGGCCAAGGGCTTGATATGCCCAATTGTTTTGGTGAAATGGATGTTCCTTGATGCAAAGCACATAAGTGTGCGGGACCAAGGTGATCAAGGTGGTGTGCCATAGCCAAAGGCCAAGATTGATTGCATAGTAGTCGAGGACCAAGCCCTACCTGCTACTTAAACATGCAAGGACAAGGCTTATCGGTGAGCGAGCCCTACAAGCGGATGCCTAAGGTTGTGTGCATGGTCCTATTCAGATGTCCCAAGATGTGTTATTGATGGAGACAAAGGGTAGTAGTAAGTTCATCCGAGGCCAAGAAGTAGCTAAGCAAACACAGTTGTTCAAGGTGGAATGCCTAGTGGTGGAGGCAAAGGGCCAAGTGCAACCAAGTCATCTACAAAGCACCCCTTTCAAGACAAAATTGTGGAATAGAGGAAAAAAGGCAGCCAAAAATAGTCACCTAAGTGAGTCCCCCCCCCCCTCACCCACATTCATTGGAAAATAATTACTCCCCTTCCTCATCATTAGGTTCATCTCCCTCTGCATCAAAGCCTCCCGCCACCCAAACCATCAAGAGGTCATCTCCCCCTCCTAGTAAATTCTCCTTCTCCCCATCATCATCATCACCACCTCCTTCTTCTTCTTCTTTCTTAGCACCTCTCTGAGCAAAGAACAAATCGTATTCACATAAGTAATTCACCCCACACACAAACACACACATAAAAAATATAAAATCGCCCCCTCTCATTTTTCCAAAATGGAGGCAAATAGGAGCTAACAAGCTCTAAGAGCTCTAAGTGAGTGAGTGAGTAAGTGAGCGAGTAAGAATGAGAGAATATATTAAACAAATAGAGAGTGAGAGAAAGAGAGAGAGAAGATATGAAGTGGAAGATAAATAACAGAAGGAAATAGAGAGAATAGAGAGGGAAAGAGAGAAACAAAGACGAGAAGGGAGAGTGAGAAAGAGAGCGGAACAAAGCTCATGCCACCGATGATGCATACATAAAATCAAGCTCACATACACAAAGGAAAAACCCCTTTCTCTTTTATTTTCTCTAAATCTTCATTTCCTTTTATGAGAATGCCACCACATGAGCATACAAATGTCTAGGTTTCCTCGACCACCATTGTGAGCCCATCATTTGACTAGCAACAATGCAAGCATGCAAGAAAATGCTCTGTCCAAGCATCGCCTCCACAAACAAGATCTTGACTTTTTTGGGCCTTTAATACAAGCACATGTGTATCCTTCTTCACTTTCACTAGCTTTGTCTTCATAGCATATCCATTGTCTTCCCTTCCACTAACTCCTCTTTCTCTTCCTCATAGTTTCAGTTATGGCTACCTCATCCTCGGGGGGATAGTAATTAGAACTAGAACTTTCACCTCAAATTTTGGCGCATGTCAACACTTTTTTCAAGAGGCGTTGCTCCACATGCGAAATCAACATGGTGCATCTCCAATTGCAGTGAAACTTAGTGAGTAGGAAAAATAGTGTTCCCTAGAAATAAACATTGTTTGTTCTATTTGTTATGTTTCACTACTTAATTTATACTCTTTTTTCTCTTAATACATCTCTAGAAGTGATATTTCTTCTAAATAATGTATCTCTCCAAATTGAAATTTTAATCTCTCCTCCTCAAGCTCAACTATTTCTTCATTGCTTCATTCACAGCACAATCATTACTACCTCTGACTAGTTCTCTAATGTCCCATTTAATTTCACGATCATTATATTATTTTAACCCTATATTAGTACTAGCATACTCCAATCTATTCATGTTAGAGAATATTTGAGGTCAAAAAATGGCATTGATAAGAGAGTTTGACCAAAATATTCCCTCAAAAAATGGGGGCACAATAAAATTTTTGCAAATGAACTCCAAATTTATCAGAGATTTCCCTCACAAGAACTTTGTTGTTGTCCTAACATCTTTCTCAAGAGAGTGGCCGTTGCCTCAATCCATTGTGTCAAGTAGTTTATCAAAACAATAATATATTTAGCCTATGAGTAATAGACTACAAGACTTATAGGTCCAACAAAATCAATCTCCCATTTCTCAAAAGGTTGTTGGGATATGATTGGCATCAATTCCAACTTATCATTTTATAAAGGCACTTTGTGATAACCATTCGGCTATGTGTCCAATTGTATAAGATTTGTTTACTAAATAGAGGTTGATTATCAACAAAGAAGGTGAATAACATCATTAGCAACTAGTAGCAAAATCTTTTCACAAGGAATACCATTGCCAAACCCGCTCTCTTAGTACTAGATTAGTTCATTTCTATGTCTATGATTTGTCCACTAGCAAAGCTCATGGGAGAGTTCAAATTGTGTTCTCCAGGATAGCATAGTAATGCTCACACAAAAAACTTTGAGGTATCAATGTGCACATGAAAGGTTATGTTCTAGTTTGGGGCTCACAGAATTGGAGCTATTGATAGAGTCTATTCTAGTACTCATAAGCACAACAAAATCTCTCTAAATTGAAATTCTAATCTCTCCTTCAAAAGCTCAACTATTTTCTTCTGGCCAAATTGACTTGCTTTACCTTAGCAAGTATCTCTATTGGCTCATTGATATGTCCTTGACACTTCCCTCATAACACCACTACGATTCAATCTCCTTTTGTGAATTTTATGAAACATTTGGAGAGATCTTGGGGTTTTTTTAACTTCTTAGCTTCCTTCTTTTTCCTCCTTCACCTTTTTGCACCACAAGTGGATTGGAAGTTATCCTTTGGTGTATAGAGTTCTGGTGGCAAAGGGATTTTGGGATCACTAGTGGACCTAATTCCTCATACAGAGTTGTAGCTGCATCTGATTTTTCATTTAGAGTTGTAGTTGCATCCTTCACTAGACAAGGGTGTTTCATAAGGTAGTCGTAGCAAATTTGATTCCAAATCCATATAATGGAACCGGTTCCACTTGGTTTATTCCCACTCATTCGTAGCCTAACAGCTCGAGGTATTCAAGCCAAGTCTAGCTAGAGTCCATCTTGATAATTTCATCAATCAGCAATGTAGGTGATTTTCTAAGTTTGGAGTCGATGATGATTTGCTCTATTGTATGCCCATGTGTGTCATAGTCAATTGTTTCAAATTCATTTCCTAAGGTTTCCCTTGGGTTCACAATTAGTGTAAGCACTTTTTATGTTTGCTTCATCAAGAGATTCATTGGTAGATGGTACATTATGATTGAGAATGCCACTCTCATCTAGCCATTGCATTCATGGGTATTGGGATAGCTTCATTGTCAAGTGCTTCTAGGTTGAAGAGTCTGAGTGGCACTGAAAGGTAGGATTGTTGAAATACTGGAGGGAATGTGTATGATGATGTGGATATATTATTTGTGCATTTTCTATATGGAATGGTATGGGTAGTTTTATTTTCTCAAGGCTTGGTTAAGTGAGAAAGGGTTATCACTTACTACAACAAGTTGAAGACGCCATGCCTAACCCTAAGTTCTTAGGTGAATGACCTAGAAGTGATAGGATCTAGGGGTTGGTGATGTTCCTAAAGGTATAGGGGTTTGTGGAGTGCCTAGTGGAAGGCAAGTGCACATGAACTAAGCATGAAGGATGTGACCTTAATAACAATATGTTTATGGCTAATTACAACTAGTGACAAGTTAAGAGCATGTCTATAAAAGTTTGATATTGAAGAGTGCTAATGTCAGTGGGTGCCCTAATTGCTTATGATTCTTTTGGCATATACATGCATTAATTTGCATATGAGTACCTATGAGTGGCCTCTGCAAGAGTATTGCAAATAGTGAGTATGCCTTACAAATGTGAGTGCGTGTTTCTAAGGATGAAGAGGATATCTAGCCTGCAAACTCACACGGTAGCTGCTGGCCGCCAACCATTAGGCAGGAGCGCCCTTGGGGCCATGCTAACTAGTTGGAGTGGATACGAAGAAATAAACGTTGGTGTTTAGATCATTGATTCGCCTTGGATTGGGTGCTTCAATTGTAATCAAAGTGATCAGCCAATCAGTGGCGTGTGATTATTATTGAATCACGCGAGCTGGCAAGCCAATTCTACCTTCCTATTTTGAAAAGGAATTGAATTTATGTGAGCTGCTTGGACGTCAGTGCCTTGCTTGCAGGAGCTACAATTTGACTTGAAGGCAGCTGGGAGGCTAGAAAGGAAAGGCTTATAAAGAGACCAGTAGAAGCCTAATAGAGCATAGAGGGATAAGAGAGAGAGAGCTTGAGCGTATGAAGAGAAGAGTAGAAGCCTGTGGAGTATAGATCAGAGGCTGTTAGTATCGGATAGTCAGAGTCGATTCCCCACTCCGAGAGAGAGAGAGAGAGAGAGCGGGCTGTGAACCATGGCATCCTACCGGCACCCCTGCCTTGCCCACCTCATCATCCTCCCTTTGATCCTCCTCTTTGTCTCTGATCAATCTTGCCAGCTTGCTTCTGCCAAGACTAGATACTTCCATTTCACTGTACGTTGCATTTTGATTTTGACAACAGCTCTCCTACTGATCTCTCCGTTGTAATGTAACTGTCTCCTCCTTAATCGACAGGTAGAGTTGAGGTAATCCATTGTTTATTGCTGAACAGATCCAGTTTGCGAGCGTCACACGTCTCTGCCACACCAAGTCCCTGGTCTCGGTGAACGGCCAATTCCCGGGCCCAGCTAGCTACGTGAGAGAGGGTGACAAGGTGGTTGTCAATGTTACCAACCTGGTCACCTACAATGCCACTATTCACTGGTAATTCGACCGCAACTGATCCCCAGGCCCCATTAGCCCCCGGGGAGGTTTGTCGCGAGACTGGGTTGCTAACCGGATGACCAGCTCTGAAGCCTTAACATAAAAATCCTCTCGTGCGCACATGCACATGCACGTTGTGTTCTTATAATATGCAGACCGTGCATAATATCCCTGATATGGGTTGCCCACCTCTGAACTGCACACGCAAACACTACATACAATGTAGGCTAGTTTACATGAGCTGCGAATCAAATCCAACCCTACGTAGTACGCAGTAAAGCCACTGGCTCACTTTCACCCAATGTGTACAAACTCCTTTTTTTGTTTTTTCTTGTGTGGCTCCCCCAATTCCACAATCTCTGCAGTGCCCACTTGCAAGCTTATTACTGATGTCCGTCTGCATTTGGATTTTAACTCTGGTAGCAATGTGCATTTGGTGAAAGATCAGCTTTGGAGTCGGCTTTTGAGACCGTAATAATCATGAACCTGATCTCTTTTCTCTGCATTCGACTGTGACAGTGTGTGATTGTGTGTTTTACTAGGCATGGAGTCAGGCAGGTACTGTCTTCATGGGCTGACGGGCCGGCCTATATCACACAATGCCCAATCCAACCAGGCCACTCTTATGTCCACCGCTTCCAAGTCGTCGGACAGCGGGGCACCCTCTTTTGGCACGCCCATTTCAGCTGGCTTAGAGCTACTGTCCATGGTGCCTTCATCATCCTTCCCAAGCACAACGCACCTTTTCCTTTCCCCAAACCACACAAGGAGATGGAACCCCTCATCCTAGGTAACATGTATCCACCATTAACGCTACAGCACTTATAACAGTTCTTTTTGATGCATTCACCTTGAGTCAATGTTCTTCAGGTGAGTGGTGGAATGCAAATGTGGAGGACATTATTGCCCAAGCCTTAGCAACGGGAGGCACTTACAATATCTCCGATGCCGTCACCATCAATGGGCGGCCTGGAAGCTTATACAACTGCTCAGCCCAAGGTAAGAGGCATATGTATGACTGCTGCGGCCAGCAGAGTTTGAGGATGGATTACGATCTATTTGAGCTAGTAAACTTCAGCAGTCGTGGTTTTAATAAGCATTATGGTAATGAGCAGGATCCCATTGAGAACTTGATCAAGCTGTTCCCTCAATCGCATAACTCTTCGTGGGCTATGCATGGATTGCAGGCACTGCGGTGTACAATGTGACCCGGGGGGAGACATACCTTCTACGAATAATCAATGCGGCCGTGAACTTCCAGTTCTACTTTGCCATAGCCAACCACACCATGACAGTGGTGGAGGTGGACGCAGAGTACACAGAGCCCTTGCCAACGGACATGATCATAATAGCCCCGGGGCAGACGACGAACGTGCTGATAAAGGCCAACGGCTCCGTATCCAACTACTACATGGCGGCTTCTGTGTACTCTCCCCCAAACATCAGTATGGTGCCATTTCCTCAGACCCCCACAACTGCCATACTCCATTACAAAGGGGCAGAGCCTGCCTCGTTCCTGCTGCAATCGGACACATCAAACAAGAGCACGCCCCCTTCGTCGGCCTTGCCTAGCTTCCCTCTGGCCAACGACTCCACCTTCCAGGTGAACTTCACCCAGAGCCTGAGAGGGCTGAACTTCTCTCGAGGGTACTACTACTATGATGTGCCCAAGGCGGTGGACATCGACCTGCTCCACACTGTGGGATATGCCCTTCAGCCCTGCAACAATGCCACCAGTACAGGAAGCGCCCCCGACTCGTGCCAAGGACCCAATGGCACCATCTTCAGATCATCCATGAGCAACATCACCTTTGTCAACCCTCCAAGACTGTCCCTAATTCAGGTGATCGGGGTGTTGCAAGTGACAACTGCGAGTAAATATTTAAATCATGCCGGGGACACTAGAAGAGCAGGAGTAGGATTGACACTAGAGTTTGCAGGGCAACATGAATGCTGTTGATTAATGCGGAACCCCATAGACACAGAGACAGAGAGAGAGAGAGAGAGAGAGAGAGAGAGAGAGAACTGCGAGCGCAGGTTAGCGTCATCTATCTATTTAGGAGAGACTTGCCACAAAGACTACCTCTGATGATGATGATGATGGCGACGATGGAGCACCTCCATTGCAGCGGCCCACAGTACCAACAAGCAACTGATCGCAACAAGGTCCTCTGTCTCTGCAGGGCCTCACACGCACACACACACACACACACACACACTCTCTCTCTCTCTCTCTCTCTCTCTCTCAGCGCCTAGAACTTAGAAAAGTCTGGCCATATCTAAAGTGTGCCGTGGCAAATGGCAATGTGGCTAATGAGCCTTCCGAAAGTTTGAAAAGGCGCGTGTCCTCCGGTGGATCCCCATGAAACACGGGCGCTTCTCCTCCTAAATTCTTATTTTAAAAACGAGGACCGGCCAAGAATTTAGCTTATCCCCACAACAAAGTACATATTTACATGTTATATTTGTGTGTGTGTGTGTGTGTGTGTGCACACGTGCAGGTGCGTGCATGGGGGTGGGGTTGTGTATGTAAATATGTATGTATGTTGCATGCTGCTTGGTAGATGTATCTCTCATTCCGTCAGTCGATTGAATGCAATGGCAGGCCTACTATGACCACATAAACACAGTGTACACCTCGGATTTCCCAGATGTCCCAATGTTCCAGTACAATTACACTGGTGTCAATCCGGCAGACAAGGCAGCATTGCCAGGGACAAGGGTGAGGGTGATCCCATTCAACAGCTCCATTCAGGTGTGTTACTTTGTTGGAGACAATACCCGATGGAGGGTGGTGGTGTTTATTAACCGTATAATGATAACGACTAGCTTTTTTAAAAAAAACCATGACTTTATCCGTGAATATGAGCCACTTAAAATGGTTCTCCTCGGAATTCAGGTCGTTTACCAGAACACAGCCACGCTCTTTTTTGAGTCGCATCCCATCCACCTTCACGGCCAAAGCTTCTATGTGGTGGGCACTGGCATTGGCACCTTTAACCCCGCGACTGATCCAGCCAACTTCAACCTTGTCAACCCCCACTCTCGCAACACCGTAGCTATCTACCCCGGTGGCTGGGCAGCTATCCGATGGCAGGCAATGAACCCAGGTAAACATAGCATGTGCTCTCGCAAACCTTCATTATCCCTATGTTGCCTTGTTCCACTCAATAAAATGCCTAAATTTCTGCTCAATTCCTACCGCTTTTAATGTACCTTTTTGGTTAGGTTTGCTTGGTAAATAGTCAAACTATTTGGGTTAGCCTTACCAAGGAAGAGTTATCCGCAATCAGCTTGCAAACTCTGATATTCTCCCTAGGTTAAGGTTGCTCCTCAAAGCTATCCTTGGGGGCAGTTTAGGGAGTGCCCCGGTTAGATTCTCGTTCAAAATCTATAGCTTAACCAAAATCTACAATGGGATGTGCAATAAGTTAAGTACAACATTATTTAAATCATATTACTAAACCTTTAAATCTAACACCAAGATCTACTTCCATGTCATATGAAGGCTTATTCATTATACCGAACGTCTGGTTACATAGGATCACTAGGCTCGCTTTCAACTTGTATTGCTAAAACACCACCTTCATTGCATTTGCTTGTAACGTACTTGGCGATGCAGGACATCATCTTCACTAACGTGTTGTTTTGTGGTTTGATCAGGAGTATGGTTTGTGCATTGTCATTTTGACATACATCAATCATGGGGCATGGACATGGTCTTCATCACCCTTAATGGTGTGGGACCTTCCCAAACTTTACCATCACCGCCCAGTGATTTACCACAGTGTTAGTGGTTATGCAAGATTTAGATTTTGTTGAGGCCACATTTCCTCATTGGAGATTTTGTATTGAGGCAATTACATTCAGTAATTATTTCGTATGATTTTTGACAAATA
The DNA here is from genome assembly GCF_053477565.2 of Lygodium microphyllum. NCBI lineage: Eukaryota > Viridiplantae > Streptophyta > Polypodiopsida > Schizaeales > Lygodiaceae > Lygodium > Lygodium microphyllum. The sequence continues at coordinate 131,156,789 of NC_141155.1, forward strand.
GTTAATGTGAGGAGCAAAGACATTTTTGCATTGTCTTACATGCATATAATGTGTTTGTCTTGCTTGTGAATGTTCTACACCCATTCAAAATCTCTATAATGTAAGCAAGCTTTCACTAAACCCAACATATTCAACCAATAGGAAGCTATACATGCCTTGTTTGATGTCTAATGAGAGAGAGAGAGAGAGAGAGAGAGAGAGAGAGAGAGAGAGAGAGAGAGAGAGAGAGAGAGAGAGAGTGTGTGTGTGTGTGTGTGTGTGTGTGCATCAAAAGATCATGCATTCAATTAGCAACAAGACAAAGTAAAACACAAACAAAATTGATGAGGACAAATAGAAAGCAACTCAATAACACATGAAGATCATAGAGAGATCACACAAGGCATGCCCCAAAGTGAGGCACTAAGAATATTGGTGACTAGTCTCCAACTAAGTTCTAGTGAAAAATGAGTATAATGCAAAATTAATGGTAATGGGTGCCTAATAGGGTTTATTTTATATAGGTTATAAATGGTGGGTGGGGGACTTTAAGAGGGTCATAAGGATAGTCACATTGATGAGACCCACGATGACTAAGTACAAGCACCTCACTACAAAAACCCCAATATCACTTTATAAAATAGCATGCATAATTCTAACTCTCCCTCTTCATATTTGAGAAATTCTATGAGTAAGAAGAGATAATAATGATACAAAGAAGTTAAGAAACTAGGGGAAGTATGGATGCCACATTCGTGCACATAGATGAGATGTGCCTTAAGGATGGAGCAAATAAAATACTCAAATACAAAGCATGGAATGAAGAAAAACTTGCCACAAGGCATAGCTCTCCAACATCTAGGGTAGTCCAAGAAAGAGTTGCTCAATGCTCCAAGAAGAACATCCAATAGTCTTCAACTATATGCATCATTTAGAAGGTCACACAATGTTGAAGTGGAATTGGTTCTCAAGCCATTGATTACAGTAGGGACTAGACTCATGAAGTACCTCCCAAGAACTAGTGTTGGATTCTTGTGAGCATTAGGGGAGTTTTGAGGTCTCGAAAATGCCTTTTAGGATGTGGAGAGAGAGTGCTCTAGACCAATAAGAGCAAAGCCTCCGTAACGGAACTTCTAATTAAAAAAAATTAAAAAATCATTTTACAAAAATATATAAATATGATAATATTACGAATTTGTATTTTTATTATGTATTTTTAGTCTCTTATATTCGTGATTATGACATATTTTGCATTAATGGCATAGAGTCTCGGCTACTTTTATTTAATGATGTTTCTAGATTAATGATAATGACTGATGTAATCGAAATTCAAATTGGTGAAAAGCATGGCGCTCAGTTTTTTCCCTCGTTTCTTTTATTCCTCTATTGTTTTTCCCTCCGTTATGATAGCCTAGTCCTCTGTGTGTGTGTGTGTGTGTGTGTGTGTGTGTGTGTGTGTGTGTGTGTGTGTGTGCATGTATCTCTCTCTTCTACCATGGATACAGAAATTCGACCTTCAACAAGGCGTCCAAGCTCCCAAATCACATCCATATCAGTGTTTAACTCATTCCAAACTGATGGAAGATGGATTCCTACTATCATTAGCAAAGGTAGTTGGATCACCATGCAACAAGCAAAACGTGGAAAAAGGCAAAGACATGAGAGCTCGTTTATCTCTGCTTGGAAGGGCAGAATCCGAGATTTTAAGCTTGGAGCAAATAAGAATAGTATCAAAGAGGTACTAGTGCAACATGTGTTCATGCATAGAGAGCTGTGTTTGAAACCTGGATCTTCAAAGCTTCCAATGCATAGACCAAATTGTAAGAATTTGATTCTTAAAGTTTTTCCTTTCTTAAACATGGTTTAGGTTTTTCCATTATAATATTTGTTTTTCTTGTAGATGTCTATCCCTCTAATCTTGAGGAATGGCAACCAGTGGAATCTATTATTGATGTTATTGATGTTATACATGGTTCAATTGGAGAAGAAATGTATAGAGGTAGAAAGAAGACAGAGCTTGCAGAGAATGGAATATTCTTTTATGACCATTCTTATGTTATTCCTATGCGGTGTTGCCAATGGGGATCAATAAAACTCCTTCCTTTGCCAGATTTTTCAAGCTTTGAGTGGCCTTTGCCAAGTCCAGCTACTAGTGAGGGCTATAGATGTAAGATATTTTCTGAGATCCAGAAAGCACTAAAATCTAATATCTCAAGTAGGCTAAGCAAAGTTACTTTATTTATGCCTATTAATATATTTATTGATTTCTTCTCTAATATGGAGATAAGAATAACAAAAACCATGCTTTTAGTGAAGAGACTAACATATGATCATATCATACAATTTGTTGATGAAGGATGGGATACAAGGACAGAAGGAAAAATTATATGTAAGATAGATCAAGACTCTATAGCTTGTAAATATATGATTGCTACTCAAAATTTTATCCTTAGCTTTTACTATAGTCGATGGCATTTTGTTGGTAGTAGTCTAGTTGCTTTAGACCAGAATCTTAATGATTTTAGCAAGGATCCTATTGTGGATCTTGATATTTGGTTCAACGAGGATATTATTGCAATCTTAAAGATCAGAAAATCATGTACGCTACATCAAGTGAGGATGGATTTACAAAATGAAGACATTGAACTACCATGCTCCTTTGTATTCCAACTTGACAAGAAACGAGTAAGTTTTCACATCATATTATATCTACTTAGATGTATATCAAGATCTCACTTTCTAACTAACAAACATTTGTAATTTATTTTTTGCAGATATCGAAAAGGAGAGAAAATAAAATACACTGCAATGACATTCAAGAAAAGATATCTTTACTATCAATATAAAATACATGTACAAATTTTGTAGCAGATGTCTATCTGCCATCTCTATGAGATATACAAGGGATGAAGGGCAAATTTCTATATATGAAGGCCTACAAGGCGATATGGCAAAGCTATTTCTTTTTTGGAGAACTATCCTTTCTAGGAGTCCTTTTGCCTTTCTTTGATGTCTTGGGTATAGAAGGTGTTGAAGCTGTGGATTTGCCTTCCGTGGTTATAGGCACCGCATCTCCTTCATGGTGCAAATCCCCACCAATCTCTGTTGTTGGTTGTATACAATTGATTATCATATACTTCAAGAGCTTTGCTCTGATGTACCAAATATGCTCAGATGTATAGCAATCCTTCGAAAACTATCACACATTTATAGAAAAAAGAGTTTTAGTTCATTATTGTTCTTACAATAGACTATATTTTTATCATCAATGGACTATTTGTAATTAATATCTATCTTAAAGTTTAGCATCTTTCATATTACCTTTACATGTTTATCATCATTAAGATAAACAAAGTTAACCATTCTTCTAGCATTTGCAATCACCCTCCAGCCACAAGAATGGCTATCATCCTGATGGGGACACTGCAACCACCAACACAAAGTAAAACTATAAAGAGGACGAATGGTAGTTCATAGAACAAACTCATGTTTCAATTATTTTAATGAATAACTTACTGCAACTTGTCTATATTGCATTGTTGCAAGCAAATCAGATGGCATAGGGGGTCTTTTCTCTAGCTCTTCAATTAATCTTTTGGCACCTCTGTATATAAAATATGTTGAAATTTAGAGTACTTACAAAAAAACGAATTGAAATATCAAGGAGCCCTTGGATAATATAACTTACAATTTAGCATTTCCATGGCTTCCTTTCATAGAGTTGATTAAAAAGCATTGCTTACCCACAAGGTCTATTGCAATCAAGCTCCAATGAGAACTAAAAGCAATCATATCTCAACAAATTAGTAGGATAAAATCTCAAAAACTCTAATAGAATATTGAATCACTTACTTTTCATTATATGGAATTATAAGCAGCTCCAAAGTATCGAAGTCAATCAAATTGAGCCAGTGCTCAATAAAACTTGCATCAAGCTCATATCTCATAAAGAATGAGATAGATGGATCAAAAACCTCAATTTTTTGTTGTATATCCAAAGGAAACTCATGCATTATACACCTAGAAAAGGCATAGAAATAGTGAGTATAAACAAGAAAAATCTTATTGCTAAAAAAATATCAAAAAGTATAAGTAATTATGGATGGACATACCTTAGGCCAGCAAGAATAAGACTGTCATTTACTTCTCTTCTTTTATCCTTAAGAATCTGAACACATGCAGCATCAAAGGAGATAACCTCAGTTCTTTTGCCTAAGTCACCAGGTAAGACACAAAACACACTGAATCCTTTTGGATTAGTTGCTTCAAGAAGGGTGGCTAGCTCATTTTCAAAGGACTCTAGTTGCTCTATTTCCCTTTCTTCAACCCTTTGCCTCCTATACTCTCTCCATTTATCTGCTTGTTCCTCTTTAGCCTTCTCCTCTTTTTCATGTTGCCTTGTATCCTTCTCATGGGTGACATCCTCAACCCTGACACCAGAATCATCTTTCTTTCTTCTAGCTGGGGGCATATTAAGGATATTAAATGTCTTTATATCAGTGAGGGGAATTGGCTCAAGGACCTTTGAAAATCTATATCTTAGCCTCCTAAGAATTACCATGTCCTTGTCCATGAGTGTGAGCCTATGAGCATGAGCAGCACAAATGTAGGCATCTTGGAAAAACTCAATTAGAAAATCCTCTGTGGCTTCTTGTATACAATTAAGAGCTGTTCTTGTCCATCTGAAACTATCCAAACTATATCTGTCACAAATTTCCCTGACAAGCCTCTGAAAAGACAACTTTGGAATTGCATTGTCAAGAGCATTTACTGCCTTCCTAATCTCCCTTAGACACCTGACATTTTGAGAAAACCTTCTCCTTGGCTTTGACTTTCTAGAGAGCTTCTGAGGCTTTGAAGACTGATGAATCTTTGATGCTAAATCCCTAGGATCAATCTTCTCTTTTCTTGCTGTTGCCTTAGTCCTAGCCATCTGCCAAAAAAACATATGTTACTTCTTCTCCAGCATGTAAAGCAAAACGCGAGTCCCAGACAAGAGTTATCTATGCTGCATGGCGTTTTCTCGTATCAGCTGAATTTTTCTCGAGCTGTCTAGTGAAACACGAGTGTCAAGCAAGGCGCCTCCTTGCAGCTGCTTCTTTTCGCGTTTCACCGGACTTGTTGTCCATTGTGTCCAGTGAAACGCGAATTTAAGCCAGGAAACCTGCTTGAAGTACCTTATTTTCGCGTTTCACCGGACAGCTCATGAATAGCATAAAAATTGACAAAACCAAGAAAAAAGAGCTTTGATCCAAGGAAAGCTTTTAAGATTACTTAAAATATCCATAGAATTAGGGAGGAAAGAAACAGGCACCGAGAGCATGGAATGCTCAGATAAGTAATTATTTACAGCAGCATGGATTTCAGATAGCTCATGCAGATCACAGTAAGATTTTCTTAAATATCCACAATATTAAGGAATGCTTTCACTGTGGAAAAAATTCTTTTGTAGTGGTCATGAGCTAATAATAACATAAAAGATTAAGGAAAAATATCAAAACAATGCATTGAATGGAGCTTGTTATTGAAAAGCAAGATGCAGAAACCATACCTTCTTCTTAGCTTGTTCTTCACAATCTCAGCCTAAAGATGACAATATGCTTGAAGGTTTGCTTTGTTGGGGAAGCAGTGAAATGCTTGGAGATTGGAAGGAAATGCGTGGAGACTGGAAGGAACACCAAAAACAAAGATGGAGTAATGCGATGAAAGCTGAAGGCGGTGAATTTGCATGGACTCAACGTTCTTCGCAAAGTGTTAATAACACACGTGTGACGTACTCTCGCTTATCGGAATTTTTTATTTACTTGGAAAATGGTTATTTAACACACGTAAAACGTATTTTTGGAAAAAGAGAATGCGCACGTCTTCTGAGGAGTTTATTACGCTGTGTTAAGTCACACACGTGTACACGTATTTTTCCATTATTACACAAACTTTTTCGTTGGAACTATCACCACATGCTTAACGGTCGATATAAAAGCATTTCAAACCCATTTCTCCGACATTGTCTTCTTCTCTGCCAAAATTTCGTCTCGACTTCCCTTCAAGGTCCTTGCATCCTGTGTGGAGAGCAGTTCAACAATCTTTGATAGGTAACAATTTTTTTTATTACAAGCATTTTAACAAAATAAATTTGATTAATATAGAAAGAATGTTTTATAACACTTAAACAATTAAAGATGTTATGTGCTTTCTATCTTTCAAATGCAGCATATCTTTTCCAAAAATGATTATATCATCAATTTGTGTGTTTCCATAGAATTTATTTATTGTTCATGTTTCTTTTCTTCATTTGCAATTTTTGACAAGTAAAACGCGAGACAATGTCTCTGTTGATGATATTTTGCTTAGTATCGCGTTTCACCGGCCACATTTTAGAATAATTTTTGTCTTCAAGCTAGTGTTTGATGAAACGCGATTCCTTCACAGGCATTTGCCTTACACATTTGAATTTTCGCGTTTCACCGGTCAACTAAAAAAATTCTTCTGTTTTGATTTTTTTGTCTTGGAAAATCAATGTTGGGGCCTCTTTCCATGATATCATCTTGTTTTATTGGATATTGGTTCTTTTTTGCTTTTTTTTTTCAGGGATAAATATTTTTCTGGTCAAAATGACAAAGAGGAAGCTATCTCTGGAAGGAATGGATGAGGAGGAGATAATTGAGACATTTGATGATAGGCTCTTTGATTTTTTACACATCACTGGAAATTCTTCCAAGTTTTGCTATATCAGGGAAATTTTCAATGTTCCTTTTGATTTGAAGGAGTTATTAGAGGATCTTGATGATAAACTTAAGGAGTACAGATGTTTTTATGATAGACATGTGCAAGGTTTGGAAGTCAATGGATTTGTTCATTATAGTGATGTCATGGGAGCCACCAATACATCCAGGTCAACTTTGCTCGGCAGGTTCAACCTCATTGATGAGGAATTCAGAAAGAAAGAAACATGTTGCCCTTTCCACAGGTACCAACACCAATGCCTTCTAATCCACAAGGACGTTGGATTTATTGTGTATCTTCAGTACATGGAAAATTCTTCTCCAGATATAGACCAACAGAGAAAGCTAGAGGATATTGCAAGTGTGGATAAGGAGGTCGAAGAGAAGGAGGAGATGTTCCAAGAAGATGTTGAGAATCAACTTGTCCAAGGTTTTGATGTAGGTTTATTCAAGAGTGACAATATCACAATGGTGGAAGAAAAGGAGATTGAGCCAAGTGCACAGGTTGATGAAGAAGGTCCTCTTGCCTGTGTTCCAACATTTCCCACTTATCTTATCAACAAGAAGAGATATGTGTTGCTAAATGATATTCAACATCTTTTTGATCTTAGAGAAGATTATTGCTTAGCAATCCTTGCAGGTTGGGGCAAAAATGACATGAATTTTATAGGTTATGAACAAGAACCACTAGCAAGTTTTGATGTTGAGGGAGAGAATTTCCAAGATAGCTCTATAGCCTTACATACATGTATTAATCAGATCATAGAATACGAAAAGGGGGGGCTACCTACAGAAGAAGAGTTCTTGCAAGTCCAAAAGAAACTTCATATTGATGATGTAGGGTATGAAGAGAGATTGAAGTCTCCATCAGATGAGAAGCCCAAGAGTTCAATAAATCTTTATGATGATAGTCTTCTTGAAGAAGATGAACACCCTAAGGTATGAAATATAATTCGAAGTTACCCATTGAGTTTATGTTAGACTTTATTATGCATTATAGATAAATATCTTATATCTTGTACTGTTGTGGTTTGTTCTATAGATTGAGATTGAAGATCTGGACAACTTTCTTGGAAGGGCCAAGGGCTCTAGGCCAATGAAGCTAGGAAAAAATCAAAGCCTTGGCCATTATATTGGAAACTTAAACAATCAAACAATTGTAATATATCATAGTAGATTGTCAAGCTCTCCAAGTCTACCAATGATGGCTTTGAGAGCTATCTCAAAGGTTATTGGATCTCAAGTTTTCAGCAGAGGTTTGGACAAGATCATTTTGGTGGAGAAGGAAGAAGCCATAAGAGTTTTTGGCTTTATGCCTGGATACAGTGGATCTAGAGCTGGATATTTTGGAGTTCTTGGCTCCTATTTGCTCTCTTATGTAGGAGATAGTAAGAATTTGAAGCTTCTTCCAGGCTATCGAAAACAAGAGTTTTTGAAATACAGAGGTCTTATTGAGTGGGATGAAACAAAAGATTCCTCTAGAGGCCCTGTCGAGCTACCTGAAACCAAGGACTCCACTGAAGGCCCTGTTGAGGTGCCTGAAACTAAGGACTCTTCTGCAACACAATCAGACTAGAAGATGCCAAAGATTAAGGGTTTCTTGAAACCCATCTTTTCCCAACTCTTTGTTTGGTTTGTAACCATTCTGTAAATCTTTGCTTTGCGCAAGAATTTAAATATCTATCTTTTCTTCTTTGGGTAACAATTTGTATAGTCCTTGCTAAAGATGATGTATTGCTTGATGTGGTTGTATCTTTAAGCTTGAATTTATGCCAAATTTGTCGATAGAACCATTGAAAGACCTCTAATAAACTGTTGGCTTTGTGTCTTCCACCTCCATGTCTTGTATGTCTGAAATATTTTGTTCTTGCTTGATAATGTGATTTTTCCATACCTTGGGTTGACCAGATAGATAGAGATCCATATTGTTTAATAAAGTATGGAGCATGGTTGTATAGAATATGCTGCATAGTCAACAAATAAGGAAAGTTATTAAAAAACATTATATGAGTTCGACAATGAAGAAACAAACATATACAAACTTCTTACCATATAGTGAGTAAAGTGTTGATCACCCCAAGCTTCTGTCATCGCCTTTTTGAAAAGGTTCAATTGGTTTTTAAAGTCTTTGAGATCATCGTCATTCCATTCAGTCTTATCACAATAAAAAAACACTTTGTCTAGTGTTTCCCAAACTTTAGCTTTTCTATTTCGAGCTTGTCCATTATCAGTGTGATCCTTAACTGCATTATGTAGGGATTTCCACTGATTAAATTTAATAGTTGAGCCACCATTTCTCGAGTTTATCTTGCCAAGTCTCCCATGAAAGCCTAGAAACCTTCTAGCCTTCACTCCACCAATACATGGTTTTTTTGGGACACAATTACCATCCTTAGACTTTTGAAGATCTGGTTCAATAACAACATTGCCACCATGCAAACCAATTGCAGAGAGAACTTTTTCAACCTTTGTTATAGCATCTGTTCTAGTTGATAATGGCTTCAACTTCCATGCAAATCCTATATAGAGATGAACAAGCTTTTCGATTATCCTGCAAAGTGCATGAAGTGTACAAATATGGGCATTCGCTAAAGGAATGTCCAAGACTGGTTTAAACTGTGGATCCTTATTGTGCCTAGAGGGAGCTCTATTCCAATTGCTTGAGTTTAACTCTACAGCTGGTGACATGCAGTATAAGCAAGGAGATCTCGAGTTAGCTCCCTTTGATACATTATACATACATTTGAGTGTCTTTAGGTCACCAGCTATGTGCCACTCAATCCTGTAGTTCCCTAATCCTTCAACAAATAGCTCTTCTCCTGCTTGTTGCCTTTGAATAACATTAGGTATTGATGTTTGATGAAAAACCCAATATAGTATATCAAAATTCTCAGTATCTACCTCAAATGCTCCTAGCCACCAGATGTTATATTCAGATTGAACACTAAATGATGTTGAGTGATTGCAATGACTTAACGAAAGTGCTCTATTCATCAAGGTGATAGAGATTCTCTCCAATTTTTTACATTTCAGAATCTCACTTTCATCAAGTTTAATCACAAATCTAGCCACTCCCTGTGCCTCAGCTACTGACAAGTCATAAAATTTGATCATTAAGCATTGTAGGGTGGGCAAGTCAAGGAAAATATTGTTAAATTCATTGAATGTAACCTCCTTTTTCTTGCCCTTGAAGCTAGCCTTGATATGAAAAGGCTCACCTAGAATCTCCATCACTTTGTTATTAACTCTTTGTCTGATAGTCCTAACCACAAATGGTTTCGGAAGTATGCAATTGTGTACCTGTCCTTGCTTCATATTTGATTGTAAAAGTTGGAAAAGTTGCATATAAGCATCTCGACTGATACCAATACTATCCAGTGTCTTCTGTACTAACTCAGAATCCAAAGAATGATCCTTCACAAATGACTCCAAGCATTGTTTCTTTGCCTTTTTAAATTTCTTCTTCTCCAAAATATCCTTTGAAACCACTGAAGGAAGAAGATGATAATAAAACTGAGCTGCTTTTAAAGAATCTCTTTCACTTGCATTTGGTTGTAGAAGAGATCTAAGCAAAATTAACATCACAAATCAATGCAAGTAGTTTAAATAAAGCCATATTTAAGATTTTTCAAGTGAAAAAAAATATACCTTGCTGCTTGGATTCTTTTACCACAGCCTCCTCCTCCTCGTTTGAGATTCTCAATATTTTTAAGAGCTCTTTGTCGATTTCGAAGGCCTAATAAAGTTTGCTTTTGTTGATAAGCTTTGATACGCTTTTCCAATGAATGAATTTTTTGTTGACAATCCTCTAGCTTCTGCAACAACTCTATATTGTGTTTCATCAAAAGATGATTCTCTAGTCCAAGGATATCCTTTTCTGCAACAAGATTAAGTGTATAACCTAAAAATCCATTGTAGCCATCGCCAATAAACCTCATTAATGACGAGCTATTATAGAAAGGAGGAGTGCTATTTCTGCTAGGATCTTTGGGATATAGCTTTCCATCTAACCAAAGATCAATATTCTTCTTTCCTTCAAACCTCAGTATATGTTTCATAGACTCTGTAACCGTGATAGATTTTGTTCTCTTTCTTATCGGTTCATACTCACTGTCCAACTCAATATGAAGATGATAGAGAGGTCTTTTATGAGAGCTACAGAGATCATTAGATGATTGATCCATAGCTGAGTTATAGAGATCATTGGGTGATTGATCCATAGCTAAGGATATGATTAGAAGCAAGAACGAAAACAAAGAAGAGACTAATAAGGAGGAGAAAAAAAGAAGAGAGAAACGATGGAGAAACGATGGACGGAGGCAATCGAGTATCCACCAAAATTCAAATTGAATATTACTTTTCACTTTAATGAGGAGAGGTAAGATCTTCATTATGACAACCTTGCCAACTTTATGGCGACCTAGATTTCTAGGTTTGATGTGACCACGAGAATATCACGACAATGACTTATTAACGAATTTTGATATTTTAACTTACCAAAATATAAACCTTTTAAAAATTCTATAAAATGATTTTATTTCGTAAATTGTTTTCTCTCTCTAGGATCTCTTATAGGGCATTTTCGAGACCTCAAAACTCCCCTAATGGAAGTGAAACCAAAAGGAAACCCAAGATATACTAATCACAAATCACTCCTCCTTAAGGTGAGTGTCCAATATTTATAGGGGAGATTGTTGGCTTCCTCCCTCTCAAGCACCAATTACCATAGTTCCCCTTGACTGATTGACTACAACTTGCATTAACAACTCCTCAACCCCTCCACCAAAGGTACACCAACAATGGCAATAAGTATCTCATGAGAGAGACTTAAAGCGAATGCAGCTTAATAATCAAGAGGAGGCATAGGCTATCCATGGTGAAGAAATTTCCATGCCTCAAACATCTCGAGTAGTGTACTTGAAATAAAACTAAAAAGATGCTCATGCACAAGCCAAGAAGCTAATATGAATGTGCAATAAGGATTCCAAAGCACAATTCAAATCATACTACTAAACCTTTAAATCTAACACTAAGATCTACTTCCATTGCATATGAAGGCCTATTCCTTTTACCAAACACTTGATTACATAGGATCACTAGGCTCACTTTCAACTACTCAAGCTACTTATTGTCTTCTTGTTTGACCCGCCTAATTGGGCATGCTTTTTGCATTGTGTTTCTTATTCTGGAGCCTTGATGCCCTTTGAAAATCTTCAAGTTCAAGGTGGCAACAATCTCATAATCTTCTAAGGGGGGTGGATGTGGGGTATTTATACTTCATATAATCACACACATGAACATGTCTCTTTCTATACCTAAAAGGTATTACAATTATATGGTGGCCTTGAGAGTGGTCTTGTCTTTCCAATGGATTTTCCACAAGTACTTCTAGTGTGTCTATTTGAGGATTCATATGCTTGATCATTATGATAACTTGTATAGCTAAAACATCACCTTTATTTCTTTTGGTTGTCCATAATGTACTTTGTGATGCGTGACATCATCTTCACTAATTTGTTGTGTTATGGCATGTTTGGTTTGTGCATTGTCATCTTGACATACATCAATCATGAGGCATGGACCTAATCTTCATCACCCTTAATGACCCTCCCAAACTTTACCACCAAGGGATTTACCACAGTGTTAGTGGTTATGCAAGATTTAGATTTCGTTGAGGTCCAATTTCCTCATGTTGGAGGTTTTGTATTGAGGCAACTACATCAAATAATTATTTCAAATGATTTTTGACAAACGATTACTATTAAGGACAAAGTCATTATTTTGCATTTTCTTGCATTCATCTAATGTGCTTGTCTTGCTTGTCGATGTTCTCAGCACCCATTTTAAATCTCTATAATGTAAGTGAGATATTACTAAACATAAACTATTCATGTAATGGAAAGCTATGCATGCCTTGTTTGACATTTAATGTGTGTGTGTGTGTGTGTGTGTGTGTGAGTGTGTGTGTGTGTGTTAACTCCAACACGAAGAAAGCAAAATGAAATAAAAAAGACGCAGGGCAAAGGCGGAAAAAAGGTAGCCCAACTGAAGAAAGAAGAGGAGGAAAGGCCAAAAGCTCAAGGGCAACCTTAAAAATTCCAAGGCAAATACAAAAGGGGAAAGGTGCATTTTAAAATACAAAGGTATACCCTGAAATCTTGTAAAAGAGTGCCAGGCGGTGGAAAATCCAGAAAGCTAAAACAGAAGACGAAGACAAAGGCCAAGGCAAAGAGAACGGAAGACAAAGGCGCACAAGGAAAAGCGCAAGTCAAAACTTTTGTAAAAGAGCGCAAGTGCATCATGGTTTAATTCAAGGAGTGTCGAGCTCTCACTCGTGCAATTTGTAAATGTAGATGGGCGGTGGAAAGGAAGCTAGGAAGATAGAAGGACAATGGGAAAAAGGGCCTAGGCTACGGCCGGCCATGTAAAAAAGGGGATGACCACCCAAAAGGGATTTAGGGTTTTGTATATAAAGTTGAAAAGTGAATGAGAAGCTCATTCTTGTGTGTGGCAAAAAGTGGCTCTCTTCTTCTTCTTCTCTTCTTGTTCTTGCTTGCTTGAGCTTGTGCTTGAGAGAGGGAGTGTGAGAGTGTGAGGGAGTGAGTGTGTGAGGGTGAGGGACCGTGGGGTGGAGAAGCTCAATCTTCACCTCTCTTCTTCTCTTCTCTTCTCTTCTCTTCCCTTGCTCGCGATGATGGAGCTTGGAGCGTGGAGCTTGAGGATGGAGCTTTCTTGAAGCTTGCACTTGGATCGTGGAGCTACCAGAGTGCGCGGGAGAGGAGGTAACTCGAACGGCATGGAGGTAAGCTCACTACACCCGTAGATATGGATGGCGCGTCGGCTATGTAAGAGGTAGCCATTAGTGCTCGGCTTAAAACGCTTGAAACAATAAGTAGTCTGTGGGTCTTGGCGATCGAGCGAAAGCTCCCACATTTTGGTTCCATTGCCGGGACCAACAGATTCAATCCTTGAGTGCTTGCACGCTTCGAATAATCGAGCATTGAAGTAGGGTTTTCCCCGAACCGGTGATTGAGGTAGATAGGTAGGAAGCAAGGGGATTGAAGATGGTATTCGATCTCCTTGGCAAGTAAGTTTTTTGCTTTTTTGAGATTTATGTTGTGAGATGGAGTAGTGTAGGTACTTACTTTGTGAATTGGATGCATTAGAGTAGGAGAAAACAAGAAAAACAAAGAAAATAAGCATTAGGGTTTACTGTTGCAAAACAGGGCAAAAATCGTGCAAAAAATGGTAAAAAGCTTGCTTGTGATGCTTAAGATCGGCAAGTGAGTGATTGGGCGCATCAACACCATACCCGAGAAGGGGCATAAGAGCCAAGAGGCCAAGGGAGAGCTCATTTGTGACCATTTGAGAGAGAGAGAGAGAGAGAGAGAGAGCCATCACACGATTCGCTCTGATCTCGCCATCGACGAGCCCTTGCTCTATTCACGTATATCAATCCCTTTCCCTATCCCCCTAGATAGGATCTGGAGGTTTATGCCAGCTATGATTGGTTAAATTGCAAGAATCAAGCAAGATCGACATCTCGCTGTTGTCGCCGTACCGCTTTCGGCCCGTTCGAGTGGCTGCTTTTGGGCCGAGTCCCAAAATCGGCCCTCGGCCTTCTTTCGCTCGGCCCACTCAGCCTGAAACCATAATCGGCCCTCGGCCCCAGACCTACTTGGCCCGTCCGAGTTGACCATTCAGACCATCAACCAATTTGGCCCTCGGCCACATGTCATATTTGGCCCTCGGCCCAAGTGCCTCGGCCCATCCGAGTGACCTCGTCCGAGTGACCTCATTCGAGTGACCCCGTTCGAGTGACCCCGTTCGAGTGATCCTGTTCAAGTGATCTCATCCGAGTCTACCCTGTTCGAGTCCCGAATTTGGCCCTCAGCCCGCCATCCGAGTGACCCACTCGGACCCTGCAATTCGGACCAGCTGGGCCAAGTGTAAATTTTTATCAAATTCTCAGAAATTTAACTTAACCTGGCTAGAGCTCAGTAGCGCTGTCGAAGGGTTTGGAAAGCAAAGTCGCAACCACAGAGGACTTTGAATAATTTCAGGATAGAAGATCAATCAAGCAAGAACAGCTATCCAAGATAATATGACCATTCTCTAAACTTCAATATATTTACCAATACATTCATAGAGTTTGCTCTCCTCGTCCAAGTTGTATATGAACTTTTTCATCAATCCAATCTGGTTTATTTGAATAACCAGGCCTTCTGTTTTATGAAGTAAAATGATAAAATGAGTCTTTGTACACACATAAGGGAAGAGACAGTCCTGGTATGGCAGTTTGCATAGATCTAGACACTGTTACATCACAACTGCATTCCATCTCCCTCTTAAAGCACGCGAATATGCATGCAAAAAGATCTTTTGCAGTTGAAACACCAGAGTGCCAACTCTCTCAACAATCACTGTGGAATATAAAGTTCCAGAAAAACCGTACCATAAATTGGGCTCAAATAATTGGAGTCACTTAAAAGTATGGTGAGAGAAGCTGATCCAGAAACCAGAGGATACACGAGCATGCAGTAAAGGGTCTCTCTGTTTAGCCTCCTCTCCATCCAGCACAAGGGCAACAATGTTTGTACGCATAAGACTTCACTTAGTTTGAATGGCACTAAGAGCTAATGGACCTTGTTTAAGTTGTGCCTTCTGCATCCAACCTGGTTCTGGCCCAGTTAGCACACGCTCCTGTTGAAGTAGGGAATTCAGTATTGTTGATTTGCCAACTTTAGGGCGACCAGCTAATGCTAGCTGCATTGCCAAAGGACCTCCAGATTCATCCTCAGAATTCAGTTCTTAGGCAGCAGCGAGGCGCAATTGTATCTCAAGCTCAGCCGCGCAGGAAGTTCTCCATCTTGCCGTATCTAGTGCACCGGTAGTTCACGGTGGCCATGGCGACAGACAAGTCAGTGAAGGACGTGTCGTCTCACGAGTTTGTCCGCGTTTACGCTGCGCATCTCAAGTGCTCTGTCAAGATTGAGGTGCCAGCCTGGGTTGACAGAGTTAAAACAGCTACCTTTAAGGAACTTGCACCCTATGATCCTGATTGGTACTATGTGCGAGCAGCATCAATGGCTCGTAAGATCTACCTTCAAGGGGGTGTAGGAGTTGGGGCTTTCCGAAAGATTTATGGAGGTAGGAAGGGAAATGGAAGCATGACCCTTTAGCATCGACGTCCGCTGCCCAGTCGCCATGGACTGACTGACTTCTTCTCGAGATGATGAAGATGACGATGCAGGACCGTCTTTGTCCTGCTGTTGATCCTTCTATAGCCACTTCTTCTTGTTCTTACGATGTTGATGATGCAAGAGCCTGTTCTTATGGAGATGATGATGCAGGATCAATTTTGTCGTAGACCTGCACCTGCCCTCCCATTAACTACAGAGTATCCTCTCTGTTTTCCAATCAGCTGCAGAGTATCGTTTCCTTCAACTATTCCGAATGCCAGTTTCTCCCTCAAAATTGCTTTTCCTCCTGATGTTGCCCATGCATATCATTCCCTGAAAACCAAATCAGTGTGTATATGCAACATCTCGATAACAGCTGTTATCAATTGTCAAGATCCCTCCCTGCTTCTTCACATCACAGACCCTGCAAAGGTTGGATCTGCTACAATAAACCTGCCCGTGATAGACACTCCAAGAACACGCAGTCTGGGGTGCTATTTGGCTCTACTCTTCGGCCGAAACACAGAAATCGACATGCTAACAGAAAGCCTCAAATATGGATGGCTGGGGGGTCTACTCTGTAGCCAGATTTGTACACACAAAAACAGATTTTGGCACCTGAGATGAAGAGAACAGGGGAATCGAAAGCACCCAGATGCAGACAGTACCTACCCCCTCAGGATTGTCAGGTGAAACGTCTTCCTAGTATCCAACAAAGATTTCTATAGGGTTATGCCGAAGACGCATTCATTCTTTCAGACAGTGTCATTACAGGGTCCGTGCCATGAGTCTGCAATCCAAGCTTGATACGGCGCCAGTACCTTCTCTTGGCATTGTACTTAATGGTTTTGTCCGTCCTCATATGAATCCAGTGAGGAATCCCCCTCCGTCATCTTCTCTGTTTCCCCTCCAATCCTCTCTCTTCCGCAAGGCTTCAGCACTCCTTCCAATCCTTTGTTTTTGCACTTCTCCTATGCTCTTCTGTAATTCTTTATCTGACGCAAGCGTTCCTTTTCCTCTCTCTTGCGTAAGGCTTCAGCACTCCCCTTCTTCCCAGATTACCGTAATTTCTCTCCTTTTTCTGCCACATACGCCTCCTTTTTCCCTCCCTCTTTAGCTTTTCAAAAATCCTTTTCTTTTTTTTAGTCTCCTCCTTTCCTTTCCATTGAAAAAGCTCTTCTCCCTTCCTTCCTTTTCGTCCCACAGAATAAGCTACCTTTTGCCTATTCCAAGACAGCCCAATATAGGCATAGCTCAATGGAGCAAATTTAATAAGACTCCTGAATTCCTTATACCGCCTGCCATAGAATAAGATCCTTATCATCCACAACAACACAATCGGTTTTTGTTACAGTGCAACACCAAAAGGTCACCATGAAAACACTGAACAGAATAACCACCATCTGAAATTGACACAATGTGTTCCTTAAATCCCGTCCCACAGGCTTAGAGTACATATGTCCAACCACCACTCGCACATCAAAGGAAACACTCCAAGCTCAATTAGCAACAGGAAAGCAACTTTGAACAATGTCATCAAGTAATTCAGCCCTGCCACAACATGTCTTGCCACAGATGGAGCAGCCTCAGTCATTGAGCACAAACCGTGAATCCGTCCTACTGTCAATGGCTCCCCTCTGCTGAGTCTACGAGCAATAGTTCTGATGGATTTTGGCAAGCAATAGTTCCAGACCTTTTTGCAGCAACATGTATCAACATAGGCTGAAAGCATCTCATCATGTTCACCACTATGCCTCTAACTCCTCCTCACTATACTCATGCGCAGAAAATAAATGTAAACACAACAACTAAGTATATACAAAGTATCAAATCACACACACAATTTTTGGGTGGGTTTCACACCTCGAATGCGCAGCAATACGACAGCGCAAACTGTCGAAAGTCCTTCTGACACTCAGAACTTGATTCTGGCACACGGAAGAGATGAAATCATAGGAAGTAGCTGCTTAGCAGCTTGAAGTAGGCAGCAGCGAGACCTAGAGACCTAGACGCAAAGCGCTGAGCAGTTAAAACCTGATTGGCCAAAAGAAAACAAGACAACATATTAGAAAAACCCTGAACTCCAACTGACCCCAAAGGCTACGTAGAGCTAAAGGCACATCACAGACCCATCACTGGGCTGAAACTTAGAACATTAGTTCAAAATTTGGCTAAACGGTCCTCCAAATTGCACATGGTGTTTACCATAATGGCCCTATGAGGCATGGGGAGAGGTGCGGACCCTACTAGGCCTACCAGAGCTGACACCGACTAATGCCTCATAGGGTCAATGAGGCATGGACCCTACTAGGCCAACCAGAGGTTAGATCCTTATTACTCTAGCTATTAATTCTAATGTGTTGAAGTTATTAGGCTAGACATGATAGAAAATAGATGCATTTTATGAACTATGAAAAACCCTTTTAACACATTATACATGTGAGTAATTCTAGTATAAAAATAACAAAGGAGCTCCTAGTTCCATAATTGTAGCTTGAGGATGAGCTAGTGAAGCTCAAGCAATTAAGGTGAATGTGTAGAGCAAGAGGAGTTTGTGGAACTAAAGATTACGATGAAGGCTACAAATATGCTAACAAAGGGATTAAGATTTTTAGAAAATTATCAAATTTGGTTTGCTATTTTTGTAAATTTTAATGATTTATTTTGAGTTTTATGATTTTCTTTAAATTTTTAAAAAATATTTTTGCAAGTAAAAAATACGAAAATGTGTATACTTAGGTTTGGACTATGTTTTACTGTGTGTGAACTGCTCTAAGCTCACCATGGCACGAAAAAGACTGCACGAACGTCCTCACACATAAACAACCACTAACACGAACACTCATGAGCACCAAAACCCCGCACACAAACGTCGCACAAAGGGTAAGAAGAGGACGATCATGCGGAGGAGAATTAGAATAACCAGGGGAAGGGGGGGAAAGTAATTTTGGGGGTAGGGGTGTAAGGTTAATAGGGAGAATATGGGTTAGGGGGAACTAAGGTTTATGGGGGGGGAGGGGGGGTGTGGGGAAGGGTAGGAGGGCCGCGGGGTAAAGACGGCGAGGTGGAGAGAGATGAGGAGGCAGTCATAAGGATGACTGTAGGCAGTGGTGGTGGTAGGTGATGAGGTCATTGCGCACATACGCAATCGAGTGCACAGTGGTGGCACAAGCGAGGAGAACCATGATTGTGGCAGGCATAAAAAACCAAGCGATGGCAAGTAGCAATGGTAGGGAAGAGGAAGAGGAGGGAGAAACGGAGGAGAGAAGGAGGGAGAGAAGAGGGAGAAAGAGAGGAGGGAGGAAAAAGGGAGGAAAAAGGGAGGAGAGAGGGAGGGAGGAAGGCAGGAGGAGGGAGAGAAGGAGAAGGTAGGGGAGAGGGAGGAGGGAGGATGGAGAGGGAGAGATAAGAGGGCACACAGCATGGGAGAGAGAGAGAGAGAGAGGAGGGGAGGGTTGGCGTGACGGTTGGGGAGGGATTTTTTAAAAGTTTTAAAAATTTAGTATGATTATTATGAGTTTGGTTAATATATATATAAAGCATACCCTCATCCCGCATAGGAATGTGGGCGGGGGGTAAAAAAATTTGTGCGAATGGGAACGGCCGAGGGCGGGTGAGAATTTGAGTGATGGAATGCCACATCGCAAAGGCGAGGCACATGTATCGAGGCAAAAACTGATCATTTACACAACACGCAGGGGATGAAAATGTCCTCACACATAAATGACCACTAACATGAACGCCCTCACACATAAATGTCCACACACATAAACGACCACTAACATGAACACTCACTCACGAGCACGAAAACCCTACACACGAACAGGCCCTACGTAGGTGGTACGCGAATGTCGCATGAAGGGTAAGAAGAGGGCAGCCATGCGGGGAAGAAGTAGAATAAACAGGGGAAGGGGGAAAAGTAATATTCGGGGATAGGGGGGTACGGTTAATAGGGTGAATATGGGGTAGGGGGGATTAAGATTTGTGGGGGGGGTGGGGAAGGATAGGAGGGCGGCGGGGTAGAGGCAGTGATGTGGAGAAAGACGAGGTGGCGGCAGGAAGAATGGCTGCAGGCAGCGGCAGTGGCAAGTGATGAGGGTGTTGCGCACGCAAGTGGCCGAGCACACGGTGGCGGGACAAGCGACGAGGACCATGATGGTGGCGGGCAGCAAAAACCCAGCGACGGCAACAAGCAGCAATGGCAGGGAAAAGGAAAAGGAGGGAGAAATGGAGGAGAGAGGGAGGGAGAAAGAGAGGAGGGAGGAAAGTAGGAGGAGAGAGGGATGAAGAAAAGAGGGAGGAGAGAGAGAACGAGAAGGTAGGGGAGAGGGAGGAGGGAGGATGGCAAGGGAGAGATAAGAGAGCACATAGCAGGGGAGAAAGAGAGAGAGAGAGGAGGGGAGGGTCGACATGATGGTTGGGAGGAGGGATTTTTTTTTAATTTTTTTAAAATTAGTATGATTATTATTAGGATTATGAGTTTGTTTAATATATATATAAAGTGTACCCCCGTACCGCATAGGAATGTGGGCGGCGGGTTAAAAAATTTGCGACAATGGGAATGGCCGAGGGCGGGTGAGGATTCGAGTGATGGAACCCCACATTGTGACGGCAAGGCACATGTATCGAGGCAAAAATGGATCGTTCACTCAACGTGTAGGGGATGAAAATGTAAATATTAATTCAGAAAGATTTGAGCATCAAATGAAGATGCCATAAAAATGTAAATATTAATTCAAAAAGATTTGAGCATCAAATGAAGATGCCATAAAAAGAAAATTTGAGTGGGTTGACAGGAGGAATGGCATGGACAATGCGTCCGACACATTTGTCAAAAAAGATGGGGTTCACGCGGAAAAAATAAAAAAACGACCACAAAAAATCACACAAAAATTAATTTCGCAAAATCTGTCAGTCAGAATGAAATGAGAAAAGAAGAAAATTATCATAATGAGGAGTTGGATAGGCATATCATGTCAAAATGCATTTCCAATGAGAATAGGACCCATTCATATGGGAAATGGTAAAAACACCACAAAAAATCTAAACAAAAATTAATTTCCAACCATCTGTAAGTTGGAACAAGGGGCAATAACAATGAAAAATGTCCAATGAATGGTAGGCAACAGGAATGTCACATTGGAATATGATTCCGGTGCATGAAAGATACGTTTACATGGAAAAAACAATAAAAAAAATTAATAATACAAAATGGGTGGGTTAGAACATGATGGAGAGAAAAGAAAAATTGTGCAAGGGAGCAAGTCAGATAAGGCTATCTAATCGGAGTTGAATTTCGAGGAGATCAGGGCTAGTTCACATGAAAAAGAGCAAAAATCACACATGAGAATACCTGAAAATATGTAATAATTAATAATAGACAAACCATGCACCGGAATGATGAGAAATAAAAACAAAAAATGTAAAAGGAAAGGTATCGGACATGGTTGTCACATCAAATCACTATTCTGAAGTGAAAAATGTATGTTCGCATGGAAACATGTTCCAATCGGCAAAAAATGATTCAAAAATTAGTAGCTCAGAAAACATAGCTTGAAACTGAGGACTATAAAAAGAAAAATGGAAAATTCAAAGGGACAAAAAAGGCTATAGGATCAAATTTTAATTTTGATGAATGTAGGATGCGTTCACATGGAAAAGTGGCAAAACAAATGATAAAAACAAACAGACAACGAACGACCCCGAGGGTGGGATGAAAAGAGGATGGGTGGGTGGGGAAGGAACCCCATTAGGAAAAAATTAGGACATGGTATACATGAGTGATCAGATAGGGGTATTTCCATGAAGGTGTGCAAGATAGATATGCAGGGATGCTTCCCCACACTTAAGACCTTACACTAGGGAGGGGGTACTAAGCAATAAGAGCCTAAGACATGACAAAAATCTGGACTCTAACATGCCCACACTTAAAACATGATCGACACTTGTAAACAAAGGGGGTAGAGTTAGAAAAACTTGGCCCCATATGCAGATGCTTGAGGTGGTTAATCGTCATTGAGACATGAAGGGTCGTAGTCGTCAGCAGAAGGTACCACAGCTTACCATATCACACTCATCCAGCATGTTAGGGACCATACAGCAGCACCTAGGGAGGTAGCATTGTTGTGATGAAGAACTCCGATTTAGGTGTCAATGTGATGAAGAATACATCATGCATGTCAACAATCACTCACGTGAAGATGATAGATCAAGCACTCACCCCATAACTCACATCACTCGATGGATAATAATTGAAACCCATATCTCATAGTCGGTTGAGAAATCAATAAGAGGGATGATTCAGAAGGAGTATGCCAACGTGCACAGTTGATGGTGTATCATTTAGTCCCAACCCATTTGGCATAGGTGTAAGAAGGAAGGCCAAGGAGCCTTGTAGTGCAATGCACCGAATAGAGTGATGTGTGTATTGTGATGATGGAGGAGGTTCGTCCTGTGTTGTGTGCATAGAGAAATGAAAACATACCTAGCTCCAATGGTCAAAGGTCCCTCGATTTTCTAACCTCTCAAGAATTGATTAAAGAGAATACTAGTTACACTCAACCCCCCCTTTGACATGCTCTATTGGTAAATATAGGAGGGCAACCCATACTCACATCCCCATCCGGTTAGGATGAAAGATCACATCACTCAAAGGATTGTCGATGAAGATCGCTTGTTGCTAACGTCAAGGTGTTAAGGATGAGGCATACCCATGGAGGTAGCCAACAAGTCTAGTACTTGGATTAAATATTGAAAATGTCATCTGCTATAGGAGTCAGATGCATAGATGAAGCTACAAGATACAGTATACCAAGGGAGGTGGCTTTGGAATCGCATCCTAGAAGGTTGACTAATGATTCAACTATCCTGGACTGCAGGGTGTGGCCACCTTTTCCATAGCCAGCTTCTTAGAAGGTGGCTTTGGAATCGCATCCTAGAAGGTCGACTAATGATTCAACTATCCTAGACTGCGGGGTGTTACTAGCTTTTCCATAGCCAGCTTCTTGTCCAAGGGTGTTTTGTCATCTTTTCTTGAAATGAGGCATGTTATGATAAGGAAGTTCTTCCTTTTCTCCCATAACAATTTTGATGTTTTTTTCATTTTCCCTACTCTCGAGGATGTTTCCACCTTTTCTCGAAGAATAGGTTGGCATGACAGGGACCAAAGTCATTTTCTCTCATGATCAATATATATTTATGTTTTTTTCTCTTTTTTTGTCATTTTTTAAAAGAGAAAAATGGCAAGAGTACCATGTATCAAAACCATCCTTGCCACTTTACTAGATCATATGAGAACATAACAAAATAAGGGTGGGAGGTAGCTGTGACGGGCTAGAAGAACGAGGCTACCTCATCAAGATAAGCAAGAGGGCTATCAAGGGAAGCAATATACAAAGCCTTACTAATCAATGTGCAAGGAATGAAGGGACTATCAGTGGCGATTGTCACGATCCCCAGGGAGAGTAATACTTCTTTAGGCGATAGCCATTAATCAAGAAGGGGTCATTAGAGGCATCGACTATCTGCACTTGGACTGAGCCATTAGGGTCGATAGCAACAAGTACCTTATAGAGACGCCCATCCAACATTGTTGGAGCTTTCCTAAAAACTCACCAAAAGGTGAATCATAAGCCAGGACTAAGTTACCTTCCTTAAACTCCTGTGTTTGATGAAGCTATCATGATAAGCCTTTCATCGATCTTGTGTAGCTTTCATGTACTGTAGGGCCATCCTCTGAGTCTCATCCAAACTTTCTAAGTACAAGAGACATCGTTGTAGGGACTCATCATCTCCCAAGCTCTCTTTAATAGCCCACATAGAGAGGGCAATTCCAGTTCAATAGGAAAGATGGCCTCTATGCCATACTCCAGTTGGAAAGGGGTATGTCCTGTTGTAGCCTTATAGAGATTCTATATGCCCAAAGGGCCTGTGTAAGTCAATTGTCCCAATCATCCTTGTCAAGATTGAGCAGAGGATGCAATTGGTGACCTCAAGTTGGCCATTGGCTCGAGGATAGTAAGGCGTGGACTTATGATAGTGGATCTTGTATAGCTCTATCAACTCCTCCATAATCGTGTTGAGGAAATGAGTACCTCTATCACTTACTAGCTCTAAGATACTACCAAAACGGGTGATAATATTCTCATATAGGAACATAGCCATGCTATTACCATCATACCACTTCAGAGCTTTGGCTTCACACCAGATTGTCACATAGTATGTAGTACATACCAAAATGTATCTGTTCTGCTTCCTTTTGTTTTGTGGATCAATGGGACCAATGAAGTCAATTCTCCATTTCTCAAATGGCTTTAGGGGAAGGATGGGTTGTAGTAACATGGTGCTAAATTTAATAGGCTTTCCTATCCATTGACAAGCATCACAATGTTTGTAGTAGTCATAGGCATCCTTGTGGAGGGTCGCCCACTAATATCCTACGAGCAAGGCCTTTCTGGCTATCGCTTCTCTTGCAAAGTGTCCATCACAAGGCTCTTCATGGTATGCTTTTAGTACTATTCCCATCTCTCCTCTTGCAATACATTTTCTTAGTACTTCATCCTTGCCTTTCTTATAAAGAACATTGTGCCCAACAAGGTGTAGGGAGTTGATTCCAACAGAAGCTTCTTCTTTTCCTAGCTGAAGATGTTAGGAGGATATTGTTGAGTAGCTAAGAGGTTGGTTGGATACACTGGGGTTATAGCTTTGACTAGAAAAAGGGAAGCATCAAGGAGGTTTGGGTCATCCTACTCCTCTTCGTCACTCTAAGAAAGTCGTGATAGATGATCAGCCAAGACTTGGGAGCAACCAGGCTTAGTAACCACTTCAAACTCGAACTCCTAAAATAGAAGAAGCCATCTCATCATTCTTCCATTCAAATCTACTTTGTTCATCAGGAAGGACATGGCCTCATGATCCACATAGCATTTGAAGTGCATCGACAATAGATAGTGTCGAAAATTCTATAGGGCAAACACCATTGCCAAGCATTCAAGCTCTATCAATGTATAGTTTCATTCTCTATGGGTTACTTTTTTACTTGCACAATAGATAGGTTGATCTAACTTCGAGAATCTATTTTGGCATAAGAGTGCACCTAGGCCTTCAACTGAAGCATCAATGTGCACATGGAACTCCTTCGTGTCAAATTAGGAGGTTGCAAAATGGATGCTTCAATCAAACATTGCAAAATAGGTGCTTTGTCACAATTAGTAGTCTAGATAAACTATGCATCTTTCCTTAAGAGCTTATGCAAGGGGGCTACCTTTGTTGCAAAGTGGGCAATGTATAATCTGTAGCAACTCACATGGCCAAGGAATCCCCTCAATTGTTTGAGGTTAGTTGGCACGCTGTTAGAGCTGCAATCTTCTCAATCTTTGTAGGTTCTGTTGCTATCCCTTTTGTAGAAACAATGTGGCCCAAAGGAACTCTTGAAGAGACTCCAAAGAGGCATTCATCGAGATTGAGGGAGATCCCATACTCTCAACATCTATCAAAGCACTGCTCTAGGTGTCCCCAATGCTCATAGATTAGGTTATAGACACAGAAGTTATATTGATAGACCTTAATGAGATCATGCAGATGTTTTTGAAATGCAACCATCATTACTTGTTGGAAGGTAGTAAGAGCATTATAAAGCCCAAAATGGCATCACTCTGTAAGTATAGGTTCCCCATTTTGTTGTGAAAGTTGTTTTGGATTGATCTTCTTTTACGATTTGGACTTGGTTGTATCCATTGAATCCATCCAAGAGGGAATAGAGTTCATGTCCAGCCACTATGTCTAACAGTTGGTCTATGAAAGGGATAGAAAAACAATCCTTCTTAGTCTTTAAGTTCAACTTTCAAAAGTCCATACATATTCTTAGCTTTCCATTCTTCTTGGGTACTACCACCATGGGCAAAATCCATTCATTATTGGCCACTAGATAGATAAACTCAGCTTCAAGGAGCTTCAACAATTGGACTTTCACTAGGGCAAAGTAATTTGGATTCATATGCCTCGGTCTTTGCCTCACTGGCTTGGCATCAGGTTCTAGGTCTATGTGGCTGGCACACTATGGGATCAATCCCCTTCTTATCTTTGTATGACATGCAAACACATCCAAGTTCTCTTTCAGAAGGTCATGGAAGATTGACAACTCCTCTTCTAAAAGATTGATATCCACCTTCAGGTGACATTTCATACCATCAACATCCAGGAAAGTTAATTACTTTTCACCTTTAACTTTGTGAATGAAGGTCCCATGGACTGCTTCTTGGATATAGATCCAAGAACATCACACAATAGGAACCTTCTAAGTTCTGCTTGGGCTTTAGGATTGGTGGCAATTGGCAAGGTATATTGTCATCATCCTCTCTTGAGAGGGGTAAATTTTGGTAATAAGAGCCATTGTTGAAGGAAGGCTTATGCTATTTAATCCATTTCTTGTGGCTAGTTTGCATATTATGTGACTCATTAGTCAGTCCAAAGGGTACCATAGTCATTCAGTCTAATAGCATGGCATCTTCAACTTCTGTAGCCTTTGAAACTTCTTCCTCTTTTGTGCCTTCTTCAAGTAGGATAGATTCTTCCAGCTCGCTTTCATAGTCTTCTTCGACACTATCATATTTTTCCTCTTCGGACTCTATCTCTGTCTTTGTAGTAGGGGCTCTTGTAAGAGAAGAACATATTTTTTTGACAGCTTCTTCATCTCTTGATGTGCCATCTGTTATCTCATTGGAAGAGTCTATGATAACTTCAATAAAAGTGGATCCATTACCTTTTTGCAATCCATAAAACTTCAGCACTACTTTGTTGGGTCCTCTACCTAGGGTTAGGGTTCCTTTGAACCAATCTGTCCATGTCCTTGCTTCAAAAAGCCATGGTCTTCCCAACAGCAAAGGATATGAGGTCCTGTAGTAGGAATTTTATTTTACCACCAAATAGGTCAGGCAATAATCTCTTCCTGCGAGGGTTGTCTTTACATATGTGAGAATGCCCAAAGGCTTAACTCCGCTTTGATCTGCTAGTCTGATAAGCCACTATGTAGGCTGCATTCCTTGCAAGCCTAGATCCTTCATTGTCACATTCATCATTATGTTCACTAATGAACCTCCATAAATCAATGTGTTTGCAATAAACCATCCTTCAATCCACATGTCGATCTCTAGTGTACCAAGATCCAAGATGGTGCTATCCACATCCACTTCTTTTAGAGGCTTTGGGGCTTTGTTGGACTTGGTTGTTGTTGAGGGAGCTTTTGAATTTCTTTTGAAAATTGGGAGACAACATCAGCAATTGTTGGAATGCTAGGTTTGGTTTGAAGGTATATAGGTCTTTGACCAAGTCATATTCTTTAATAGAATACACTCACTTCTCTAGCTAGCTAGGGCATGGGGCAACACCCACTTTTATCTTCCTTGTTTCTTCTAGCTATGGCAACACATCTGAACTTCCTCTACCACTGAGGGTACTTCTGCATCCTTTATCTCTTGGACCTCTGATCATGTCTCTGTAATTGTCTTTGTATTCTTCTATACTGCTAGACGGCACTGCATTGCACCATTCTATTCTCTATTGTTCTATTTTTCCTTAGGAAGATTGAACCTCACCATTTTGGAAAATGGAACGTTCTCTTTTGGAACTATGGGTTCTCTTTTCTTAGCACGTGTTATTGCAAAAACCTCCAATTCCACCGAGTTGGAGGTAAATTCTTAGGTCTTTAGTCGATGCAAAGGAGAAGACCACATTACGAAAGAGTTGTGGACTAGGATAGTCTTTTGTAGTGTGGTCTTCTCCTTTGCATCGACTGCATAAGGATTTGTAGTCCATGGACCTTCTAGGATTTGGGCAGTTTGGTGAGATATGTCCCTTTTCTTTACATTTGTAACACTCCATCTTTGATCTCTGGCCATCACCAGACTATCGTCCTCCTCTGTAACTTTGAGAGGGAAACCTCCTTGGGCCTAAATTAGGACCGAACTCTCTAGGCTTTGGTCTGACATGCTGAGTGATTATCTTGGATTTCAACAAGTTGAATCTTGCATCTTCATATTTCTTCCTTCTTTCATGCATCTCCTTCAAAGAGCAAAAATCCTCTGTATGGTTCTTCATTAAACAGTATGAACAAAAGGCTCTAGGGATGGTTGGTTTTCAGGTACACTCAATGGCTAAATGTCCCGCTTGATGGCACTTTCCACACTATATAATAGATTGCATCACATCTCTTCCACCTACTATAGGACTTGATATGTTGGCGGTATTCACATTCAACATCTGCAATTGTTCTATAATCACATCCATCAGCTCCTTAATGTTGCAACTGAATTAGACATGTAGTCCTTCAAATTTGCACCTCCTGGAGTACTTACAGTAGGGTTTTGGGAAGCCTATGTAATCACTGCATAGCCAAGTTGGGTTAATCCAAAGGGTCCTCTGTTTTGATTTTGATTTAGAGGTCCTATTGAGACTAGGGATTGTTGGTTCCACTTGGTAGGATTCCACTATTGTTGTTGAGTCACCATTGGGGAAACTATTTAAGGCCACTATTGTTGTAGTTGAACCATCATTTGGGATACTATTGTTTGCGGCTACGATAGATTTGGTACACACTATTGTAGCCCTGTTTGCATCTAAGGGTAGGGATAGGAAACAGTCCCTATGATTGCATTTGGTGGGTATACCATTCCTGGCATGGGAGGAGGTAAGACTCCTCTTCCTAAGGCCATTGACAGCCTTGCTTCAACTTCATCATATAGTACTACACCTTCCATTTCAGCTTGCAGGCTGGTCTTCTCAATTCCACAAACTTGCGAACTTCTTGTTATAGGCCTCTAAGAAAAACTCCCTTCTAGTGCCTTCATTTGAGTGATGGTTAGTCCATCTCTTTAGTATGGATTCCATTCTAGAGGCATATGCTTCCACCTGTTCACAAAAGGACTAAATTAAGTTCATGATCTCTTGCATCCACTCTTCAAAACTTTCACGCTTGAATTTAGTGAGAAAAGCCAACTTCAGGTAGTCCCATGTGCCAAAAGTTCCTTCTGCTTGTCTCTCATACCACTGAAATGCCGCGCCTTTGAAAGTGATGGAGAATATGACCAACCAATGCTCAGGGGTTCTTGCATTGTTGGCTATACACGCCAATATGAACTTAGCTACATGAAGATCACGGTCTTTGTTGTACTCTCCCTTAAACATGGGTAACAGGACTACATTCACTGGCCTGTCACTAATCAATATTTCCAAGATAGATCTGACTAGGAAGGGTACCTTGAGTTGCCATGGGGACTTGTGTAAAGATTGTCACTAGGTCGTCAAAAGGAGGCTTCTACTGCTAGCTTGTTTTTGGATTTGATTCTAGCCTTCTCTCTTCTCACGTACCTTTGGACTTGTTCTAGTGCTTGCCTCTTGATTGCATCATTCATCAAGGAGTTAGCTCCACCAAATTTGTCTATACTCAACAAAATAGAAGCAAAAGGGCTTCAATCTTCGGAGGACACTCTTGATAACATTTATTCTACTTCCTTCTTTTCAACGTCTCCAAATTTAAGTTTCATTCCACTAAATAGGGGAAGATATTCAGTTCTAAAGGTATCAAAACTCATTCTTTTGAGCATCATTATGGTAGCATCATCATAGTAATGCGAGCTTTGATGGTTTCAATTGTGTATCTTGTGAAGAACACTCTATCTACTAGCTTCCAGTGGATTGCTAATTGGAAAAAAAAAGGTTTTTAGTGCACCAAGTATCCCACATACTATTGAGCATCCACCACAAACAGATTCCAACTCTTTTTCTTCTTGTTCTTGTGAACTTCAACTGACCACACGAATCTTGAAGTTTTTTAAAGATCTCCTACTTGTGATGATATTTGGAAATTATTCCATGAAGGCCAAATCTCCCATGGATGGTCATTCTCTCTATTTTTTCTTCTCTTTTTAATTTTGTAGAAAACAATTGGTTGTTGTGATACAACTTCATGTAGCTTCAAAGGATTGTGGAATTAGTATGTCACATAGAGCCTGCATCAAGATAATGACATACTTCCGCCGATGAACTTCTTGTAGAAAGTGGCTTTGGAAATGAAGATCTCCAATTCTTCAAGAGTTGTAGGGATTCTCCAATCTTCCATTGCTTTTCTTCCTCTTCAATAGTGCCACTTCTTCCATTTTCAGCCTCTGTTGGTGCTTGTTAATGGCAGTTTTTTCCAGCACTGTGTACCAAAAACATGAAGTCCCAAGAGGAGCACCAAGAAAATGGGGAATTTACTACAATAAATCTATCTTGTATCATCAACAACCATGTTCTTTATATTTTAATCAACTACAACAAGAAAAACAACACCAATCTTTTCAAATATTCATGTAATATTATATAACAACTCTCCCATGGATTTATCACAGCAAACTTCAACACATTCTTCATATTCTTCATTAAAAGAATAATAGAACACAAAGAAATACTCCACTTTGAATGAAAATCATCACATTACATTCATCTTCAATAGTTTCATAGTCTTCACAGTCTCTCTCATATTCTCTCACTCATAGATACACTGTTTTGCATAAATTTGGCTATCTCTCACTCTCTATCTCTCTCATACATGCTCTCTATGAATAGTATAATGAAATAATCAAGAAAAATCATCCATAATCCCTCTTTGTTCGTGGATATCCTCCCAAGATGTATGTCTAAGGTCACTAGAGCTACTACAATGTCTTTTCATATCTCAATAATGTCACTGTCACTTTAGTCTTTACTTGAGTCTTCAGCAACTACTTTTTCAGTTCTTTGAGATAATTTGAACTTGTATTAATCTCTTACAAAGATTAGAAAACTTTCCCAACCTACACATTTATCCCACAGAACACTTACAGAGTCATACAAAACAAAAACAGAATTGAAACAGAGACTCTAACAAAAGCTCAAGCTCAGCAAACGGTCTATAGTACCATATCAAAGGTCATCAAAAGCCTTTAGCTCTACTAAAACCATTAAAAAACATCAAGAATCATTCAACAAGATTTCAAACACTCTTTAAATCCATCAATAATTATTCCATCCTCACATATAGAAGGAAAACAAGACAAAATAGAAGCTAAACAGACTCAATGAGAACCAATCAAACATTATCAAAACATCAACAAGACATCTTAGAACATCATATCTCCAGTGAAATCTATTAAGAGCTTCTCAAACCTAATCAATCTTATCTAAAAAACTCTCAAACACTTCCAAATCAACTAATCAACATATAAAATCAATCAAAAAACAACCATTCATCCCTCAAACACAACAAAAATCAGCAAAAAAATCAATTCATTTCAGCAATAAGTATGAAGAACTCTTCATGTATATGCATGTTTTCACTATGGTAGCACATGTTTGTATAAGTTCATGAATCCCTCATAGTGATTGTTGTGGTGTGCACACTTTGGTGCATTCATAGATAGCATAAGGAAAATTGATCCTAGACTGTGCACTTTGAGCATCTACATATGAGACTATCCTAGTCTCTTACAATGAAGTATTTTGGCTCACAAATGAATATTTACTATAGTTTTCCACCTTCTCAAAACAACTGCATTGGATTACTTCCTTTATCTTTGAATTGCAGAAGTACTAGCCCCAAGGCTAATCATTCGACTATAGGTGATTGACCTCCTCTCTACAGGCATATAGTCCTCCTCTATTTTTCCTACTCTCCATGGCCTTCTTTTCACTTATCTCTAGCTCTCTCTTTTGCATCTCAATTTGATTCTCTGTCTGCTTCCTACTCTCATGTTTTGTGGACCTTTGATAATTAGGAAATTTGTGTAAATATAGGCACCAAAATGTGCTCAACATAGGAACATCTTTTATGAAATGACAATTTACTTTTGTACTCTCTTGTAATAAAAAATCATTTATGAAGAAATGTAAAATGTGTAGTCCAAAAGGCTCACATTATAAAATATTGTGCTAGGAAAAGGAAAGGTCAAACACCTTTGTCCTATTTCAAATATGAGGGATCTCTAAGACCTTAGTCTATGTATGCAAACTCAATTTTAATATCAAGAAAAAGGAAAAGTGGTTGCAACCATGGGATTTGGGGAGGTGGGACGTTGAGGTGGTTACATCTCTCTCTTCCTTCATCTTCTCCTTATAGCTCATTTTTCTCTCTCCCTCATTTTGGCACACCACTTTCCTTCTTGTTCTTGTTTTTCTCTCTTATTCTTCCTTGCTAGATTTTATGGAGAGTGACGAAGAGGAAGAGGGTGAGGATGGTTTTCATTTATCTATTTCTTATGTGCCATCTCCTTGTGTGTTTTGAGGCATGGTTCTTGGTGAGAAGAAGAGGGTTTTCATGTAGGTTTTTATGGCTAGCAATGTATTTGCAACCTCTCTTGGTCAGTTCGTGGTTCTATTTGTGCGGTGGTAGGGTTCTCTTCATTTGGTGCACTAGCCAGGAAAGAGATGGCTATGGAGGTTGCAAGGAAGAGGGGTTTTGAAGCCATGGCCCATGACAAGGTTTGAGGGTTTCAAGCTTATGCTTCAACATTTTCATGATAGAGAATCAACAATTATCTCAAGAGTACAAGGTAAAGAAGATCTCATAAGAAGATAAAGAAGACAAAATTGTAGAGATCTTGCACTACTTTTGAAGGAGTTCTTTGGTCAATGATGAAAGGGAATGCTTTTGCTCAACATGAGGAAAGGATTGAAGCTATGCTTGTAGAGATGGTGGGAAGATCAAGAACCAATGCTCCACACGATTACACTTGACGAGTTGCAGAAGAAGATGGTAAATGTATCGAGCTACTTATTTCAAAGTTGCTGTTGCTACTCTAATAGCCGGGTGGCATCCATCTATTGCCATCTGTATCTTTCTTCTCCACCAATCTCACCTTCTTTCCTATCCATCACTTAGTGCATCATGTAGCGGTTTGCTGCTGACTCTCCAGGTCTGCTACCATTCCCTCACTGACACCCAAACAAGCAGCATTGTTCTCACTAGCAGTAGTAGGTAGGCTCTTCCTCTCCACTTGTGGCCCTGCACATGTTTCCTCTCTTTGAGGAGACTATTGTTGTGTAGCAAGGATATTGCAAACAAATTTTTCCCTTCTTCCTGTTGAGATATCGAGCTACACTCGTGATACGCCAGGGTGACCGTTGTGTATTTATGTCACCGACTTGTCAGTTGCAGATGCGGTTGGTACACCGCCCCTGAATAATAGCTACATGATAGCTATCCTTATCTACTCTAGTTCGTGGCTCAGTTAGTATGCCACCTTAGTTAGTTGAGTTTGGTTTGAGACCCATATCTAGGGTTCTTCTATTTCTTTGTACTTGAGTTCTTTTGGCTTCCACAACTAAGAAGAGGAAAACTGTTTTCAGCCTCCACCCTTGTGTGTATTCCCCCATTGTGCAAGCAAGAAAGCTACAAGTGAGACTCCTTCCTTCTCTCCCACAATCTTGACATGGTATCAGAGCCTTGTTCGTGGTAAGGAGCTCAAGAAAGCAAGCCAAGCTCGCGGTGTTCTGGTAAGAGGAGCAGTGTTGCTTTCATTTTCTGTTTTGGGAGCAGATCTCTGCAGGTAGCACAGCCGAAAATTGTAGGAGTGCATTGTCTCAGGTTGAGACACCCTTCGCGGTGAAGCAAGAGGGCAGTATATGCTGCGGGTAAGGGATTTAGCCCTTGGCGACCTTGTTTTTTTTATTTGAGGCCATTTCGGGGCCTGTTTTGGAGGCGGAAGTTTTCTGCACGCACTTAGGAAAAAGCCCAATTTTATGCTGTGCAGCCACTGTTCTACAGGTCGGTGAAAAGTTACTGTAGAAATTGCATCGTATGCTTATGTGCAGAGACATTGGGAGTTACAGAATCATCCTTAGTTCCTGTTTATGCAAAATCATCACTAGGAAGTGACTGTGTGGTCAAATACCACTTTCGCCAGTTTTGCAGATTTGCCCTTGTGAGGCTGGAGCTGTGTTCTTTGCAGTGACAGAACTTTTTGCAGTATTCTGTAATGGCGTCTGATTCTCTCTCACAGATTGTCACTGAAAAGCTTGACAAGAACAACTTCCAAGCATGGAAGTTTAGAATGACGAATTTCCTTATGGGAAAAGGATATTGGGAATTTGTTGCAGGAAATGAAGAAGAACCAGTTCTTCCTGATGTTCCCAATCAACAGCAAATGCAGGCATTCAAAGCATGGCATCAGAGAGCCAGGAAAGTTATGTATTGGCTGTCTATCAGTATTTCAGACTCTATGATTATGCATATTCAGGATGCAAGTACGCCAAAGGAGGCATGGGATACTTTGTCAAAAATGTATAGTACAAATACTCAAGCCAGGAAAATGCAGCTCAAGCAAGAGTTGCACAATGTGCAAAGAGAAAATATGAGCATCAATGACTACCACATGAAGGTGAAGAAGATTGCAGATGCACTTGCTTCCATTGGGTCTCCAGTGGAAGATGATGATTTAGTTTCTGTGACCTTGAATGGTCTAGGAAAGGATTATGCGCAGTTTCGGACATCCATTTCCGTCCATGAAAGATTCCCTGATTTTGAGGAGTTGATTGCTCTTCTAATTTCTGAGGAGCAGAGAAATGGTGGTGCATCTTCTTCAGGAGGAACTTCAAAAGAAGCTGTCTTCTACTCAAATGCTGAAAGAGGTAGAGGCAGAGGTAGAGGAGGCCGATTTGGAGGCTGTGGTAGAAATCAGAATATGCAGCAAACTCAAGAAAACTAGTCCTATGAAGGAGGACGTGGTAACTCTAGAGGCAGGGGGAGCCAAAGAGGTCGTGGTGGATGGCAAAGAGGCCAAAATGCAAACAGTAATGTTGAATGCTACTACTGTGGTAAAATGGGTCATATAGCTAAAGACTGCTATAAAAAGCAGAATTACATCATGAATGGAAAACTGCAACAAGGGAATTATGCATCTTCTAGTAGACAGGGTGATGACAGAAATGAGCATTTGTTCATGGTACATCACATGAACAATTCTGTGACAAGTGCAAAAGAAAGCAATGATGTATGGTATGTTGACTCAGGTGCATCAAACCACATGACAGGTCATGCAGAATGAATGGAGGATGCAAGGAAAATGGAAAAACTAGGATTTGTGGAGACTGGTGATGATACTACACATCCTATTGTGTAGATTGGAAAAATTCCCTTGTCTATGCAGGATGGGAAAAAGAAATACCTGTCCGATGTATTTCATGTCCCAAATATCACCAAGAATCTGGTTTCTGTTGGTCAAATGGTTGAACAAGGCTTGCAGGTCAGATTTAATCCTCATGGATGCTTTGTTGAGGATATGAAAAATAAAGGTCGCTTGATAGCAAAAGGAAAGAAGAAGGGCAGAATGTTTACGTTGGATGCAGACATGTCTGAATTGAGTGCAGCAATGTTTGCACATGGGACCGGTGTAGTTGCAGATATTGATATCTGGCATAAACGCATTGGTCATGTTAATGTACAACAACTTAAATCAATGCAGGCCCAAAATATTGTTGCAGGATTGCCAAAATTCAAGGTTGCAGAAATGCATAAGGTATGTGAAGCCTGTCAGTTTGGAAAACAGGCAAGGAAACCATTTCCTAGACATGTTCAAGAGAGTGAGAAGCCATTGGAATTAATCCACTCTGATGTGTGGACTACTAAAGCTGCATCTCTTAGAGGCTGTCATTATTTTGTCACTTTTATTGATGACTATAGCAGAAAAGTTTGGGTGTATTTTATGAAAAAGAAAAGTGAAGTTTTTGGGCATTTCAAAACCCTTAAAGCTATGGCTGAAAAAGAAACAGGTCTGCAAATAAAATGCCTAAGGTCAGATGGAGGGGGAGAGTACCTCTCAAATGAGTTTGCAAAGTTCTTGCAGGAGTATGGCATAAAGCAGCAATATTCATGCAGTTATACCCCACAACAAAATGGAATTGCAGAAAGGAAAAACAGGCATATTGGAGAGGTATCTCGTGCCATGCTCAATGAAAAAGACTTGCCAGATTTTTATTGGGCTGAAGCAGTTGCTACAACAGTCTACATAATGAACAGGACTCCCACTGCAGCAATACATGGAATGACTCCAGAGGAGAGGTATACTGGTAGGAAACCAGATATTTCTCATTTGAAAATTTTTGGTTGCATTGCCTATGTACATGTGCCAGATGAGTTGAGATCCAAGTTGGATCCAAAAGCTGAGAAGTGCATCTTTATTGGTTACTCTCTGCAGCAAAAAGGGTATAGATGCTATAACCCTTCTACTCGTAAGTTTACACTGAGCAGAGATGTTGTTTCTGATGAGATGAGTAGCTGGTATAAACTAGTAAATGTGATTGATGATGTCAATGCACAAAATGGTAATGCTGCACAGAATTCACAGCAGTAGTCACAAAATATTAGTGGACCTGGAGCGTCCTCTAGCAGTGGTTCACATTCTACGCCATGGACAGGAAGATTGAGATCAGGAGAATCTTGTCAAAGCAATGCAGATAGTGGTATGCAGGTATCACGAAAAGGAAAAGAGAAGGTTGATCAGCCCATGTTTGATGTGAATGCAAGTCACTCTTATGTGGATGGTGAATCCAGTGGCTCAGAACAGAGCATTGATGATGAGTTGGGTATTCCTTCTATTGTTACACTTGGAGTAAGGAAGACCAGGTATGTTTTGAGAGCACCTGGGAGTGAACCTACTTTGCGCAGGTCTACGAGAGCTAGGTATCCTGTGGATAGGCTGAAATATAATGGATTTATAGCCATTCACTATGCATATATGGTCAAAGTGATACAGGAACCAGAACCCACATCTTTTGAGCAAGCCATGGGAAAAGAAAAATGGGAGAAAGCCATGGATGAAGAAATGGATGCCTTGGAAGAAAATGCTACATGGGAGTTAGTACCTTTGCCTAAAGGTAAGAATGCAATTGGCTGTAAGTGGGTTTATAAGGTGAAGCACAATGCAGATGGTTCTGTGAACAGATACAAGGCAAGATTGATAGTCAAGGGGTATGCACAAACATATGGCATTGACTATGAAGAAACATTCAGTCCAGTTGCAAGGATGGCAACTGTAAGAGCAGTCATTGCTATGGCTGCATCAAAGGGATGGTCTTTACATCAGATGGATGTAAAGAATGCCTTCTTGCATGGTGATTTGCAAGAAGAGGTCTATATGGAGCAGCCACCAGGTTATGTGCATGCTGTTTATCCTGAGTTTGTTTGCAGGTTGAAGAAAGCCTTGTATGGCTTGAAGCAAGCACCTAGAGCATGGTCTGACAAGATAGGACAGTACCTTGTCACTATTGGCTTTCAGATTTCCAAGGCAGATTTCTCACTTTATGTGAGAAAAACAGAGAAAGGTATTATGCTACTTGTCATTTATGTTGATGATTTGATTATGATAGGTGACAGTGATGAAGATATCCTTCATGTAAAAATGCTATTGAAGCAGAAGTTTGAGATGAAGGATTTGGGAGAGCTGC
Organism: Lygodium microphyllum; assembly: GCF_053477565.2. NCBI lineage: Eukaryota > Viridiplantae > Streptophyta > Polypodiopsida > Schizaeales > Lygodiaceae > Lygodium > Lygodium microphyllum. Next base: position 131,194,125 of record NC_141155.1, read on the forward strand.
GTTATTTCTTGAACATTGAGGTGATTAGATCACCAAGTGGGATACATCTCTTGCAGAGGCAGTATGGATTGGACATGCTGTCCAAATATGGGATGACAGGCTGTAAGCCTATTTCAGTTCCTTTGGAGCAGAATGTGAAGCTGAGCACAGATGCAGGTGAGCTTCTAGAAGACCCTACTATGTACAGACGCATAGTAGGAAGCTTGATTTATATGACTATTACCAGGCCAGATTTGAGCTATGCTGTTGGATTGGTAATTCAGTTTATGCAGGCTCCAAGGAAATCGCATTTGGATGCGGCTAGACGCATACTCAGGTATGTGAAGTCCACATTGCAGTATGGACTATTTTATGAGACTGGGGTTCAGATACAGTTGCATGGATACACTGATGCTGATTGGGCTGGTAGTATTTCTGATAGACGATCTACCAGTGGATATGTGTTCTCTTTTGGGAGTGCTGCAGTCACTTGGAGCAGCAAGAAACAGCCTACAGTTGCCTTGTTGAGCACAGAGGCTGAGTACAGGGGTGCAGCAATGGCTGCATGTGAGGTAGCTTGGTTGCATAAGCTACTTTATGATATGCATCAGTCTACAGATGGGCCAGTTGTCATTTATTGTGACAACATTAGTAGTATACACTTGGCAAATAACCCAGTCTATCATGCTAGAACAAAGCACATTGATGTGCATTATCACTATGTGCGAGAGAGGGTTTTACTAGGTCTTATTGATCTAGTTTATGTCAGCACAGAGGATCAGGTAGCTGACATATTCACGAAGGCATTGGGCACAGAGAAGCTGCGCAAGTTCAGAGACCTGCTTGGTGTGCAGGAATTGGGATTGAGCTCGAGGGGGAGTGTTGAGATATCGAGCTACACTCGTGATATGCCAGGAGACCGTTGTGTATTTATGTCACCGACTTGTCAGTTGCAGATGCGGTTGGTACACCGCCCCTGAATAATAGCTACATGATAGCTATCCTTATCTACTCTAGTTCGTGGCTCAGTTAGTATGCCACCTTAGTTAGTTGAGTTTGGTTTGAGACCCATATCTAGGGTTCTTCTATTTCTTTGTACTTGAGTTCTTTTGGCTTCCACAACTAAGAAGAGGAAAACTGTTTTCAGCCTCCACCCTTGTGTGTATTCCCCCATTGTGCAAGCAAGAAAGCTACAAGTGAGACTCCTTCCTTCTCTCCCACAATCTTGACACTTCCATCAGCGTGTCTACTGACAAGCATCATCCTCTTATTTCCTTATTTGTTCAACACGATTATCTGATTAATCTTTAATTTCTTTGCCACACAATAAAGCTAAGATTTAAAACCTTTGACTAAAATAACCCTCCCTAAAATACATTTACATGCAGTTTCTTTTCATCTTCTCTTCTCTTCTCTTCCTAAGATTACATTCCTTCAATACACACCAGACTTTTCTTTTTTGTTTTCTCTAAAAGCTAACTATATTATTGTATCTTTAGTGAGGGTACACTAAATGATTGTCTTTCTCAGGTTTCTTATGTGCTTCATTAGTGGTTATCTTTCATTCTATGTTGAGTGTAATGCCCATCCTCGTATGAAAATTTGTTGGAAAAATCTATCTTTTGTGATCTATGCCATTTGATTTGGTGTGCTTGTAACCTAGGAAGAAAAGATCGAAAGAAGGAAGATAAAGATGAAGTTTTTTCAAGTGTTGATTGTGGTTCTTCTTCAAATTTGTTCGCAAGTAAGCTTCACACTTGAGCGTGGGAGGAATGATAACCAGGGAATTTGTGTAAATATAGGCACCAAAATGTGCTCAATATGGGAACGCCTTTTATGAAATGTCATTTTGCTTTTGTACTCTCTTGTAAAAAATCATTTATGAAGCAATGTAAAATGTGTAGTCCAAAAGGCTCACATTCTTAAATATTGTGCTTCATTGCTAGATTTTATGGAGAGTGAGGAAGAGGAAGATGGTGAGGATGGTTTTCATTTATCTATTTCTTGTGTGACATCTCCTTGTATGTTTTGAGACATGGTTTTTGGTGAGAAAAAGAGGGTTTTCTTGTAGGTTTTTATGGCAACAATGTATTTGCAGCCTCTCTTGGCCGGTTCGTGGTTCTCTTTGTGCGGTGGTAGGGTGCTCTTCAACCTTATCTACATTCCGTTCACTACATATAGTCACTATTTCTCAATTGAGAAGCATTATTAAAATTACAATCACCCACTCTCAACTTCGTATTACAGTCCAAAGATGCAATGCCTTCAATAAAGGAAATCTTCATACCATCTTAAATAGTTTGTGATCAAGTCGTTTATGTCCACAATCTTCACTTTTGAGCCGTGAGAAGGAGAAAAAATCCACATTAGAATAAGCTCCATCACCATGGAAAAACTACAACTAACAATTCAACCAGCTTGTTTTCTTCATGTCATCTTTGTACACATGTAGAAACACATTCCATTGTTTTTTCCAATCAAATCAGTGGGTGGCATATCAAATAAATAAACTATATCCAAAAGCATACTAAAACTTTTGCTTCATGCCATTCTCCTTTCGTCTATATTGTGATGTTGCCTACAATAATGTTTAAATCTTTCTTCTCTCTATGCCACAAAAAGCATGCAAAATCTTATTCCCCCACAATTAGAGTCCTCAAGATCCTCCGAATACCAACCACCCGTGACATTAGATGGCTTGCCCCTATCTCAAATCACGTTTTCTACAACATTTGGACTTCCCATTTCTCTCTGATTGCTTTCGAATATCTCCATGAAATTCAACTATTGTTCTCCTCATAAAATCATCATTCCATGCAAAAATAGCCTCCTCCAACCATATCGTGTTTCCTTCCCCTCAAACCCATTAAAGTCCTCCAAAAATCATGGAGAAGAGCCCATGAATAGTATCCCCCCTCTATCCAAAGTTAGCCTTCTAAGGCTTACATTAACCTTCACTTGACAAAAATGAAGTTTTATTTGCATGCCCTACTGAATGTAGCTCTCGTGGTAATTATAATAGCCACAAGGAAGTATATATTTTTGTGTTCCCAATGATCATTAGGATGATAATGTATGTCTCTATTAAAATCACCATGCCAAAAGGTTCATGTTGATCCCCTTCTCCAATGTCATTATTGCACTATCCCCATCATCTTGAAAATGTTCACAGTGTGCACTGTACTACATCCAAATTGGCTTCCATTGAAGCTACATAAACTCTCTCCAAACCAACCACATAGTTTAGGTCTAGGTGTAAAATAGATAAGGGTGCCCACAATCTTCCAATACATATAGTGACATCCTCAATCAAGTCACCCTCATGTGCACTAAGCTTAGTGCTAACATCCAAAGGTATAGAAATAGGCTTGCAATCAGCCATACTATAATTCTTCAACATATCCAATGCATATTGTCTCTATGACAACCATATACCCTATGGAGTCTTGATTATTTCTATGCCGAGAAAATAACATTACTCTTCCAAATCCTTCATCTCAAATTTAGCCTTGAGAAGACTCTTCACATTGTCAATATCTATTTCAGTATCCCCCACAATGATCAAATCATCCACATATATAGTAATGACCATAATACATGCATCACTCTCACATACATAGAGTGAGTGATCAGCCTCCTATGCTCTGCAAAAATCCGATGTTGAAAAGATAATCTACAATTATGTCATGTCATGTCCTAAGTGCTTGCTTTATCCCCTATACAAGGTCTTATGAAATCGACATACATAATTTGGATGACTCTTATTCATTCACATAACCAAGTGATTCCTCCGCATAAACTTCCTCTTACAACTCCCCCTACATGAAGGCATTCTTAACATCCATTTGGTGTATGATCCAATCTTTTGATGTAGCCATTGTTATGTTAGCCCTTATAGTGACCATTTTAGCCACCAAAGCAAAGGTCTCCTCATAATCAATACCATGAGTCTATGCATATCCTTTAACAACTAGTCATATTTATAGTGCTCAATAGATCAATATGACTTATGCTTGACCTTGTAAACCCATTTGCAGCCAATAGCTTCCTTGCCTTCAGGTAAGGGCACCAACTTTCATATGTCATATCCATAAGTGTAGCCATTTTTTCATTCATGTCACGACTCCAATTCACATTACCCACTATATCCTCAAAACAAGTGGGCTCCACCTCTTGCACAATCTTAGCCTTGTATGCATATTGATGAGATACATAACTATCATATATTAATCTTGATACATTCACTTTCTCACTCTACTTGACCTACATGGACCTTGAACATTACCAAGTTCTTTAGCATTCTCTTGTGCCTTTCGCACACAAGGTGTTTTAATAGAAGATATTTCAAAATCCTTATCCAAACTCTGCTTAGAGCCATTTGAATCAACATCAACATGAGAGAAACCTAATGATACATCTGTCACAATAGGTGAGTTCCCAGCTTTCTCTTTACCTTGTCTTGAGATCTATGATGTACTTGGTGGAGTAACCTATGACCTCAATTTGCCACTCCAAGGTCTATCAACAAAACCATGACTAGTGGGCTCTTGTGGTCCACTCATCAATGTCTACGACTGCTAACTTATTTTTTGTACAGTCATGCTCTTATGCTCATCAATCCCAACTGCATTCTTCACATTGCTATATCATGTACTCATTTCATCAAAAACAACATCCCTACTAACTCTTATCTCATGATAATAGGGTTATAATATCTATGTCCCTTTTGCTCAAGGGAATATTCAACAAGTGCACTTTTTTTTTGCTTTGGGATTCAATTTACTACGCAACTTATTAGGAATATGCACATAAGTAATATATCCTAATACTTTTAGATAGGACAAATTTTGGATTTCTACCCATAAACTTCTCTTCAGGTGTCATACAATGTACAATACTACAGTAGGTGTCCTGTTCATAATATATATAATAGTAGAAAATGCTTCAGCCCAGTAGTAATGAGGCAAGTTTCTTTTTGACATGAGTGCACGAGCCACCTCTATAATATGTATGTTTTTTCATTAAGCAACTCCATTTTTCTACAAAGTATATCTACATATATACTGCCTATGTATATCATTTTTCTACAAAAAAATAAAAAAACTCATTAGAGGGATATTCTCCCCCTCCATTTGACCTTAGATATTTAATATGCAACCATGTCTCCTCAACCAAAGTCTTAAATATTTTAAAGTGAGTAAACACCTCACTTTTCTCATGCATAAAGTAAACCCATACTTTGTGATCATCAATGAATAAAACATAATACCTAGAACCACTCAAAATTGTAGTCTTTGTAGAATCCCACACATCAGAATGTATTAATTTAAGTGACTTCTTGCATATGTGCTTTTCATGTGAAAACACATGCCTTGCTTACTTTACAAATTGACATGCTTCACATACTTTATGCATCCTACCAACCCTAAACTTGGGCAAGCCATCCATAATTTGTTTACAATCCGTGTTCTACCATTTGACCAATAAAAATCTAATTTTTTGTAATATTTGGTACATGCAACACATTAGCCAAATACTTAGTTTTGAAATCCTACATACTCGAAGGAACATATTCAACATGAGTAATGAAGTGAGCCATATCATCCCTTGTCTCCACATAGCCCAATGACTCTGGACTGCATATCTCTCTAAACCACTCTTCATGATATGTCATGTGGTTAGAGGAACCTTAATCTACATACCATATATTATTCTCTGATGAACTATAAATAGTCATAACATTCATAAAGTATTGCATAACAAATAACTATTCACTTATGTCATCATTGTTTCTACTACTACTAGATACATAGTTACCTTGCTACTTTTTTCCATTTCTAATTTTAGCTTCTTTTTTTTTAAAGTAAATTTTATAGATGTGGCATTTTTAACCACAATGCCAACACTCTCTACTATCACCAAAATTATATTGCCTATTTGAATGTACAACTTGCCCTCTTTGGCTTTCCCTTCCTCAAGATTGTCCTCCTCTATTTTGTTGTGCATCATAACCTTGACCACGATCACCAACTTGGCCTCTACCACAACCTCTACCTCTACCAATCGAGTAAAACACATTTTCAAACTTATTCTTGCAAGGTTCTTCTTCTCAAGTATTAGTATAGAAATCAATTCTGCAAAATCAAGGATATCATCCCTCATATTCATAGATGACCTAAAGCTCTTGTATTCATTTCCAAGTCCATCTAAGCATGCACACACAAAATCATTATCATCAACTACCACACCAATAGATCCAAGAGCTTCCACATTACTCTTGATCTTGACAAGGCATGATCATTAATGGACAAGTTCCCTCTTTTCACTTGGTTCAACTCTGACTTTGAGCTACAACTTTCTGGCCTTTGTATTTACTTTGAACACTGACAGACATCCAATACATGACTTTACTCTCTGTCTGCTCCCAATCTTTCTTAGTCTTTAATTGTTCTGCATCAGCATTTTGTGCAAAAACTTCAGGTGCTACTGCCATATCTCCTTGAATGTAATTCCAAACACCTCCGCCCTTCAAAAAATTTGTGATCCAAAACTTCCATGCATGAAATTTATTTTTATCAAGGTTTTCACTAACAATCTGGTTGAAGTTGTCAAAGATTTTGATAAAACAGAAAACCTTGCAAAAACATACAATTTGCAAGTAAGCTAATACTAGGTGCACCTCAACTAAACACGCATCCTTTTTTACTAACTGCACAACAATAACCACAATTTGTATTATGTATGCAAATGCCTTTTGCATCTGCAACCTAGCAAACACTTGAGATCCTATAGATTCAAAATATGTAACATGTGCACGTGTAAACGACGAACATAGTCAAAACTACAATATACCTAAATACTACCATTAGGACTACTTACAAGTCCAACATGGAGGTCGAAATCACCGCAGATGCCAAAAATCACAACGCGTAGCTATAAAGGGCTTGTTTGCAATTTGAATGCTAGCAAAATGAGAAACTTTAAAGAAAGAAGAAGTCTATTTCTACTTTTGAAAGTGAGCTTTCAACATAAAATCATACTAGTTTTTCTTGGTTTTCTTATCTCTTTAAAGATTCAATTGGCAATAAAAGGAAGATCTATTGACATTCTAGGAGACAACTAGCTAGGTGCTATGGAACATGAGTTAAATCGATCAAAATGCACATGTGATGTGTGCATGATCTAATGTTGACTCACATGAATAAAACAAAAATGAATTTTATTGTCTATGGAGATAGAAGTGAGCTACAACTTAGATGGATTGAATCAGTGGTACTGTAGAACTTTACAAAGCTCAAACAAGGTATAAATTATCCAAGTTGTCAGATCTAAGGTAAGTAAGATTAATAATTATATTCATTAAACTTTAAGCTTAAAAGCAAATAATGGTACTCGAGTTCAATTGACAAAAAATGATTGGAAAAGCATAACATGGTATTACAATCCTATCATCAAACTCTATATGCACAATCACCACATGATCAAGAGCAATTTTTGTTTGCAAATGGCTCTATTAAGGTCTCATTCAAAGTAAAGACTAGTAAGAATTTCAAAACTATTATGGGTTATTCTAGTAGAAAGTAAGAAAGTCATACCACAAGACCTTTACCGAATGTATCACATGCTTATAAAATAGAAATTAGTAACATTGAGAATAAGTTAGCTATTGTTTCTTATAAGGCTTCCCCCTTGGTAAATTCAATAAATTCAAGGAAAAAAGTACAAGAATAATGGGCAAGGCATCATTTTCTTGAACAGGTTTTGATGGAAATATCTAAAGATGTGCCCACATTTAAACCTCACAAAATATTTCACTGTATGTTGAAGAACTGAAAGTGGAGTTAATTAAAGTGGAAATGGTGGAAGCTAAATACCTAGATCTAGGAGCTTAATTAGAATTTCATGATCGAGAAAAGTTCAAAAAGGTGTCAAAAACACATATTGGTGGGCTTGAGTAGTCATATAAAGACCTTAATGTTATCAAAGTTGAACTTTGTTAGCATTATATTGATCTAGAACTAGGTACAAAATCTTGTATGCCAATGACAACGAAGGACCCAACCCTGTGTATGCAGAAGTGTCGAATAAGAAGAGCAAGAATATTTGAATTTATGTGCAAAATGATCATTTGTCTCTGCCATTCATGGATCAAGTGCTTGACAAAGGTGCAGGTCATGAGCTATCTCCTTTTATGGATGGATTTAATGGACATAACCAAGTTCTAATCCAATTTGATTTATTACACAAGTTGAAATTCAAGTGATGTAGAGAAGAATTATACTACTATGGAGACGGATCATGAAGCAATAAACTATTTTCTTAATAAAGTAAAACTTCATGGGTAGGCACTTTGATGGATATTATTGTTTCAAGATTTTGATTTCAAACAGCTATTCGTCCTAGAAGAGCTTATATTCTAGCAAATCATCTTTCATGATTACTAACATCAGATAAGGAGGAAGGTGTTGAAGTTTATTTTTGCAATGTGTCACTTTTTACTATGGTGACACAAGTCCCATGATATGCAGATATCACTAAGGCATTGTAGATATACCATGGCATTGCCTATGAATGCACCAATATAGGGAGTAGTAGTGATTGAAAGCCCCACTTAGTTTTGTATGATTCCCTATACCTAGTGGTGAACCCTCACTTGTGTGGCATCATGAGGGTGTAGTCCTAGGGTGTGCCTATGTTGTACCATTTCTTTCATTGGATAATACAAGAGTATACTATTTTTTATGAGATAATCCAATTGTTTGATATCCCATAGTAGAAGATTGAATATTTTCAATGCATTAAGTGAGTTTAAATATCAAGCTCAAGAGATATGATAGATGTACAACATAACCTAGGATGACTATAAGTATACTCTTAAAGTCTGAGAAGAGTGTATGCATCTCAGAAAGCTAAGGTTTGTAAGGGTTTATATATGCAAAGCTATGGGATTCATGATGTTGCAATGGGAATTGAGTTTTCCATTTGATCATGGCGGAGCTATTCAGATTGTAGATTCACTTGTGGAGGGTTATTTGGTACTGGCATGTCTTGCATTATCCATGCCTTCTTATGACCTAGGAGGGAGAAATCAAGTTTGCTATGCATTACTAAAAATACTTGTGATTCAAGGTTTTGATCCTAGTGGGAGTTTTTTTATGCACATGCTCACTTGGTCAATGATCATATGGGGGTATGATCTAGGTGGCTACATAGTGTGGCACATTCAAGGGATGTGTAGGTTAGAAGGGGGTGGATATCATGTGGACCATCATCCACTGTATGAAAAATTTGAGTGCTTTGTGTTTTGGAACAACTTCAAGATGATGGGGATAGTGCAACCATGACATTGGAGGAGGGGATCAACTTGACCTTTTGGCTCGCTGATTTCAACAAAATCATACTCTAGAATCCTGATGCTCATTGGGAACACATAAATGTATACTTTCTCTTCAGTGCTGTAATTACCACAATAGCTACATGGAGTAGGGTATGCAAATAAAACTTCATTTTTATCGAGTGAAGGTGAATGTAAGTCTTAAAAGGCTAATTTTGGATAAAGAGGGGCACTATTCATGTCCTTTTCTCCATGCTTTTTGAGGATTACAACTTTGAGGAGAAGGAAATGTGGTATGGTTGGAGAAGGCTATTATTGCATGGGATGATGATCTTATGAGGAGAATAACAACTGAATTTCATTGAGATATTTGAAAGCAATCAAGGAGAAATGGCAAGTTCAGATATGCTACAAAAAACTAAAGATGGGGCCAAGCCATCTAATCTTATGGGGGTGGTTGATATTTGGAGGAGCATGAGGACTCTAATTGTGAGGGAATCAACATTTGTGTGCTTTTTGAGGCATAGAGAGAAGGAATACTATAAATATAATCCTGGGCAACAATGTAAGATAGAGGAAAGGAGACCAACATGAAGCAATTAAGGGGAAACTTTTAGTATGATTTTGGGTATTATTAATTTTTTTGAGATGGCAGCCTTCGATTTCATCGGGCAAACAACAAAATGTGTTTCTACACCTGCATTAAGATGACATGAAGAAGACAAGCAAGATGAATTATCAAGTGTAGTTTCACCACGGCACGATGAAGGTTACTTTGATGTTGATTTTCCCTCCTTCGGGGCTTAGAAGTGAAGATTGTGGACACGAATGACTTGTCTGCAATCTATTTAAGCCGATGTGAGGATTTCTTTTGTTGAAGGCACTGCGTCTTTGGAAGTGTGACACAAAGTTGAGAGTGGATGATTGCAAATTTGGTAATGCTTCTCGATTGAGAGTAGCAGTGACTACATGCAACGAAAGGAGATGAGGTCCATTATAGAATATGAGAGATGTGCAAACTAGGAAGCAGATAAAGAACAAAAGTGAGTTGCAAAAGATATAGCTAGAGGTAAGATAAGTGAAAAAAAGACCATGAAGAAGACCGTGAAGACTGGGAAAAATAGAGGAGGATTGTATGCATTTAGAGGAGGCCACCTTCCAATGAATGATCACCCTCATGGTTAGTACTTATACAATTCAGAGATAAAGGAAATAATCCAGTGATATTTTTCTGAGAACGTGGCAGACTACAAGAAATATAAGTTTATGAGTTGAAATGATATATTGTAGTAGACCATGATAGTCTCATATGCAGATGTTCAAAGGCACAAGCTAGGACCCATTTTCCTTATGCTATCTACTATGAATGCATCAAAGTGTGTGCACCACAACAGTCAACATGAGGGCTTCATGAACTTATGCACAAGGATGAGGAGGTCAACTACTTCCCATCTCTATTTGATCTAATACAATACTCAGAAAGAGTACCTATTCCTTCGTGTGTGCTAAATAAGTAAAACAAGTGCTACTATAGTGAAAACACGCATATGTGTGAAGAGTCCTTCATACTTGTGTAACTGACTGTCTTCATGGAAGCAAAAAAACAACTAACTGCTATGCACAATATTGATCATGGAACCAATAGCTAGGTAGACAAGACCTTTCATGAGTTTAAGATACATGTTAGACCCTTGTACTCGAGCTATTAGGATATTAGATATAATGCCATCTATGGGAGTGTTTGGATATTAGTCTATCAAAGACAAATATGGTGACATGAGATATGATGAATGCAAGTTATGGACAAAATGATTATGTCCAAGAAGATATTCAATTGTGTGAGATTGTGGTAAAATAAAGCATTTGGCTAAATAACATACGTGTTCTTATTGCCATTGTGATTTAGTATTTTATGGGAAGAAAGCAATGAAAGGGAAATGGCTTCTATCTTGTGGTAGAAAACATACTTGATGCATTGTTGTATTTTGATCAGAGTTAGCTTGAGGTCTTAGTCTTGATCAATCCTAAGCAACATTAGGCTCACAAGAAGTGGAGGGCTAAGCAGAGTTTAGGGTTATTTTAGACCCTCTAGAGAATCCATATGCTTGGATGAACCGGAGGGCTAACATCTGAGAGTTTCTCTTATGAGATTGTGGATTGGGTCTAAAGAATCTGGCAGGGATTGTAATTTGTCTTTTTCTTAGTGTTGAGCCTAAAATTTAGAGCATCTCTTCTTGTGTTTCATCAAACCTACTTCTTTCTCTCTCTCCTCTTTTCTAACTTGCTTTATAAAGACTCCATGTCTTTGCTGTCTATGTGCCTTCATTTTCTCAAACAGCGTGTTGAACCCAATGTGAATGCCCTATTAGTATTGCACGATGGGAGAATATAAGAAATGTGATGTTGAAAAAAAACAATGAAGGTAGCAAGGAGAAAATATAGTTAGTATTGGCATGTTCTACCACGGCAAAACAAGAATAACATCCAATACAGAAATCTACCCTAAATACTCATAATTCAGCCCATAGATTCTTGAATCAAAAAAGCTTTGAAAACAACAAATAATCTTCAAGAAAATGGTACCAAATTCAGGTTACATATTAAATAGTAGAAGGAAAATGCTATCTTGAAAATTTTGCAATCTACATTCTTTCTAAATGAGAAAAAGGTATTCAATTTTTAGGAAATTGGTACAAAATTTCAAGTCACATCATAGAGAGCCAAGAATAGTCTCGGTGTCATGAATATTACTAATCACATTTTTCTTAAATGAAGAAACCATACTAAATGACATCATATTTTTAGGAGACAACAACAAACATTCATGTTACGACCTCAACCACCCCAATAGGCTGACATCCTAGAGGATTTTGATTATATATGAAAGATAGATCCAAAAAGATGCATACAAGGAGTTACAAACAAGACAGTCACCCTTCACATGACTTCACATGACATTCAAGGGGCGTTTTATGCAGAGTAAATAAGGCATCTACATGCATACTTTGTTAAGCATGTAATTCAAGCCTCAATATGTATAAATGAAGTTGAGTGTAAAGTTTTAGATATGGATTGCACGGTGCAAGGAGCTTAAATATTTATGGACACAATACAAATATAGATACCACATCAAGATAAACATATGCATGAATACGAAATGACTGAGCAAGAACTTGTGGAGATGCAAATTTGACAATGGAAGCACTACCGCTGATTGTAGAGGAAGTGGGGCTATTTATTGAAGATAATGTATCTAGCTATTTCCAGTTTTTGATGAGCAAGTCTAGTAGTTTGGTATCCTAGAGAAGTACATGATTGAACATTTTGAATGCATTAATGAAAGTGGGTTTAAGAATCAAGTTCAAGAGATACAATAGATGTATGCTATGACATGGGATGTGTTGAGATATCAAGCTCTACATGAGCTAGCATCCATTACATACCTCAGTGATATGGCATGATATTATTCACTGGCATGCTAGGTGACCAACATGAGGATATCAAGAAGGCCATCCAAGCCTCATCACTTTCCTCCAATATAGCCTGTCTCCAAGCTAGCCGTGAATCAAAACTGTGACAAGATATTATTGATCAACATGTTAGGCGACCAACATGAGGATACGCTATTGATTCTACATACAGCCGGACTACACCCATGTAATCCACCCTTGGTTATGGCACATTCATGGTCCCACCTCTTCTTTCCTTAGCAAGTTCACACTTAGTGACCATGTGTGCATATATTCTCATACTTTGATTCTTGTTGTAGACTTAGTTTTTCTTTTGTGAAGAAAAAGAAAGAAGAAGAAGAAGATTCAGTCCTATCTCTCTGTGTTCTCAAGTCTCTATTGCTTTTGTTTATACATGCTCTTTGGTGCTTCACCTCTCTCAAACCTTGTTTATTTTCATAGTATTAGAGCCGTCCCACGATTGCACGAATCTTAATTAAAGATTGAGATAAAGGCATTGGAGCACGAAAGAAAGCAAGCAAGCAACATGTAAGAAATTCTTTCACCTTGCTCGATTTGCCTTATAGAAAAAACCATTGTTTGTTCTATTTGTTATGTTTCACTACTTAATTTATACTCTTTTTTATCTTAATACATCTTTAGAAGTGATATTTCTTCTAAATAATGTATCTCTCTAAATTGAAATTCTGATCTATCCTCCTCAAGCTCAACTATTTTCTTCATTCCTTAATTCACAGCACAATCACTACTACCTCTCACTAGTTCTCTAATGTCCCATTTGATTTCACGATCATTGTATTATTTTAACCCTACATTAGTGCTAGTATACTCCAATCTATTCACATTAGAGAAAATTTGAGCTCAAAAAATGGCCTTGGTAAGAGAGTTTGACCAAAATATTCCCTCAATAATTTTTTTGCAAATGAACTCCAAACTTATCAGACATTTCTCTCACAAGAACTTTGTTGTTGTCCTAACATCTTTCTCACGAGAGTGGCCCTTGCCTCAATCCATTGTGTCAAGTAGTTTGTCAAAACAATAATATATTTAGCCTATGAGTAATAGGCTACAAGACTTACAGGTCCAACAAAATCAATCTCCCATTTCTCAAAAGGTTGTTGGGATGATTGGCATCAATTCCAACTTATCATTTTATAAAGGCACTTTGTGATAACCATTCGGATTTGTGTCCAATTATATAAGATTTGTTTACTAAATAGAGGTTGATTATCAACAAAGAAGGTGAATAACATCATTCGCAAATAGTAGCAAAAGCTTTTCACAATGAATACCATGGCCAAACCTGCTCTCTTAGTACTAGATTAGTTCATTTCTATGTCTATGAGTTTTCCACTAGCAAAGCTCGTGGGAGAGTTCAAATTGTGTTCTCCAGGATATCATAGTAATGCTCACACAAAAAACTTTGAGGTATCAATGTGCACATGAAAGGTTATGTTCTAGTTTGGGGCTCACAGAATTGGAGCTATTGTTAGAGTCTATTCTAGTACTCATAGACACAATAAAATCATTCTAAATTGAAATTCTAATCTCTCCTTCTAAAGCTCAACTATTTTATTCTAGCCAAATTGACTTGCTTTACCTTAGCAAGTATCTCTATTGGCTCATTGATATGTCCTTGACACTTCCCTCATAACAACACTATGATTCAATCTCCTTTTGTGAATTTTTGAAACATTTGAGGAGATCTTGGGGTTTTTTTAACTTCTTAGCTTCTTTCTTTTTCCTCCTTCACCTTTTTGCACCACAGGTGGATTGGAAGTTATCCTTTGGTGCATAGAATTCTCGTGGCAAAGGGATTTTTGGATCACTATTGGACCTAATTACTCATACAGAGTTGTAGTTGCATCTGACTTTTCATTTAGAGTTGTAGTTGCATCCTTCACTAGACAAGGGTGTTTCATAAAGTAGTCGTAGCAAATTTGATTCCAAATCCATATAATGGAACCGGTTCCACTTGTTTTATTCCTACTCATTCGTAGACTAACAGATCGAGGTATTCAAGCCAAGTCTAGCTAGAGTCCATCTTGATAATTTCATCAATGAGCAATATAGGTGTTTTTCTAAGTTTCGAGACGATGATGATTTGCTCTATTGTATGCCCATATGTGTCATAGTCAATTGTTTCAAATTCATTTCCTAAGGTTTCTCCCTTGGGTTCACAATTAGTGTAAGAATTTTTTGTGTTTGCTTCATCAAGAGATTCATTGGTAGATGGTGCATTATGATTGAGAATGCCACTCTCATCTAGCCATTACATTCATGGGTATTGGGATAGCTTCATTGTCTAGTGCTTCTAGGTTGAAGAGTTTGAGTGGCATTGAAACGTAGGATTGTTGAACTAGTGGAGGGAATGTGTATGATGATGTGGATATATTATTTGTGCATTTCCTATATGGAATGGTATGTTTCATGTGGGTGGTTTTATTTTCTCAAGGCTTGGTTAAGTGAGAAGGGTTATCACTTACTACAACAAGTTGAAGACACCATGTCTAACCCTGAGTTCTTAGATGAATGACATAGAAGTGATAGGATATAGGGGTTGGTGATGTTCCTAAAGGTATAGGGGTTTGTGGAGTGCCTAGTGGAAGGCAAGTGCACACGAATTAAGCATGAAGGATGTGACTTGAATAACAATATGTATATGGCTAATTACAACTAGTGACAGGTTAAAAGCATGTTTATAAAAGTTTGATATTGAAGAGTGCTAATGTCAATGGGTGCTCTAACTGCTTATGATTCTTTTAGCATATACATGCATTAATTTGCATATGTGTATCTATGAGTGGCCTATGGGAGAGCATTGCAAATAGTGAGTATGCCTCACAAATGTGAGTGCATGTTTCTAAGGATGAAGAGGATATCTAGCCTGCAAAGCATGTGGTAGAAGAATGTGTTGGGATTGACCTTAAGTATGTCAATGTGCGTATGGGAGGAGGATACCACACATAAGGAGGATACAAGTCAGTGGTTGTCATGAAGATGGCCAAGTCAATGATAATGGCCAGTTGGGGGCTATTACAGCACCTCATCCAGGAGTATTTGTGGGCCATGCTAGTCTAGTTTAGCCAAGAAAAGTTGGTCAAGATCAAATGTATGGGTCACAACCGAGTGTCGTCCAACAAGTGCCGTCCAAAGCACTTGGCTGATGTGCTCTTTTGTGAAGAAGATCATTGTTTGATTGTTTAAAAAAAGTAAATCGAGGAGTTGATAATCAAAGCCATGTGGGCCGACTCAAAGGCCACATGGCCATTGTTGTTATGATGGATCGTGGGGCTACTTTTAACAAGTCAAGGTGCCTAGTTTTGTGGTGATGACCAAGTTGGCCACTTATGGCTGGGGCTAAGACATTAGCCACTTGTCCTATCGAACAGGCCAAGAGGGTGGTATGAGGCGGTCGAGGGTGTGATCAAGCAAGTGGAATGGCCATCCAAGGCTTACTTATGGCAGAGCCACACGGTCAAGGGCTTGATATGCCCAATTGTTTTGGTAAAATGGTTGTTCATTGATGCAAGGCACATAAGTGTGTGGGGCCAAGGTGATCAAGGGTGGTGTGCCATAGCCAAAGGCCAAGATTGATTGCATGGTGGTTAAGGGCCAAGCCCTACCCGCTACTTAAACATGCAAGGACAAGGCTTATTGGTGAGCGATCCCTACAAGTAGATGCCTAAGGTTGTCTGCATGGTCCTATTTGGATGTCACAAGCTAAGTGCTATTGGTGGAGACAGAGGGTAGTCTTAAGTTCATCCATGGTCAAGTAGGAGCTGAGCAAACACAGTTGTTCAAGGTGGAATGCCTAGTGGTGGAGACGAAAGGCCAAGTGCAGCCAAGTCATCTACAAAGCAAAAGATTCAAGACAAAAATGGTGGAATAGAGGAAGAAAGGTAGCCAAAAATAGTCACCAGAGTGAGTCCCCCCCTCACCCACATTAGAGTTGAAGGTATAACATACCACCATCGAGGTTGTCGAGGGTTTGGATAGAAGATTACTTGTTCACAAACACGTACAAGAGAGTTCAAACCATTGTGACATAAACCATGTCGTAATACAATTAGCAAACAAATGAGTCCATGCACCTGTTTACAATGGACTGGCAACACAAAGGTGTCGTGCAAATCCATCCATTTTTTTTCGGAATCTATTTCGAGAAATCCAATGCTCCTCCAAGTACCACTTTGAACCAATGCACATCGAATAGTATCATGGAGAAGCTATGGTAATCCACCGTAACAATACTTTGCAAGTTTTCAAAATACTCCATCTCATCCACAACCGTGTTTGGATCCGTTGCTCGTCGCCGGCTCTCTTGCTCAAACTTGCCATGATACCACAATCCATTGTGGAGCACATTTTCTCAATACGCTCCATGCGAAAATGTCGTTCGTACGACCACGCTGCACTACATATTTTGTATTGTACATTGAAACACTCAAATTAGATGTCACATATAAAATTTAGATATGACAAATTCTAAATCCCTCATCACCTTTGGACTACATCCCCTCAAGAATTCTCACTCCATTAAGACCTGTGTCCCTTCGCTAGACGTTGCAATCAAAGCTCCATGCAACTATCGCGTTGACATGAACCACGGCATCTCCTCCATGCCTTCGGGATATCGAATCGGTCAATGATGCATACTACGTCAGAATTCAGCTCGCGCTTCCTGTCAATCTTGCCTAGCGATTTGGTACTTGGTGAGCCACGTCTCCATAGAGGCATGGTGCAATATACAAAAGCGATTCACCTTCTCCTCCATTGAGGCATCCATTCTTTTTTCTATCCCATTTCCAACCACCACATCTCCAGTTAGTCTATCATCGTCCTTCAGCGACCATAGCATTTCGTTGTTTGGATTCACCGTTGGTAGCCATTGTGAAATATGCACTAGCGCCTCAGATACCAACTAACCTTCAGCCATGCTACCTTCTAGCCGAGCTCGTTGTAGCACAAAGCCTTTCAGGGTTTTCATGAAGCGCTCCAAGAAGAACATCCATCACGTATGGACAGGTCTAGCAATCTCCACTTCATCTATAAGATGTACAAGAAGGTGGATTTGTATCGTGAGCATGCTAGTGGGCAAGTATTTCTCAAAGAGACAGACCGTCTCTACTACTCCCCACCTCACGGATTCAATAGAGGACGTCTTAATCTCCTTCTGTGAAATCCATTGCACCAAAGTCGACAATCTGTAAATGGCCCCGCGTATTTGTAGAATAAGACATCCTGCGATCACGATCAGTAGTACAAACTGCCACAAATGAGAAAGCATTATGAATAATGGCTATACTCCAAATAGCAAAATGCGCACACCAATTACAATCCATTCGTAGTACAAACCTGATATATCTTATACCAGTCATGGGAATTTATCCCTGATAATTGGTCGTCTTTAGAAAATGCGGACCTGAGAGAACGCATCATACCCGTCAGAGTGCGGATAGACTTGACTACTTGCTTCACAATGCGCTATTCTTTAGTGGACAAAACCCAAGGAGCTGAGGAAGCTGTACGCGACCATCAGCACTCGACTGCGGCCAAAGCACCTCCATCTTATCTACCTCCTTCAAATCCATTCTGCCCCTATAGTGTCTCTCTTTCTTGTGATGTGGTCCCATAGCAAGTTGCCCACATTCTTGAAAATATGCATGGAATCCAAGTGGTTGACCTGTAAGTGGGTCCAATATGGCAACTCGTAGAAAACTGAGAACCGTCGCATTCCGTTTGGATGTGATTTCGCATGGACCATTTTCAGCTCGTACCAGCTTGCGGTGTTCATACGTGTTAAAGGTCGTCCAAGGAAACCTTTCCTAAGTTCATGATCCTCTGGCAAGAAAGCAGCGTCTCCTTGATATACCATCTTATTCATGGTTCGTGACTTTCAGGAGTCTAACTGTGACCCGCACAATGGACATGCATGATAACATGAGGTAACCAGACATATTCCAACACCATGACCTAATGAATACTTGCTTGAACGAGATAAAATATAGATATTACCAACGAGAACGAAGACCTGTTCACCTGAGCACTCTCCAAATCCCGAAAAGTCATGTATCATCCACATGAGAATGGCTCGAATATTGACTGACCGCAGATCATCACGTCTGCTCATATCTTGCACGGTGACCCCCTCCTCCCACAAAATCTTAAGCTCATCGACTAATAGACGAAGATACACGTCCATATTTTTGACTTTATAGCGGCCGGGGATGAGTAAGCTAAGGATGAGATGTCCTTTCTTTATAGAAAGCCATGGAAGGATATTGTAGTTGACAAGGACTATAGGCCACACACTGTAAGAAGTTGAGCGCAGACCGAATGGATTCACGCCATCCATTGTAAGAATGAGCCGAAAATTCCTTGGCTCTCGGACAAAGCCTGGGAAGGTAGAGTCAATGGGGCTCCATGTGCATGAATCCGCTGATATTCATTGAGCTCCATCCATGGACCTATTCTGCGCATGCCACGTTGTCAAGCTCGCTATGTCGGACATACGAAACATGTGGTTTATGCGAGGGATAAGCGAAAAGTGTCTAAGAACTTCTTAAGAGATGGTTTGCCCTTGCAAGTCTTGTCGATACCTGTGAGCACCACACTTTGGACATGTCTCCATAGTCTCATATTTTCCTCGAAACAATATGCAATTATTGATACATGTATGGATGTTATTGTAGTCCATGCCAAGCTTTTGTAAAACATGTCGTGCATCATCACGAGACTCAGGCATGGTATTTACAGGTAGTAATATATAATATTTCAATAACCTGAAAAAAATCATAAACACCTTGAAAAAGCACAAATGTTTAAAATAATAGTGCCGGAAAAAAATCAACGAAGCGTATGTACAAGGTACTTGAACAATTCGGTCACACTCGTATCGGTCCACCCGTATTTTGCTTGCACACTTAAGAGTACAAGCAGTGTCTTCAGGTGAGATACTCGGCACCCATCATATAATGGTATGGATGCTTCCTCTCTAAGCGGATCAGAAGTCTCGACATCCATGGGAATCAATGAATCGATCGTTGCCTCCATCTCAAGCTCCAAGATTGTAGGTAGGTCTGGAAGGTTGTCTGTCTCCTCAGGCATTGACGGTATAGATTGGCCTTGCAAGTGGTGGATTGGCTCCTGCACTCCATCCATCGCATGCCCACGTACTCTTTTAATTGGCCGCAAAATGTGCACTCCTCCTTGGGATGAGACATCACCTCCCTGGATAGAAAATTTGACAACGAGACCCAATCTTATTATATATGGTATTCAATTAGCTTGCGAGTACAATGCATGATTGATATTAACTTTTCCTACCGTTTACTGAAAATCCGCAATCGCCTGATCAATCATCTTAGATTGAAACTCGCCAAATCGTCGTACGTATTCTATAGACAATCGTCGTTTTCGTCTAATTGCTAGCTTGCATTGATAGCAAGGACATGGGACACGCTGATTAAGATACGTCTCGTGATCTTGAACAAAACCTTCTCTGTTTTCCATTTTGTCTACGTTACAACAAACAAATTATTTTTGTTATCATTCTAGGGTAATATGTACAAGGTAGTACATACTAGGGTACTATGATACTATCTATCTATCTATCTATCTATCTATCTATCTATCTATTTTTCTATCTATCTATCTACCTTCATAATACTTGGATACAATAGAAAATATGGGTAGTAAAGAAGAAGAGAAGTTGTAACACTAACTATTATACCCACATATTGTTACATTTGTTTATTTGGCTTATCTTCTGTCTATTTTTATTTATATCCTTTGTACGTAGATGCATACGTAAATATAGAGAGGGGGAGGGTGAAATATGATGGTATCCTTGTGCCAACACATTTCGAAGCTTCTATAATGTAGTTTCTAGAATAATGTATTTGTACTCTTTGTACCTAGAATGACTCATTCTTAGTGAGGTGAATCGCCAATCCTATTCTTAGTGAGGTGGACTCATTCTTAGTACACGCTATCATAGTACCCTAAGCTTATTGTAAGATCCTATTTACTCTTCTCTCTTTCTCTCCCTCTCTCATTTCCTCTCCCTCCCTCTCCCTGACCCTCTCTTTCTCTCTTTTCCTATTAGGTTTAATGATTTTTATCTATTTTTCTCTCTCCTCTCTCCTCTCTCTCTCATATTTCTTTTTCTCTCTCCTCTCCATCTCTCATTTCCTTTCTCTCTTTCTCTCTCTCTAATTTTCTCTGCCTCTCTCATTTTCTCTCTCTTTCTCACCCTCACCCTCTCTTTCTCTCTTTATCTATAAGGTTTAATGATTTTTTCTCTTTTTCTCTCTCCTCTTCCTATCTCATTTTTTCTCTCTCCTCTCCCTCTCTCATTTCCCTTTCTCTCTTTCTTCCCCTCTCTCATTTCCTCTCCCTCTCTCACCCTCACCCTCTCTTTCTCTCTTTCTCTATTATGTTTAATGATTTTTTCTCTTTTTCTCTCTCCTCTCCCTCTCTCATTTCCCTTTCTCCCTTTCTCCCCCTCTCTCATTTCCTCTCCTTCCCTCACCCTAACCCTCTCTTTCTCTCTTTTCCTATTAGGCTTAATGATTTTTCTCTTTTTCTCTCTCCTCTCTCTCATTTCTTTTTCTCTCTCCTCTCCCTCTCTCATTTCCCTTTCCCTCTTTCTCTCCCTCTCTCATTTTCTGTCCCTCCCTCACCCTGACCCTCTCTTTCTCTCTTTCTCTATTAGATTTATTGATTTTTTTCTCTTTTTCTCTCTCCTCTCCCTCTCTCATTTCCCTTTCTTTTTTTCTCTCCCTCTCTCATTTCCTTTCCCTCCCTCACCTTGACCCTCTCTTTCTCTCTTTTCCCATTAGGTTTAATTATCTTTCTCTCTTTTTCTCTTCTCTCTCTCATTTTTTTTTCTCTCTCCTCTCCCTCTCTCATTTTCTTTTCTCTCTTCCTCTCCCTCTCTCATTTCCTCTCCCTCCCTCGCCCTCACCCTTTCTTTCTCTCTTTCCCTATTAGGTTTAATGATTTTTCTTTTTTTCTCTCTCCTCTCTTTCTCATTTTTTTTCTCTCCTCTCCCTCTCTCATTTACATTTCTCTCTTTCTCTCCCTCTCTCATTTCCTGTCCCTCCCTCACCCTGACCCTCTCCTTCTCTCTTTTCCCATTAGGTTTAATGATCTTTCTCTCTTTTTCTCTCTCCTCTCTCATTTCTTTTTCTCTCTCCTCTCCCTCTCTCATTTCCTTTTCTCTTCCTCTCCCTCTCTCATTTCCTCTCCCTCCCTCGCCCTCACCCTCACCCACACCCTCACTTTCTCTCTTTTCCTATTATGTTTAACATCTTATCTCTTTTTCTCTCTCCTCTCATTCTCTCTTTTTTTCTCTCTCCTCCCCTCTCTCATTTCCATTTGCTCTCTTCCTCTTCTCTCATTTCTTCTCCGTCCCTCTCCCTCTCTCATTTCCCTATTATGTTTTCGTCTCCCTCCCCCTCTCCCTCTCACTCTCTCATTTCTTCTCCCTCTCTCATTTTTCTATTATGTTTAATGTCTCCCTTCCTCTCCCTCTCTCATTTCCCTATTATGTTTAATGTCTCCCTCTCTCATTTCCTCCCCCTCTCTTTCTCTCTCTCCCTCCCTCTTCCTTTCCCATTTCCTCCCCCTCTCCCTCTCCCTCTCCCTCTCCCTCTCTTTCTCTCTCTCTTCCTCCCTCTCCCTCTCTTATTTTCTCCCCCTCCCTCTCCCATTTCCTCCCTCTCCCTCTCTTTAATTTCCCTCTCTTTCTCTCTCTCCCTCTTCCTCTCCCTCATTTCTTCTCCCTCTCTCATTATAAACAAATTATACCATAAATAAATAAGTAAAAGAGAGAATACACTCTTCCTCCCTCTCATTCTCTCATTTCATCCCCCTCCCTCTTCCATTTCCTCCCTCTCCCTCTCCCTCTCTTTCTCTCTCATTTCCTCTTCCTCTCTCAATATATATACACAAATCATATAAGCAAAAGTAAAAAGAGAGAATGCACTCTCCCTCCCTCTCCCTCTCTCATTTCCTCCCCCTCCCTCTCTTTCTCTCCCTCTCTCTCTCCCTCCCTCTCCCTCTCCCTCTATTTCTCTCTCATTTCCTCTCCCTCTCTCAATATACACAAATCAAACCCTAAACAAGTAAAAGAGAGAGAGAGAATGGACTCACCATAAAGATTTGGCGAGGGTTTGGCAGTTCCTCTTCGCGACGGCGGCTCCTCCTCTCCTTCGCGAACGGCGGCGGCGGTGGCAAGCTTTCTTCCTCTCCCTCTCTCACCCTCTATGCAAAACGGTCGCTCTCCCTCTCGAAATGTCTCATGAATGCGCAAATGAAACGTGCTCGAGTTTGGACCCTCTTTTTTTTCCCTATGGGGCGTCGCTATTTCCGTCGCAAATGCAATGCTAATAGCGACGCCACTATTCCTGCATCGCTACCCGCCATCGCTATGCTTGAGTTTCCTTGTAGTGAACCACCTCCTTTCCCATTATTCTATATTATAATCCACTAGTTTAAGAAATTCATTAACTCCTAAGCTAAAGGGCCCTTTCTAAGTCTATATTTCCCATGATGATGTGTTATTCGAAATCCCTAGAATCTATCCATGCTCAAAGAATACTCAATTGAGCCCATCCCATGATCTATACATCCATGAATCACTGGTCGAAACCAAACATACAACCTCAATTGATAGGTGTTCATGCTATACAATCCTAGTCGCGTTGATGATACATCTCTCTTCAAGTTAGATTTATCCATCCTCAAACCCTTAAAAAGCCGGACCAGATGTCTTTACAACATCATGGTGCCATGTAAGACCTTAACAAGCTCTAATGGGAAAATCCATGCTCTAATAAAAATTCATCGTCCTATGGTCCATAAGCTGATTACTCCAACAACATTGTGTGCAAAATACTTAACGAATTGGTCACCACGCATGACAACCAAGCAAAGATGGGTCCCTAAATCCCTCTTGCATGCGCAAGGCTACTACGTGGGCAACACCTGGCTGTGGATCCCTAAGGTCTACACGGCCAAAGGCACTACTCATACACCGCTCTCAAGCTTGATCAACCCAAGCCCCATAAACCCTCCAAACCATAAGCCGCACTACTCTCCAAAACCACAGCCATCTAACTCATCCATACCTAAACTCAAGAGAGTCACACAAGCCTATCGGCCCAAACAACATACTTCGTTACAAGAGTCATCACCTGACCAAGTCAATCCGACTCCCCAAATCCAACCTAAATGCAGCAGTCCGTCCATCATGGCTGCCTCTAATCCACTCATAATCCAAGCAACCCAACCGCAGACTCAAGAATACTCCCAACTGCAACTCTTCATTGCCACAGGCTCTAGTCTTAGCAAACCTCGACCACCCGTTGATCTTATGCCCTCTTATGAACGCAAATCCTTTTTAGCGCTAGCCGCCGACCTCGCTGAGGACACCGGGGATGATGTGATGGAATGCATTAAACGACTAGACACCACCTTCATGTCGCTAGTACTAAGCTATGACCACTTGGACTCAGGATTATTGGAGGAACCTTTTGCAACTGAAGTTAAAACGATGCCATGCTCCTGGGAGACCTTTGAATTCGCATTTGCAAAAGCTTCTTACTTCGTTGCTGAATTGCTCAACAGCAAGATCTCCAAGGAGCAAGCCATCAAACAGCGCCTCATCATGTCATACGATCAACGAACCACTTTTGCTATCACTGATCAAGAAATCACAGCGTTATCAAAGCTCACTGATACTGACTCCCCATTCTTGAGGCATTGGTACACTCTTAGGCTGCAATGGGAAGTTGAAGGGTGCCGCATAATGACCAACACTGAGCAACGCCGCGCTAGCAAAACAATGGAATATGACCCAACATATGTCGTGCCAACCTCGTATAGAGTGTTAACCACTCTTCAAGGCCGACCCATGGAAGAACACATCAAAGAACACCCCTATCTCGACCGCTTGTTGACTGAGGAAGAGTTACACATTGCTAGCCGTGTCAACTCTGGTGACTTCTTAACAGTTCTCTCACATACATCATGCAAGTGGGGATTGTTGAGATATTGAGCTCCACTCGTGATATGCCAAGGTGACCCTTGTGCATTTATGTCACCGACGTGTTAGTTGCAGATGCGGTTCGTACACCACCCATGAATAATAGCTACATGATAGCTATCCTTATCTACTCTAGTTCGTGGCTCAGTTAGTATGCCACCTTAGTTAGTTGAGTTTGGTTTGAGACCCATATATAGGGTTCTTCTATTTCTTTGTATAAGAGTTCTTTTGGCTTACACAACTAAGAAGAGGAAAACAGTTTTCAGCCTCCACCCTTGTGTGTATTCCCCCATTGTGCAAGCAAGAAAGCTACAAGTGAGACTCCTTCCTTCTCTCCCACAATCTTGACATGGTATCAGAGCCTTGTTCGTGGTAAGGAGCTCAAGAAAGCAAGCCAAGCTCACGGTGTTTTGGTAAGAGGAGCAGTGTTGCTTTCATTTTCTGTTTTGGGAGCAGATCTCTGCAGGTAGCACAGCCGGAAAGTGCAGAAGTGCATTGTCTTAGGTTGAGACGCCCTTCGCGGTGAAGCAAGAGGGCAGTATATGCTGCGGGCGAGGGCTTTAGCCCTCGGCGACCTTGTTTTTTTTATTTGAGGCCATTTCGGGGCCTGTTTTGGAGGCGGAAGTTTTCTGCACACACTCAGGAAAAGGCCCAGTTTCATGCTGTGCAGCCACTAGGAAGTGACTGTGTGGTCAAATACCACTTTTGCCAGTTTTGCAAATTTGCCCTTGTGAGGGTGAAGCTGTGTTTTTTGCAGTGAGAGAATTTTTTGCAGTGTTCTGTAATGGCGTCTGATTCTCTTTCACAGATTGTCACTGAAAAGCTTGACAAGAACAACTTCCAAGCATGGAAGTTTAGAATGACGAATTTCCTTATGGGAAAAGGATATTGGGAATTTGTTGTAGGAAATGAAGAAGAACCAGTTCTTCTTGATGTTCCCAATCAACAGCAAATACAGGCATTCAAAGCATGGCATGAGAGAGCCAAGAAAGTTATGTACTGGCTGTCTATCAGCATTTCAGACTCTATGATTGTGCATATTCAGGATGCAAGTACGCCAAAGGAGGCATGGGATACTCTGTCAAAGATGTATAGCACAAATACGCAAGCCAGAAAAATGCAGCTCAAGCAAGAGTTGCACAATGTGCAAAGAGAAAATATGAGCATCAATGACTATCACATGAAGGTGAAGAAGATTGTAGATGCACTTGCTTCCATTAGGTCGCCAGTGGAAGATGATGATTTAGTTTCTGTGACCTTGAATGGTCTAGGAAAGGATTATGCACAGTTTCGGACATCCATTTCAATTCGTAAAAGATTTCCTGATTTTGAGGAGTTGATTGCTCTTCTAATTTCTGAGGAGCAGAGAAATGGTGGTGCATCTTCTTCAGGAGGAACTTCAAAAGAAACTGTCTTCTACTCAAATGCTGGAAGAGGTAGAGGAGGCCGATTTGGAGACCGTGGTAGAAATCAGAATATGCAGCAAACTCAAGAAAACCAGTCCTATGGAGGAGGACGTGGTAACTCTAGAGGCAGGGGGAGCCAAAGAGGTCGTGGTGGATGGCAAAGAGGCCAAAATGCAAACAGTAATGTTGAATGCTACTATTGTGGTAAAATGGGTCATATGGCTAAAGACTGCTATAAAAAGTAGAATGACATCATGAATGGAAAACTGCAACAAGGAAATTATGCATTTTCTAGTAGACAGGGTGATGACAGAAATGAGTATTTGTTTATGGTGCAGCACATGAACAAATCTGTGACAAGTGCAGAAGAAAGCAACGATGTGTGGTATGTTGACTCAGGTGCATCAAACCACATGACAGGTCATGCAGAATGGATGGAGGATGCAAGGAAAATGAAAAAACCAGGATTTGTTGAGACTGGTGATGATACTGCACATCCGATTGTGCAGATTGGAAAAATTCCTTTATCTATGCAGGATGGGAAAAAGAAATACTTGTCCGATGTATTTCATGTCCCGAATATCACCAAGAATCTGGTTTCTATTGGTCAAATGGTTGAACAAGGCTTGCAGGTTAGATTTAATCCTCATGGATGCTTTGTTGAGGATATGAAAAATAAAGGTCGCTTGATAGCAAAAGGAAAGAAGAAGGGCAGAATGTTTACGTTGGATGTAGACATGCCTGAATTGAGTGCAGCAATGTTTGCACATGGGACTGGTGTAGTTACAGATATTGATATCTGGCATAAACGCATTGGTCATGTTAATGTACAGCGACTTAAATCAATGCAGGCCCAAAATATTGTTGCAGGATTGCCTAGATTCAAGGTTACAGAAATGCATAAGGTATGTGAAGCCTGTCAGTTTGGAAAACAGGCAAGGAAACCATTTCCTAGACATGTTCAAGAGAGTAAGAAGCCATTGGAATTAATCCACTCTGATGTGTGGACTACTAAAGCTGCATCTCTTGGAGGCTGTCATTATTTTGTTACTTTTATTGATGACTATAGTAGAAAAGTTTGGGTGTATTTTATGAAAAAGAAAAGTGAAGTTTTTTGGTATTTCAAAACTCTTAAAGCTATGGTTGAAAAAAAAAACAGGCCTGCAAATAAAATGCCTAAGGTTAGATGGAGGGGGAGAGTACCTCTCAAATGAGTTTGCAAGGTTCTTGCAGGAGCATGACATAAAGCAGCAATATTCATGCAGTCATACCCCACAGCAAAATGGAATTGTAGAAAGAAAAAACAGACATATTGGAGAGGTGTCTCGTGCCATGCTCAATGAAAAAGACCTGCCAGATTTTTATTGGGCTGAAGCAGTTGCTACAGCAGTCTACATAATGAACAGGACTCCCACTGCAGCAATACATGGAATGACTCCAGACGAGAGGTATACTGGTAGGAAACTAGATATTTCTCATTTGAAAATTTTTGGTTGCATTGCCTATGTACATGTGCCAGATGATTTGAGATCCAAGTTGGATCCAAAAGCTGAGAAGTGCATCTTTATTGGTTACTCTCTGCAGCAAAAAGGGTATAGATGCGATAACCCTTCTACTCGTAAGTTTACAGTGAGCAGAGATGTTGTTTTTGATGAGATGAGTAGCTGGTATAAACCAGTAAATGTGATTGATGATGTAGATGCACAAAATGGTAATGCTGCACAGAATTCACAGCAGTAGTCACAAAATATTAGTGGACTCCAGACTAGAGCGTCCTCTAGCAGTGGTTCACATTCTTCGCCATGGACAGGCAGATTGAGATCAGGAGAATCTTCTCAAAGTAATGCAGATAGTGGTATGCAGGTATCACGAAAAGGAAAAGAGAAGGTTGATCAGCCCATGTTTGATGTGAATGCAGGTCACTCTTATGTGGATGGTGAATCCAGTGGCTCAGAACAGAGCATTGATGATGAGTTGGGTATTCCTTCTATTATTACACCTGGAGTAAGGAAGACCAGGGATGTTTTGAGAGCACATGGGAGTGAACCCACTTTGCGCAGGTCTACCAGAGTTAGGTATCCTGTGGATAGGCTGAAATATGATGGATTTACAGCCATTCACTATGCATATATGGTCAAGGTGATACAGGAACCAGAACCCACTTCTTTTGAGCAAGCCATGGGAAAAGAAAAATGGGAGAAAGCCATGGATGAAGAAATGGATACCTTGGAAGCAAATGCTACATGGAAATTGGTACCTTTGCCTAAAGGTAAGAATGCAATTGGCTGTAAGTGGGTTTATAAGGTGAAGCACAATGCAGATGGTTCTGTGAACAGATACAAGGCAAGATTAGTAGTCAAGGGGTATGCACAAACATATGGCATTGACTATGAAGAAACATTCAGTCCGGTTGCAAGGATGGCAACCGTAAGAGCAGTCATTGCTATGGCTACATCAAGGGGATGGTCTTTATATCAGATGGATGTAAAGAATGCCTTCCTGCATGGTGATTTGCAAGAAGAGGTCTATATGGAGCAGCCACCAGGTTATGTGCATGCTGTTCATCTTGAGTTTGTTTGCAGGTTGAAGAAAGCTTTGTATGGCTTGAAGCAAGCACCTAGAGCATGGTCTGACAAGATAGGACAGTATCTTGTCACTATTGGCTTTCAGATTTCCAAGGCAGATTTCTCACTTTATGTGAGAAAAACAGAGAAAGGTATTATGCTACTTGTCATTTATGTTGATGATTTGATTATGACAGGTGACAGTGATGAAGATATCCTTCATGTGAAAATGCTATTGAAGCAGAAGTTTGAGATGAAGGATTTGGGAGAGCTGCGTTATTTCTTGGGCATTGAGGTGATTAAATCACCAAGTGGGATACAGCTCTTGCAGAGGCAGTATGGATTGGACATGCTGTCCAAATATGGGATGACAGGCTGTAAGCCTATTTCAGTTCCTTTGGAGCAGAATGTGAAGCTGAGCGCAGATGCAGGTGAGCTTCTAGAAGACCCTACTATGTACAGACGCATAGTAGGAAGCTTGATTTATATGACTATTACCAGGCCAGATTTGAGCTATGCTGTTGGATTGGTAAGTCAGTTTATGCAGGCTCCAAGGAAATCGCATTTGGATGCGGCTAGACGCATACTCAGGTATGTGAAGTCCACATTGCAGTATGGACTATTTTATGAGACTGGGGTTCAGATACAGTTGCATGGATACACTGATGCTGATTGGGCTGGTAGTATTTCTGATAGACGATCTACCAGTGGATATGTGTTCTCTTTTGGGAGTGCTGCAGTCACTTGGAGCAGCAAGAAACAGCCTACAGTTGCCTTGTCGAGCACAGAGGCTGAGTACAGGGATGCAGCAATGGCTGCATGTGAGGTAGCTTGGTTGCATAAGCTACTTTATGATATGCATCAGTCTACAGATGGGCCAGTTGTCATTTATTGTGACAACATGAGTAGTATACACTTGGCAAATAACCCAGTCTATCATGCTAGAACAAAGAACATTGAGATGCATTATCACTATGTGCGGGAGAGGGTTTCACTAGGTCTTATTGATCTAGTTTATGTCAGCACAGAGGATCAGGTAGCTGATATATTTACGAAGGCATTGGGCGCAGAGAAGCTGCGCAAGTTCAGAGACCTGCTTGGTGTGCAGGAATTGGGATTGAGCTCGAGGGGGAGTGTTGAGATATCGAGCTCCACTCGTGATATGCCAGGGTGACCGTTGTGCATTTATGTCACCGACGTGTTAGTTGCAGATGCGGTTGGTACACCGCCCATGAATAATAGCTACATGATAGCTATCCTTATCTACTCTAGTTCGTGGCTCAGTTAGTATGCCACCTTAGTTAGTTGAGTTTGGTTTGAGACCCATATATAGGGTTCTTCTATTTCTTTGTATAAGAGTTCTTTTGGCTTACACAACTAAGAAGAGGAAAACTGTTTTCAGCCTCCACCCTTGTGTGTATTCCCCCATTGTGCAAGCAAGAAAGCTACAAGTGAGACTCCTTCCTTCTCTCCCACAATCTTGACAGGGATTCAACCCTCTGATCTGGACCACGAAGCTCACTTAGAATACAACCCCCAGTTCTATGATTGGCTCATTCACAAGTAACTCCTACACCACCATGCCAAACGCCCATGCCCTTCTGACCCTAAATCCTAGGAAGGATTCTTCTCAAGCTAGAAGGGAAAGGGGTAAGGTGAATAAGGTGAATCAAATCAGGCCAATCAAATCAAAATTAGTGAAACACATAAACATATATTATGAAAAACAGATGGGGTAGAAAAAAGGGTATGGAAACTTTGAAGTAAAGGACAAAAAGTCAAAGTCTGAAAAGAAAAATCTACATTGGTTCTTAATGAATTCATGCAAAAAGCATAGAATTTTTCTTTTTCAGCAAACAATCAGTAAATTACTATGTGGAAAGATAAAATTACGGTTTATGACAAGAACGAAAAATGTCGCAACAAGACCATGTCCACCGGCTTCCATTCACGGAAGAGGAGAGAGCGCAGTACAGCATCACCCTAGAGAGCCGCGTCTACAACCAACTAAAATTCCGAACTATTCACAACTTAGAAGGATTGGTGGCCAAGGAAGAGGTGGCTAGGAGAGTCATTGAAAACTGCAACTTCACCAAGTACCTGAAAAGATTCGCACAAGAACCCGACCACACAAGGTGCGTGAAATTTCTCAGGTCTTACGGCCCCGACAATGAATGCGGCACCGTCACAATAGGAAGGGGACAAAATGCTAAGCAATTGTTGGTTCGCTTATCCCCTGCCTTGGTAGAAAAGGCGTTGGGACTAGAACCGAAAAAAAACAGAAGTAGAAGAGAGATGTGTACGCCATGCTGGGGATGAGAAAGGAGGACGTGTTGACAAATGACAGCATCAACATTCAAGATATCCCTTATGCAAAAACCAGACTGCATGCAAAACTAATACACGCACTCTTTTCCAGCCAGTGCTACAATGCATTGATGCACTGGATCGGTGTGCCGGTATTGGAGAATGTCGTGGCTCATACCCTGCATGAAGTCGATTGGAATGGCTATGTGCGCAAAACCATCGACCAGGCGACTAAAGCACTGGCTTTGGGAAGCACGCCAGCAGGTGGAGGGTCGCCAGCTTCCAAGGCCACAGAGAGGAAGAAGGCCTCGTCTAAGGCCTCATTTATTGGCTACGGAAGCATTTTGGCTGCGCTCATCCAGGAGGCAATAAAGGAGACACAGAATGCAGAAGAAGGAGAAGAAGAAACACCGGATAGGTCACCCCCTCACCAGGACAAAGAAGGGTCCATCGATAGAACTGAGACCGAGGAAGAAGGGGAAGAACAGAAAAGCAAGAAGACAACCAAGAAACCCAAGAAGAAAATAGCCCAAAGGAAGAAAGAGGATGACGAACGCCGCAAGAAGAAGAAATAGGACTTGGAAAGGGCAAAAAAAAAATCCCTTAAGGAGGCCAAGGAGAGGGAGAAGAAGAAGAATCAGGAAGAAGAAAAGGAAAAGGAGGAATTACAGAAGGCAAAGAAGGCATCAAAACAAGAGGCTGAGGAGAGGAGAAAGAAGGAAAAGGGAGAAAAAGACAAAAAGGAGGAAGAACGCCGAAAAACAGAAGCGGAAAGGCAAAGAAAAGCCGCGGAGGAAGACGAGGAACTAAGAAGAAAGGAGGAAGAAGACCTGGCTGAGACTACACGCCGGTCTATCGAACAACAAAGCAGGGCAAACGAATTGGGGAATCTGAGCCCACAAAGAGAAGAAGGGCCTGGTTCTAGCACACAGGCACCGGAAATCGTGCCGCCCGCTGTCATTGAGGGCAAGGGCAAAGCCCTAATTCACCCCCAGCATCCCGACCAGTGCCAATGTTTTAAATTTCGTGGCATGGATGCAATACTTCATCAACAAAGAAATGGGCCATGAACAAACACTGAAACTACGGCCACAGGGCAAAAGAAGCCAGCCACTGATGCAGAATCAAGGCAAGACCCTAAACGGCAGAAGGTGGAAGCCTCGACATCACCAACCCACACAACGATGACACCATCAGCTAACGACGACGAGTACGTCGTCGAGCTACTCTCCCAATTGGAGAAAGCTAAGGAGGAATGAAAGATAACTGTGGCTGAGTTAGCGGCTGAAAAGGAGTCAGTAGAGCTGCCTTCCAACTCGACAAAACTAGAATGATAGCCATGCAGCAAAGGGAGATCTCGAATCTCAAGCAAGAAGTGAATGCTAAGGATGATAGAAAAGAGCACTGGAGTCAGCTACTAGACAATGAAATATAGGAACTTGTGAAAATGCAGAGAGAACACAAGCTCCTGATCATGCAGTATGAGGAGCTAATTGCAAAAAACCGCCAAAGTCGAAGCGCTTATGGCTAAGCTCAATGCCAGGGATGAGGAAAGAAAACAGAACATGGAGCAATAGTAGAATGAGATCGAGTCCCTGACCAATCAGCTAAACTCTCAAAAAGAAGAACAGGAGACACTGGTCAAAGAACGGGAATACCAAGAACAAAGGCTCACGACCCTAGCTCTAAGGCAAGGAGAGAGCCTAGAAGAAATGAACAAGAAAGCAGAGGAGTGGGCCACGCAGAATGAAAGAAAGGTGAAGACACTGGAACCGCGCCTTGCTCTGGTGGAAAAAGAGAAGATCATCGCAGAGAACAAGACAGAAGCCGCCCAGGTGGCCTTTGGTGCCCAACAGAAGGCCTTCCTCAACACAATCATGGACACCACCCCCTAGAGGAGGGAGAATCATTGGAGGTGGCACAAAAGAAGCTTAACATTGCACACAGAGCCCTGCATGCAGGACTACAAATGCCACCCCAACCTGTAGAGGTTAGACTGAGCCTGGAAGAGCAAAGGAAATACCTACTGCTGGCCGGCCTAACCCCCCAAGAAGTAGATGCCATAAGATTTGAAGAGAGAGCACCACAGGCAGACCGACAGGGGGAGAAAGCAGAACTCGAATTCGACATGGGCAGATTCAGAGAGGATGTGATCTCACAACCCTCCTCGCCACAGTCTCAAGAACAACAACAGGAGGACCCATCTGCGGAGAGATAAGACGCACTTAAAGAGAGACGTAGGAAGCTAGTCGAAGAAGCCAGGAAGCAGTTAAGGGCCAAGCCAGTCGTGCAGCCGTCCGCACCCCTCCCACCTTGCCCTGATGACATCCCAATTGAATTCCATGCAGAGCTAGCGGTTTGCGAAGGACAAGAAAAAGAAAAGGATCCATTCACCTTTAGCTTTCTCCTGCCCAACAGTCTACGGAGGGTCTTGCCGCTTAAGGTGATGGAGCAGGTGATCGCAATTGGTGGCCGACTAGGGTAAAAATGGCTAGAAGAGAGAGAGAAGACCCCCACCTCTTGTGAAACTGAAGAGGCCGACTACTGGCAAAACAAAGTTTTTGAAGTTCCATATATAGTACAGGGCTATAAAAGCCAACCCCTGTGGAGGAGGCGAGTATGCGACATTAGTATACTCGCCTGGATGGCATTTTGTAACAAGTTGCCATTCGAGAGGAACAACCCCACATACATGGCATACCCTCGAAGGGTAGGTGTGGATTTTGATGCCACCCTCCACGGGCGTTACGACTTTCCCATTATCTATAACTCCAATGTAACACAATATTAGTGAGTTTGGGAATCTCCCAATTTCCATTTTTTGAATACTAAAAAGGTGGCACCTGGATAACATGCCCATAATTTTCTCAAAACCATATGATGTGACCTATCATTGGAAAGCACTTGAAAATTGGAATTTATTGAGCTATAGAGCCGTCGATTTGGAGTTATAGTGTTCAAGTTATGACAAATGCAAAGATTTGACCATGTGTCCGAAACTTATGGGAAATTCCCATATTCCCCAATATAGTGTTAATGTAGTATCCTTCGAACATGCCCTCCTCTTTAACCTAGAAAGCCTAGATGACTCTATGATGCGCTTCCTCGTAGATTTCTCTTCATGTCCTGACCTAGCTTTTGTAACTACATATAACTACCCTAGATTACTTAAGCTATTACTTAAGCAGGACCCAACTCCACAAGAGCGCGGTCTGCCTCCCCTCTTCTTCGACCCTAACGCCATTGACAGCTGTGCCATGGCTCGTCTCATGATGAGGGTTAGTCTCCTCCCCTCCTTTTGCCTAGCCCTCCTAGAAGACATGAATGACAGCCAGTTTACTAGGTGCAATCACCCTTTCCTCTCCACCACCTCTCTCCACGTCTGCATGAATCTGAAAGGATACATACAAAGCTACTAATTTTTTAGCAAATCCATTTGACCCCCTTCCCCTCCTCATTCAGATGAAGAGAATTAGGCCCTGGCTGTCATTCCACTACTGTAACTTCAAAAAAAAAAGAGAGAAAAGAAAAGAAAAGTAAAGTAAAAGCAAAGAAAAGAACAGCATGAAAGGAAAAGCACGAAAGACACTCTCCACTGACTAGACAACATAGTTCACTTGCAGAAGCACTTACCACCACATAAAGCACGATCACTACATCCAGGGGTTCTCAAGTTAGGCATGCCCGATGGCTTCAGTCGACCGGCTCCACTCCTAACCCCCTAGCTCTTTTGCTCCCCCACTCCACGCTTAGGACACATCAAGGGCAGAACATACCTAGGGAGGTAACACTCGCCTATGGCTAGACCTGTCACCCTAAGCCACTTGCACCGCACCTCCCTTGGCACAAATGGGGTCCTCAAGTATGGGACATCACCCAAGCTTACCTGCGATTAGACCCACCTCCCCATTCCACTAGCACGAGCACAATGCACTAACACAATGAGGTAGAGACTCCCCTTAGAAACAGCATCACACCTTCTCCTTTCAAGCATCACAATAAGCAACAAACCACCAACTTCAGAGGGCCCCGTCAACCACGCAATACCCATTTGGCTTCTCCAACAAAAATCATTTCACAACTTCCACAAGCACCTAAGTCTCCAAGTGGCCCTCACCTTTACACCACTTGGCCAATTGCCTGTCAACCTACAACAACACAGAAGTGCCATGGGACTGGCACCCGTCTAGGAGGGGGGTAATGTTAACCCCAAGTCGAGATGGCGGAAAAAGAAATGAAAAAGCAGAAAAAAACATAGAAAAAGAGCAAAGACACGCAGGCAACCTCCAAAGCTAAGCCAGGGCAAAAAGCACAATTTTAAATGAAAGGTGCCTCAAAGAACTTGGAAAACTCTTGTAAAAGAGTGCCAGGCTTCCTCCTATGCCAATTGTAAAATATTAGACGGGTGTAGGCTAGAGGCATAAGGCTAAAAGAGGGAAATGAAAAAAGGACCTTGCCACAATGGCCGGTCATGTAAAAAAGGGATGGGTGCCCATGGGATTTTAGGGTTTGTATATATAAAGTTCAAAAAGTGAATGAGAGCTCATTCTTTGGTGTGTGGCTAACAAGAACTCTCTTCTTCTTCTCTTCTCCTCTCCTCATCTTCTTGCTTGTGTGTGCTCTTGAGAGAGGGAGTGTGAGAGTGTGAGGGAGTGAGTGTGTGAGAGTGAGGGATCAAGAGGGTGAAGCTCTTCACCGTCTCCTCTTCTCTTCTTCTCTTCTCTTCTCTCTTCTCTCTTCTCTCGCGCGCGGCTATGGAGGATGGAGCTTGGGAATGCAGGAGGCTTGAGGATGCTTGAGCTTGCATCTAGGATCGTGGAGCTACTGGGGTGTGCAAGAGAGGAGGCAACTCATATCGGCATCAAGGTAAGCTCACTACACTCATAGGATCAACGGCGCGTATCGGCTAGGTGAGAGATAGCCATTAGAGCTCGCTTGAAACGCTTGAAGCAATAAGCGGTCCGTGGGTCTTGGCGGTTGAGCGAAAGCTCCCACTACACCTCTCTTGAACCTTGTTTATTTTCATAGTATTAGAGCCATCCCACAATTGCGCGGAGCTTAATTAAAGATTGAGGTAAAGGCATTGGAGCATGAAAGAAAACAAGCAAGCAACAAGTAAGAAGTTCTTTCACCTTGCTTCATTTGCCTTAGGTTATAGCTACAAGGAGGTTCCAGTTTAGCCAAGAAAAGTTCGCCAAGATCAAATGTATGGGTCACAACTGAGTGTAGTCCAACAAGTGCCGTCCAAAGCACTTGGTCTATGTGCTCATGTTTGAAGAAGATCATTGTTTGACTATTTAAAAAATTCAAATCAAGGAGCTGATAATCAAAATCATGTGGGCCGACTCAAAGGCCACATGGCCATTGTTGTTATGATGGATCATGGGGCTAATTTTAACAGGTCAACGTGCCTATTTTTGTGGTGATGACCAAGTTGGCCACTTATGGCTAGGGCCAAGACATTAGCCACTTCTCCTATCAAATGGGCCAAGAGGTTGGTATGAGGCGGTCGAGGGTGTGACCAAGCAAGTGGAATAGCCATCCAAGGCTTACTTATGGCAAATCCACATGGCCAAGGGCTTGATATGCCCAATTGTTTTGGTGAAATGGATGTTCCTTGATGCAAAGCACATAAGTGTGCGGGACCAAGGTGATCAAGGTGGTGTGCCATAGCCAAAGGCCAAGATTGATTGCATGGTAGTCGAGGACCAAGCCCTACCTGCTACTTAAACATGCAAGGACAAGGCTTATCGGTGAGCGAGCCCTACAAGCGGATGCCTAAGGTTGTGTGCATGGTCCTATTCAAATGTCCCAAGCTGTGTTATTGATGGAGACAAAGGGTAGTAGTAAGTTCATCCGAGGCCAAGAAGTAGCTAAGCAAACACAGTTGTTCAAGGTGGAATGCCTAGTGGTGGAGGCAAAGGGCCAAGTGCAACCAAGTCATCTACAAAGCACCCCTTTCAAGACAAAATTGTGGAATAGAGGAAGAAAGGCAGCCAAAAATAGTCACCTAAGTGAGTCCCCCCCCCCCCCTCACCCACATTCATTGGAAAATAATTACTCCCCTTCCTCATCATTAGGTTCATCTCCCTCTGCATCAAAGCCTCCCGCCACCCAAACCATCAAGAGGTCATCTCCCCCTCCTAGTAAATTCTCCTTCTCCCCATCATCATCATCATCACCACCTCCTTCTTCTTCTTCTTTCTTAGCACCTCTCTGAGCAAAGAACAAATCGTATTCACATAAGTAATTCACCCCACACACAAACACACACATAAAAAATATAAAATCGCCCCCTCTCATTTTTCCAAAATGGAGGCAAATAGGAGCTAACAAGCTCTAAGAGCTCTAAGTGAGTGAGTGAGTAAGTGAGCGAGTAAGAATGAGAGAATATATTAAACAAATAGAGAGTGAGAGAAAGAGAGAGAGAAGATATGAAGTGGAAGATAAATAACAGAAGGAAATAGAGAGAATAGAGAGGGAAAGAGAGAAACAAAGACGAGAAGGAAGAGTGAGAAAGAGAGCGGAACAAAGCTCATGCCACCGATGATGCATACATAAAATCAAGCTCACATACACAAAGGAAAAACCCCTTTCTCTTTTATTTTCTCTAAATCTTCATTTCCTTTTATGAGAATGCCACCACATGAGCATACAAATGTCTAGGTTTCCTCGACCACCATTGTGAGCCCATCATTTGACTAGCAACGATGCAAGCATACAAGAAAATGCTCTGTCCAAGCATCGCCTCCATAAACAAGATCTTGACTTTTTTGGGCCTTTAATACAAGCACATGTGTATCCTTCTTCACTTTCACTAGCTTTGTCTTCATAGCATATCCATTGTCTTCCCTTCCACAAACTCCTCTTTCTCTTCCTCATAATTTCAGTTATGGTTACCTCATCCTCGGGGGGATAGTAATTAGAACTAGAACTTTCACCTCAAATTTTGGCGCATGTCAACACTTTTTTCAAGAGGCGTTGCTCCACATGCGAAATCAACATGGTGCATCTCCAATTGCAGTGAAACTTAGTGAGTAGGAAAAATAGTGTTCCCTAGAAATAAACATTGTTTGTTCTATTTGTTATGTTTCACTACTTAATTTATACTCTTTTTTCTCTTAATACATCTCTAGAAGTGATATTTCTTCTAAATAATGTATCTCTCCAAATTGAAATTTTGATCTCTCCTCCTCAAGCTCAACTATTTTCTTCATTGCTTCATTCACAGCACAATCATTACTACCTCTGACTAGTTCTCTAATGTCCCATTTAATTTCACGATCATTATATTATTTTAACCCTATATTAGTACTAGCATACTCCAATCTATTCATGTTAGAGAATATTTGAGGTCAAAAAATGGCATTGATAAGAGAGTTTGACCAAAATATTCCCTCAAAAAATGGGGCACAATAAAATTTTCGCAAATGAACTCCAAATTTATCAGAGATTTCCCTCACAAGAACTTTGTTGTTGTCTTAACATCTTTCTCAAGAGAGTGGCCGTTGCCTCAATCCATTGTGTTAAGTAGTTTATCAAAACAATAATATATTTAGCCTATGAGTAATAGACTACAAGACTTATAGGTCCAACAAAATCAATCTCCCATTTCTCAAAAGGTTGTTGGGATATGATTGGCATCAATTCCAACTTATCATTTTATAAAGGCACTTTGTGATAACCATTCGGCTATGTGTCCAATTGTATAAGATTTGTTTACTAAATAGAGGTTGATTATCAACAAAGAAGGTGAATAACATCATTAGCAACTAGTAGCAAAATCTTTTCACAAGGAATACCATTGCCAAACCCGCTCTCTTAGTACTAGATTAGTTCATTTCTATGTCTATGATTTGTCCACTAGCAAAGCTCATGGGAGAGTTCAAATTGTGTTCTCCAGGATAGCATAGTAATGCTCACACAAAAAACTTTGAGGTATCAATGTGCACATGAAAGGTTATGTTCTAGTTTGGGGCTCACAGAATTGGAGCTATTGATAAAGTCTATTCTAGTACTCATAAGCACAACAAAATCTCTCTGAATTGAAATTCTAATCTCTCCTTCAAAAGCTCAACTATTTTCTTCTGGCCAAATTGACTTGCTTTACCTTAGCAAGTATCTCTATTGGCTCATTGATATGTCCTTGACACTTCCCTCATAACACCACTACGATTCAATCTCCTTTTGTGAATTTTATGAAACATTTGGAGAGATCTTGGGGTTTTTTTAACTTCTTAGCTTCCTTCTTTTTCCTCCTTCACCTTTTTGCACCACAAGTGGATTGGAAGTTATCCTTTGGTGTATAGAGTTCTGGTGGCAAAGGGATTTTGGGATCACTAGTGGACCTAATTCCTCATACAGAGTTGTAGCTGCATCTGATTTTTCATTTAGAGTTGTAGTTGCATCCTTCACTAGACAAGGGTGTTTCATAAGGTAGTCGTAGCAAATTTGATTCCAAATCCATATAATGGAACCGGTTCCGCTTGGTTTATTCCCACTCATTCGTAGCCTAACAGCTCGAGGTATTCAAGCCAAGTCTAGCTAGAGTCCATCTTGATAATTTCATCAATCAGCAATGTAGGTGATTTTCTAAGTTTGGAGTCGATGATGATTTGCTCTATTGTATGCCCATGTGTGTCATAGTCAATTGTTTCAAATTCATTTCCTAAGGTTTCCCTTGGGTTCACAATTAGTGTAAGCACTTTTTATGTTTGCTTCATCAAGAGATTCATTGGTAGATGGTACATTATGATTGAGAATGCCACTCTCATCTAGCCATTGCATTCATGGGTATTGGGATAGCTTCATTGTCAAGTGCTTCTAGGTTGAAGAGTCTGAGTGGCACTGAAAGGTAGGATTGTTGAAATACTGGAGGGAATGTGTATGATGATGTGGATATATTATTTGTGCATTTTCTATATGGAATGGTATGGGTAGTTTTATTTTCTCAAGGCTTGGTTAAGTGAGAAAGGGTTATCACTTACTACAACAAGTTGAAGACGCCATGCCTAACCCTAAGTTCTTAGGTGAATGACCTAGAAGTGATAGGATCTAGGGGTTGGTGATGTTCCTAAAGGTATAGGGGTTTGTGGAGTGCCTAGTGGAAGGCAAGTGCACATGAACTAAGCATGAAGGATGTGACCTTAATAACAATATGTTTATGGCTAATTACAACTAGTGACAAGTTAAGAGCATGTCTATAAAAGTTTGATATTGAAGAGTGCTAATGTCAGTGGGTGCCCTAATTGCTTATGATTCTTTTGGCATATACATGCATTAATTTGCATATGAGTACCTATGAGTGGTCTCTGCAAGAGTATTGCAAATAGTGAGTATGCCTTACAAATGTGAGTGCGTGTTTCTAAGGATGAAGAGGATATCTAGCCTGCAAACTCACACCGTAGCTGCTGGCCGCCAACCATTAGGCAGGAGCGCCCTTGGGGCCATGCTAACTAGTTGGAGTGGATACGAAGAAATAAACGTTGGTGTTTAGATCATTGATTCGCCTTGGATTGGGTGCTTCAATTGTAATCAAAGTGATCAGCCAATCAGTGGCGTGTGATTATTATTGAATCACGCGAGCTGGCAAGCCAATTCTACCTTCCTATTTTGAAAAGGAATTGAATTTATGTGAGCTGCTTGGACGTCAGTGCCTTGCTTGCAGGAGCTACAATTTGACTTGAAGGGAGATGGGAGGCTAGAAAGGAAAGGCTTATAAAGAGACCAGTAGAAGCCTAATAGAGCATAGAGGGAGAAGAGAGAGAGAGAGCTTGAGCGTATGAAGAGAAGAGTAGAAGCCTGTGGAGTATAGATCAGAGGCTGTTAGTATCGGATAGTCAGAGTCGATTCCCCACTCCGAGAGAGAGAGAGAGAGAGAGAGAGAGAGCGGGCTGTGAACCATGGCATCCTACCGGCACCCCTGCCTTGCCCACCTCATCATCCTCCCTTTGATCCTCCTCTTTGTCTCTGATCAATCTTGCCAGCTTGCTTCTGCCAAGACTAGATACTTCCATTTCACTGTACGTTGAATTTTGATTTTGACAACAGCTCTCCTACTGATCTCTCCGTTGTAATGTAACTGTCTCCTCCTTAATCGACAGGTAGAGTTGAGGTAATCCATTGTTTATTGCTGAACAGATCCAGTTTGCGAGCGTCACACGTCTCTGCCACACCAAGTCCCTGGTCTCGGTGAACGGCCAATTCCCGGGCCCAGCTAGCTACGTGAGAGAGGGTGACAAGGTGGTTGTCAATGTTACCAACCTGGTCACCTACAATGCCACTATTCACTGGTAATTCGACCGCAACTGATCCCCAGGCCCCATTAGCCCCCGGGGAGGTCTGTCGCGAGACTGGGTTGCTAACCGGATGACCAGCTCTGAAGCCTTAACATAAAAATCCTCTCGTGCGCACATGCACATGCACGTTGTGTTCTTATAATATGCAGACCGTGCATAATATCCCTGATATGGGTTGCCCACCTCTGAACTGCACACGCAAACACTACATACAATGTAGGCTAGTTTACATGAGCTGCGAATCAAATCCAACCCTACGTAGTACCGAGTAAAGCCACTGGCTCACTTTCACCCAATGTGTACAAACTCCTTTTTTTGTTTTTTCTTGTGTGGCTCCCCCAATTCCACAATCTCTGCAGTGCCCACTTGCAAGCTTATTACTGATGTCCGTCTGCATTTGGATTTTAACTCTGGTAACAATGTGCATTTGGTGAAAGATCAGCTTTGGAGTCGGCTTTTGAGACCGTAATAATCATGAACCTGATCTCTTTTCTCTGCATTCGACTGTGACAGTGTGTGATTGTGTGTTTTACTAGGCATGGAGTCAGGCAGGTACTGTCTTCATGGGCTGACGGGCCGGCCTATATCACACAATGCCCAATCCAACCAGGCCACTCTTATGTCCACCGCTTCCAAGTCGTCGGACAGCGGGGCACCCTCTTTTGGCATGCCCATTTCAGCTGGCTTAGAGCTACTGTCCATGGTGCCTTCATCATCCTTCCCAAGCACAACGCACCTTTTCCTTTCCCCAAACCACACAAGGAGATGGAACCCCTTATCCTAGGTAACATGTATCCACCATTAACGCTACAGCACTTATAACAGTTCTTTTTGATGCATTCACCTTGAGTCAATGTTCTTCAGGTGAGTGGTGGAATGCAAATGTGGAGGACATTATTGCCCAAGCCTTAGCAACGGGAGGCACTTACAATATCTCCGATGCCGTCACCATCAATGGGCGGCCTGGAAGCTTATACAACTGCTCAGCCCAAGGTAAGAGGCATATGTATGACTGCTGCGGCCAGCAGAGTTTGAGGATGGATTACGATCTATTTGAGCTAGTAAACTTCAGCAGTCGTGGTTTTAATAAGCATTATGGTAATGAGCAGGATCCCATTTAGAACTTGATCAAGCTGTTCCCTCAATCGCATAACTCTTCGTGGGCTATGCATGGATTGCAGGCACTGCGGTGTACAATGTGACCCGGGGGGAGACATACCTTCTACGAATAATCAATGCGGCCGTGAACTTCCAGTTCTACTTTGCCATAGCCAACCACACCATGACAGTGGTGGAGGTGGACGCAGAGTACACAGAGCCCTTGCCAACGGACATGATCATAATAGCCCCGGGGCAGACGACGAACGTGCTGATAAAGGCCAACGGCTCCGTATCCAACTACTACATGGCGGCTTCTGTGTACTCTCCCCCAAACATCAGTATGGTGCCATTTCCTCAGACCCCCACAACTGCCATACTCCATTACAAAGGGGCAGAGCCTGCCTCGTTCCTGCTGCAATCGGACACATCAAACAAGAGCACGCCCCCTTCGTCGGCCTTGCCTAGCTTCCCTCTGGCCAACGACTCCACCTTCCAGGTGAACTTCACCCAGAGCCTGAGAGGGCTGAACTTCTCTCGAGGGTACTACTACTATGATGTGCCCAAGGCGGTGGACATCGACCTGCTCCACACTGTGGGATATGCCCTTCAGCCCTGCAACAATGCCACCAGTACAGGAAGCGCCGCCGACTCGTGCCAAGGACCCAATGGCACCATCTTCAGATCATCCATGAGCAACATCACCTTTGTCAACCCTCCAAGACTGTCCCTAATTCAGGTGATCGGGGTGTTGCAAGTGACAACTGCGAGTAAATATTTAAATCATGCCGGGGACACTAGAAGAGCAGGAGTAGGATTGACACTAGAGTTTGCAGGGCAACATGAATGCTGTTGATTAATGCGGAACCCCATAGACACAGAGACAGAGAGAGAGAGAGAGAGAGAGAGAGAGAGAGAGAGAGAGAACTGCGAGCGCAGGTTAGCGTCATCTATCTATTTAGGAGAGACTTGCCACAAAGACTACCTCTGATGATGATGATGATGGCGACGATGGAGCACCTCCATTGCAGCGGCCCACAGTACCAACAAGCAACTGATCGCAACAAGGTCCTCTGTCTCTGCAGGGCCTCACACGCACACACACACACACACACACTCTCTCTCTCTCTCTCTCTCTCTCTCTCTCTCAGCGCCTAGAACTTAGAAAAGTCTGGCCATATCTAAAGTGTGCCGTGGCAAATGGCAATGTGGCTAATGAGCCTTCCGAAAGTTTGAAAAGGCGCGTGTCCTCCGGTGGATCCCCATGAAACACGGGCGCTTCTCCTCCTAAATTCTTATTTTAAAAACGAGGACCGGCCAAGAATTTAGCTTATCCCCACAACAAAGTACATATTTACATGTTATATTTGTGTGTGTGTGTGTGTGTGTGTGCACACGTGCAGGTGCGTGCATGGGGGTGGGGTTGTGTATGTAAATATGTATGTATGTTGCATGCTGCTTGGTAGATGTATCTCTCATTCCGTCAGTCGATTGAATGCAATGGCAGGCCTTCTATGACCACATAAACAGAGTGTACACCTCGGATTTCCCAGATGTCCCAATGTTCCAGTACAATTACACTGGTGTCAATCCGGCAGACAAGGCAGCATTGCCAGGGACAAGGGTGAGGGTGATCCCATTCAACAGCTCCATTCAGGTGTGTTACTTTGTTGGAGACAATACCTGATGGAGGGGGGTGGTGTTTATTAACCGTATAATGATAACGACTAGCTTTTTTTAAAAAAACCATGACTTTATCCGTGAATATGAGCCACTTAAAATGGTTCTCCTCGGAATTCAGGTCGTTTACCAGAACACAGCCACGCTCTTTTTTGAGTC
Organism: Lygodium microphyllum; assembly: GCF_053477565.2. NCBI lineage: Eukaryota > Viridiplantae > Streptophyta > Polypodiopsida > Schizaeales > Lygodiaceae > Lygodium > Lygodium microphyllum. Next base: position 131,238,475 of record NC_141155.1, read on the forward strand.
GCATCCCATCCACCTTCACGGCCAAAGCTTCTATGTGGTGGGCACTGGCATTGGCACCTTTAACCCCGCGACCGATCCAGCCAACTTCAACCTTGTCAACCCCCACTCTCGCAACACCGTAGCTATCTACCCCGGTGGCTGGGCAGCTATCCGATGGCAGGCAATGAACCCAGGTAAACATAGCATGTGCTCTCGCAAACCTTCATTATCCCTATGTTGCCTTGTTCCACTCAATAAAATCCCTAAATTTCTGCTCAATTCCTACCGCTTTTTATGTACCTTTTTGGTTAGGTTTGCTTGGTAAATAGTCAAACTATTTGGGTTAGCCTTACCAAGGAAGAGTTATCCGCAATCAGCTTGCAAACTCTGATATTCTCCCTAGGTTAAGGTTGCTCCTCAAAGCTATCCTTGGGGGCAGTTTAGGGAGTGCCCCGGTTAGATTCTCGTTCAAAATCTATAGCTTAACCAAAATCTACAATGGGATGTGCAATAAGTTAAGTACAACATTATTTAAATCATATTACTAAACCTTTAAATCTAACACCAAGATCTACTTCCATGTCATATGAAGGCTTATTCATTATACCGAACGTCTGGTTACATAGGATCACTAGGCTCGCTTTCAACTTGTATTGCTAAAACACCACCTTCATTGCATTTGCTTGTAACGTACTTGGCGATGCAGGACATCATCTTCACTAACGTGTTGTTTTGTGGTTTGATCAGGAGTATGGTTTGTGCATTGTCATTTTGACATACATCAATCATGGGGCATGGACATGGTCTTCATCACCCTTAATGGTGTGGGACCTTCCCAAACTTTACCATCACCGCCCAGTGATTTACCACAGTGTTAGTGGTTATGCAAGATTTAGATTTTGTTGAGGCCACATTTCCTCATTGGAGATTTTGTATTGAGGCAATTACATTCAGTAATTATTTCGTATGATTTTTGACAAATAGTTAATGTGAGGAGCAAAGACATTTTTGCATTGTCTTACATGCATATAATGTGTTTGTCTTGCTTGTGAATGTTCTACACCCATTCAAAATCTCTATAATGTAAGCAAGCTTTCACTAAACCTAACATATTCAACCAATAGGAAGCTATACATGCCTTGTTTGATGTCTAATGAGAGAGAGAGAGAGAGAGAGAGAGAGAGAGAGAGAGAGAGAGAGAGAGTGTGTGTGTGTGTGTGTGTGTGTGTGTGCATCAAAAGATCATGCATTCAATTAGCAACAAGACAAAGTAAAACACAAACAAAATTGATGAGGACAAATAGAAAGCAACTCAATAACACATGAAGATCATAGAGAGATCACACAAGGCTTGCCCCAAAGTGAGGCACTAAGAATATTGGTGACTAGTCTCCAACTAAGTTTTAGTGAAAAATGAGTATAATGCAAAATTAATGGCAATGGGTGCCTAATAGGGTTTATTTTATATAGGTTATAAATGGTGGGTGGGGGACTTTAAGAGGGTCACAAGGATAGTCACATTGATGAGACCCATGATGACTAAGTACAAGCACCTCACTACAGAAACCCCAATATCACTTTATAAAATAGCATGCATAATTCTAACTCTCCCTCTTCATATTTGAGAGATTCTATGAGTAAGAAGAGATAATAATGATACAAAGAAGTTAAGAAACTAGGGGAAGTATGGATGCCACATTCGTGCACATAGATGAGATGTGCCTTAAGGATGGAGCAAATAAAATACTCAAATACAAAGCATGGAATGAAGAAAAACTTGCCACAAGGCATAGCTCTCCAATATCTAGGGTAGTCCAAGAAAGAGTTGCTCAATGCTCCAAGAAGAACATCCAATAGTCTTCAACTATATGCATCATTTAGAAGGTCACACAATGTTGAAGTGGAATTGGTTCTCAAGCCATTGATTACAGTAGGGACTAGACTCATGAAGTACCTCCCAAGAACTAGTGTTGGATTCTTGTGAGGAAGTGAAACCAAAAGGACACCCAAGATACACTAATCACAAATCACTCCTCCTTAAGGTGAGTGTCAAATATTTATAGGGGAGATTGTTGGCTTCCTCCCTCTCAAGCACCAATTACCATAGTTCCCCTTGACTGATTGACTTCAACTTGCATTAACAACTCCTCAACCCCTCCACCAAAGGTACACCAACAATGGCAATAAGTATCTCGTGAGAGAGACTTAAAGCGAATGCAGCTTAATACTCAAGAGGAGGCATAGGCTATCCATGGTGAAGAATCCTCCATGCCTCAAACATCTCGAGTAGTGTACTTGAAATAAAACTAAAAAGATGCTCATGCACAAGCCAAGAAGCTAATATGAATGTACAATAAGGATTCCAAAGCACAATTCAAATCATACTACTAAATTTTTAAATCTAACACTAAGATCTACTTCCATTTCATATGAAGGCCTATTCCTTTTACCAAACACTTGATTACATAGGATCACTAGGCTCACTTTCAACTACTCAAGCTACTTGTTGTCTTCTTGTTTGACCCGCCTAATTGGGCATGCTTTTTGCATTGTGTTTCTAATTCTGGAGCCTTGATGCCCTTTGAAAATCTTCAAGTTCAAGGTGGCAACAATCTCATAATCTTCTAAGGGGGGTGGATGTGGGGTATTTATACTTCATATAATCACACACATGAACATGTCTCTTTCTATACCTAAAAGGTATTACAATTATATGGTGGCCTTGAGAGTGGTCTTGTCTTTCCAATGGATTTTCCACAAGTACTTCTAGTGTGTCTATTTGAGGATTCATATGCTTGATCATTATGACAACTTGTATAGCTAAAACACCACCTTTGTTTCTTTTGGTTGTCCATAATGTACTTTGTGATGTGTGACATCATCTTCACTAATTTGTTGTTTAATGGCATGTTTGGTTTGTGCATTGTCATCTTGACATACATCAATCATGAGGCATGGACCTAATCTTCATCACCCTTAATGACCCTCCCAAACTTTACTGCCAAGGGATTTACCATAGTGTTAGTGGTTATGCAAGATTTAGATTTCGTTGAGGTCCAATTTCCTCATGTTGGAGGTTTTGTATTGAGGCAACTACATCAAATAATTATTTCAAATGATTTTTGACAAACGATTACTATTAAGGACAAATTCATTTTTTTGCATTTTCTTGCATTCATCTAATGTGCTTGTCTTGCTTGTGGATGTTCTCAGCACCCATTTTAAATCTCTATAATGTAAGCAAGATATTATTAAACATAAACTATTCATGTAATGGAAAGCTATGCATGCCTTGTTTGACATTTAATGAGAGAGAGAGAGAGAGAGAGAGAGAGAGAGAGAGAGAGAGAGAGAGCGTGTGTGTGTGTGTGTTAACCCCAACACGAAGAAAGCAAAATGAAATAAAAAAGACGCAGGGCAAAGGTGGAAAAAAGATAGCCCGACTGAAGAAAGAAGAGGAGGAAAGGCCAAAAGCTCAAGGGCAACCTTAAAAAGTCCAAGGCAAAAACAAAAGGAGAAAGGTGCATTTTAAAATACAAAGGCACACCCTGAAATCTTGTAAAAGAGTGCCAGGCGGTGGAAAATCTGGAAAGCTAAAACAGAAGACGAAGACAAAGGCCAAGGCAAAGAGAAACCGAAGACAAAGGCGCACAAGGAAAAGCGCAAGTCAAAACTTTTGTAAAAGAGCGCAAGCGCATCATGGTTTAATTCAAGGAGCGTCGGGCTCTCACCCGTGCAATTTGTAAATGTAGACGGGCGGTGGAAAGGAAGCTAGGAAGATAGAAGGACAATGGGAAAAAGGGCCTAGCCCAGCTATGTAAAAAAGGGGAAAAGGGGATGACTACCCAAAAGGTATTTAGGGTTTTGTATATAAAGTTGAAAAGTGAATGAGAAGCTCATTCTTGTGTTGGCAAAAAGTGGCTCTCTTCTTCTTCTTCTCTTCTTGTTCTTGCTTGCTTGAGCTTGTGCTTGAGAGAGGGAGTGTGAGAGTGTGAGGGAGTGAGTGTGTGAGTGTGAGGGACCGTGAGGTGGAGAAGCTCTCCATCTTCTCCTATCTTCTTCTCTTCTCTTCTCTTCTCTTCCCTTGCTCGCGGTGATGGAGCTTGGAGCATGGAGCTTGAGGATGGAGCTTGCTTGAAGCTTGCACTTGGATCGTGGAGCTACCGGAGTGCGTGAGAGAGAAGGTAACTCGAACGGCATGGAGGTAAGCTCACTACACCCGTAGATATGGATGGCGCGTCGGCTATGTGAGAGGTAGCCATTAGAGCTCGGCTTGGAACACTTGAAACAATAAGCAGTCCATGGGTCTTGGCGGTCAAGCAAAAGCTCCCACATTTTGGTTCCGTTGCCAGGACCAACGAATTCAAGCCTTGAGTGCTTGCGCGCTTCGAATAATCGAGCATTGAAGTAGGGTTTTCCCCGAACCAGTGCTTGAGGTAGATAGGTAGGAAGCGAGGGGGTTGAAGATGGTATTCGATCTCCTTGGCAAGCAGGTTTTTTGCTTTTTTGAGATTTATGTTGTGAGATGGAGTAGTGTAGGTATTTGCTTTGTGAATTGGATGCATTAGAGTAGGAGAAAACAAAGAAAAACAAAGAAAATAAGCATTAGGGTTTACTGTTGCAAAACAGGGCAAAAATCGTGTAAAAAATGGTAAAAAGCTTGCTTGTGATGCTTAAGATCGGCAAATGAGTGATTGGGGGCATCAACACTATACCCAAGAAGGGGCATAAAAGCCAAGAGACCAAGAGAGAGCTCATTTGTGACCATTTGAGAGAGAGAGAGAGAGAGAGAGAGAGAGAGAGAGAGAGCCATTGCACGATTCACTCCGATCTCGCCATCGACGAGCCTACTACTCTATTCAGGTATATGAATCCCTTTCCCTATCCCCCTAGATAAGATCTGGAAGTTTATGCTAGCTATGATTGGTTAAATCGCAAGAATCGAGCAAGATCAACATCTCGCTGTTGTCATCGCGCCGCGTTCGGCCCGTCCAGGCAGCCGCTTCTGGGCTGAGTCCCAGAATCGGCCCTCGGCCTTCTTTCGCTTGGCCCCAGCCCAAGTGCCTCGACCCGTCCCAATGACCTCGTCCGAGTGACCTCGTTCGGGTGACCCCGTTCGAGTGACCTCGTCCAAGTCTACCCTGTCCGAGTCCCGAATTCGGCCCTCGGCCCGCTCGTCCGAGTGACCCACTCGGACCCTGCAATTCGGACCAGCTGGGCCAAGTGTAAATTTTTATCAAATTCTCAAAAATTTGACCTGACCCGGCTAGAGCTCAACATCGCAAACTGTCGAAAGTCCTTCTGACGCTCAGATTTTAATTTTGGCATACGGAAGTGATGAAATCGTAGGGAGTAGCCACTTAGCAGCTTGAAGTAGGCAGTAGCGAGACCTAGAGACCTAGACGCAAAGCGCTGAGCAGTTAAAACCTGATTGGCCAAAAGCAAACGAGACAACATATTAGAAAAACCCTGAACCCCAAAACTGACCCCAAAGGCTACGTAGAGCTAAAGGCACATCACAGACCCATCATTGGGCTGAAACTTAGAACATTAGTTCAAAATTTGTCTAAAGGGTCCTTCGAATTGCACATGGTGTTTACTATAACGGCCCTATGAGGCATGGGGAGAGGTGTGGACCCTACTAGGCCTACCAGAGCTGACACCGACTAATGCCTCATAGGGCCGATGAGGCATGGACCCTACTAGGCTGACACTGACTAATGCAGCTCTTAGCCCTTATGGGGGATCTCCACAAGCACTCATGGGGAAGTGCAATATCCTTGCAAAAATTGAAACTGAAAGCTTGCCTATCCTATTTCATGTTCCTCCAAATAGTGCTAAATATGGTAAGGAAACCCTCCTGGGAAGACCCTTCAAAATGTGAGGCTGGCTATGTAGCACAGAGGATACACTTGACACTATCGGGTGCAAGGATAGTCATGAACTTTAGCAAGTGTGACCTCATCGAACCTCGAGGGAAAGGCAAGCAAGGTGCTGACATAATAGTCAAGCCTGCTGATGAGAGCAAGGACTTGTTGGAAGAGTTAATGCAAGCACATGTCGAACAATGAGAACCAGTGAGTGAGGCCATTGCCTGAAACAAGAAGGTCAGAACACAATGCCAAGGACGGCCTTTGGACTTACAAATATCGTAGAAGACCCAAAAGAAGCCCAAGCCTTATAGACGAAGGCATCGATGGAGAGTCAATACAACGTCGCGATGGATATCCAAGACGTTGCTACATGCTCAAGGGTATTATGCAGGTAACCGATGGATTTGGGTACCAAAACCCCCTTTTAAACCTCCTTTGTCAAATGAAGGCCAGATTGTATCAAGAGCAAATGAGTGACCGAGCCCCTCATGGTCGAAATCAAAGAAGTGTAGGAGGAGATCTAAATGAAAAACCAAGTCTCAAGTCAAGAACAGTGGAGTGACCGAGCCCCTCATGGTCGAAATCAAGAAACCCAACAGGACCAATTGGAGGGTAGATACTCAGCCTAGCGTGCTTGACAAGCAGACATTAAATGTAATCGTTGAGGATACCCAAAAGCCACTAGTGCCCAAGGAGCCTTTGATTCCCCAAGAGGATAGCAGGCATCATAGGCACAACATTGCTCATGGCAAGGGTAAATGCTCAACAAAGCAAATAGCAAAATCATCTAACAGCAGCAAGCAAATCTCCCAGCCAGTGTCAAAGCCACTTAGGAGTCCCAAGTCTCCTACACCCTCTTCCCCTAAATGGACACAGGAAGCACAACACTCGTCAAGTGTGGCTACTCAATCCCGATCTCTACCTACATCAAAGCTTCCAAATGTCCAAGAGGTAGGACACGACACCACCCTTAGCTTTCAACCTAAGGATATGCCTATGCAATCCACCGTGGCTAGCTCAACGGATAATCGATCTACGCAAGTGAATGCTCTAAGGGCAACAAACAACACAACCACTTCCAATTGCCGTAAGGACTTGACACCGCAAAATCCACCAATAGTAGCAAGTCCACTGAACTAGCTGCTACTACTTCAAATCAGGGATCATAGCAGTCACAGCCCTGGGCCGTGACAATGCCCCTTGCGGAACGTGCCCTTAGTAGTTTGCCTGTGGAGGAGGTGTCGCAACCAACTTCATTAACAACTCCAACACTTCCAAAGCGCCTAAAGCCTAGATTGGAGGAGTTAAATAGAAGGGAAGAGCTAGACTCTCCAAAAAGGGAGGTAGTTGTACCCTCACAACCTAGCAAGGCTACTCAGCAGGCCACGGCTATGTCCCATGAGGACACACCAGAGCAGGGGAAAGTTTAGGCCCAACCAAGCACATCAACGGCTGACCTAGTTCAGGGTCTTGAATCATTAAGTTATGCACCTTCACTGACCAAGAAAAAGAGGAGAAAACAACGAAAACAACAGCAGCGAGTGACAGGTGGTTGTGGACCCCAAGAGCATTGAGACCAAGAGCGCTGGAGAGCTGGGGAATAAAGCATCAAGTCCATCCACCAATGAACCCATTGACGTCTCTCCTAATAGCGGTGAAACCTCAGACACATTCATGTGGTTGTGGACCCCAAGAGCATTGAGACCAAGAGCGCTGGAGAGCTGGGGAATAAAGCATCAAGTCCATCCACCAATGAACCCATTGATGTCTCTCCTAATAGCGGTGAAACCTCAGACACATTCATGTGCTCTGAAAAATCAAAGCAGCCATTGCCATCAATAGTTGCTTTCAACACTCAATCCACCGGCAATAGAACTCGCAGCGACCAATCAAGAGTGGATACAATGTTGTCACAACAGGGTGACAAATCTATACCAGTCACATCCAAGGAGAACCATGAAAAAATAGCAGCAAAACCTCAGGAAAAATGCACAATCCCTAAGAGCATAAGTAATCTTATCATTTACCAATCTTGCTCATCTAGGCCTGAGCCCCTAGCTATGCTAAAGCCTAGGCAAACTCCTAGAACCTTGCATGAGATAGCAACCGAGCAAGCCCTCATGGAACATAGAAGTGTCGCAGAATGCTTAACTGAGTTGGATGCTAAGCTCAAGGTGTTTGCATGTGTCTATGTCCTTGCGGACATGGGCGCATTCCCTAAAGGGCAGCTCGAAGAATACTTGCAATTTCCCTTATCTTGGGAAGAGTAAGAACATCTTGATGAGCACTATAATAGGCTCCTGTATAAATGCATGCGACTCATCTCTGGCGAGGAAGCCGATGAACTACGCTTAACAGTCACATTCAATGATGTGCTCTGCCAACGAAGTCTCTTAGGGATAGAGCAACTAAAGCGACTATCAGAGGGCCGAAGTCAGTTTGAACAGTGTTGATATGAAAACCGCGTTACAATGGCCAAACTAGGAGCCTAGATCATGACAGTCTCCGAGGAGCGATTGGCCAAATCGCAGTCTCAAAGAGACCCAACCTATGTGGCACCAACTTCCCTTCGAGTGCTAACCACCATTCGCAATACGGACTTAGCTGAACCTAGCCAAGAGAACTCATTGTTTGCTAAGGTTCTCACTGAGGAGGAGTTACATGCTACCAGTAGACTCGGACAAGGTTCCATGCTACTCGATGTTGCAAAATATCTATCGGTATTGAGTAAGCTGGCACAAGTATTGGATGCGTGTGCCACGCTCCAGTACAATCCAGAGTTCTATAATTGGTTTTTATCCTCATGAAACGACATGGATTCATGGATATGTATATAAATAAATAATGACTTTTGTGACCCTGTATAGACACTATCAACACATACAAGCAATAATAGTCAAGCACAAGAAGAAGAGTTAGGGTCAACAGGCTAAGCTCACAGCCCCACTCTCATCACATATTTAGAAGTTGCGTGACCATTTTTACCTTTAGATGGAGGGCATGCACCCCTCATTGCCACCATGGGAAGCCTTGAACAACATCTCTGATGATGTAAGCAGGGTGTAGTTCCTTTCTACACACCTTTCCCTTTCCGATCTATCCTTGCGAGGATGAGCCCTGCCCCAATCCATGACCACCAAAACCACGTAACTCAGCATGAGCCAAGATCTGCTAATGGTTGGAGGCTAAATGAACATCATCACGGCGGCCATCCCTCTACAACAAGCATTGCACGTCCCACCCCTCCCCTTCTAGTCATATGCACTTGATAACCCACACTATAACCCCTCCCATGCGAACGGTTTTATTCCGTATCAAGGCCTAACCCTTGGTTCGCATCTTGCAGGTCCCCCTACGAGAAAAACATGCAGAACCTAGGATAGCTGGCTTGCAGAGATGCTCTCTGCGGACGACGGGAACATGCAGCACACGCCCCTCCGCCGATGCACTACATGCCCACACTCAAAAGGTATGCAAAGAAACGAGGTCCCAAGCGACACCGCCCCGAATGAAGGCCGAAGAATCCCTGGGCCAGAGGGTCGAAGCTCAAAGAAGCACACAAGATATGGCAACACCAGTTGTGCAAACCCCTAACGGACGCTCGGGCACCAAGTGCTCAAGGGCAGAAAGGGCAGCCCGGGACAGGGAAGAATTCAATGAATTGTTCAACAGCATTTTGGAAATGGTGGCGGCCCGAGATTACACCATTTATATCCTGGCCGACATATTCCCTGCCCAACCTCATGGGAGCCCCGCACCAGTAGAGCCTTAGTCGCCTGACCACCCAGACTCACCCCGCCTTGTGCAAATCGAGTAGCCTCTATGATATACAAGCAACTTGACAAATCATCATGCCATAACTTTTTGTCTTTTGATGAGTAAAGGGGCAAGCTCCCCACTTGTACACACTTCCTTTACCTATCATTAATGTATGCCACGTCTTTAACAAGCAATGGAATAGGCATTGTAATTAACATCATAGCATTCTGAAAAGTTATGTCTTAACATGATTTCATTTGCTCGATGTACTTGACACAAGTAAGCATATACTCTCATGAAGTGACAAGTGGATGCAGGATGACATAGGTCTTCGTGCAAACGTGTTCAACGCCCAAGTCACCGCAAGACCACCAAGTGCACAAAGAACCGCAACAAAGCCACGCTGTTGAATGCGAAAAATCACCCTTGCAAGTGCCCACATAGCATGAACCACAGCATAGTCATAGGCTACACTCTCTTCTTGGGTCAAGCTCTACAGTGAGCTCACAATGGGTGTCACCTCAATCGCACCAATACTGCAACAATGGCTCCTCTAACAACGAGGCTAGGGCACAATCAATCCTGAGCCTTCGAAGCTTGACATTTTCCAACCCATTGAAAGGCTCATAGCCTCAACATATTGCAATGATTGTACTTAGGCAAAAAAAAAAGAAGAAGAAAATAAAAGAATGAAAAGATACGAAGCACCCATGCTCACAGCACTGCACCTAGGGGTCCTAAAATTAGGTGCGTCCAGTGACCTTGGTCAGTTGGCTCCGTCCCTAGTCCCCTAGCCCCCTAGCATCCCCCACAATAATTTAGGGCACATCAAGGGCAGGACAGACCTAAGTGAGCTTGTCTCAACTGTAGTATAGTATCCCTGTGTTCCATCCTGTTACGTTGTGCAATCACAATGCGCAGGATGTCGCATACACCTTCACGTGTACTTCTTCCCACCATGGACCACTTTGCTTCATCCACATGTCGTTATGAGAAACCAGCCTGTGGTCTTCTACCTACGTAATATCTAAGTATGCACGAGCACTCACATAATATCTGTACCAAAGTATATACACAGTTTGGGTCCTTAAGTGCAGGACAATACTCTCAGCTTGCTTAGAGTTCGACCTGTCTCCCAAAATAATTGAACTAAGTCTTGTGCACGATAAAGAAGACTAGCACTTCCCCTAGGGAGAAATCACCTATGAGAGGTTTTCAATTGCAGGTATTAAAGACTCCAATGAGGATGTCGTTCCATCTTCATCAACACTCAACTCTGCATTCCTCTCCGTATCACCCTCTAAACTTGCCATTCTACTCCATCAGCGCAACCCCCCAAAGAAGAGCCCTACCCCCAACTCCCATTTCCCTACCACCTACTGCTTAACCCACCAACGTGCCCTCAACGGTCTTCCTCCCACCTCTACCAATACTCTGCCATGTGGCAACCACACACGCCCTCGCCACCCACGTCTTCTGCATGCTAACACCTACTACTTGTGATGGGGAGTGCCATGGGACTGGCACTCATCTAGGAGGGGGGTAATGTTAACCCCATCATGAAGAAAGCAAAATGAAATAAAAAAGACGCAGGGCAAAGGCGGAAAAAAGGTAGCCCGACTGAAGAAAGAAGACGAGGAAATGCCAAAAGCTCAAGGGCAACCTTAAAAAGTCCAAGGCAAATACAAAAGGGGAAAGGTGCATTTTAAAATACAAAGGCGCACCCTGAAAACTTGCAAAAGAGTGCCAAGCGGTTGAAAATATGGAAAGCTAAAACAGAAGACAAAGACAAAGGCCAAGGCAGAGAGAAACGGAAGACAAAGGAGCACAAGGAAAAGCGCAAGTCAAAACTTTTGTAAAAGAGCGCAAGCGCATCATGGTTTAATTCAAGGAGCACCGGCTTGTCACCCGTGCAATTTGTAAATGTAGACGGGCAATGGAAAGGAAGCTAGGAAGATAGAAGGACAATGGGAAAAAGGGCCTAGTAAAAAAGGGGAAAAGGGGATGACCGCCCAAAAGGGATTTAGGGTTTTGTATATAAAGTTGAAAAGTGAATGAGAAGCTCATTCTTGTGTGTGGCAAAAAGTGGGTCTCTTCTTCTTCTTCTCTTCTTGTTCTTGCTTGCTTGAGCTTGTGCTTGAGAGAGGGAGTGTGAGAGTGTGAGGGAGTGAGTGTGTGAGGGTGAGGGACCGTGAGGTGGAGAAGCTCGCCATCTTCTCCTCTCTTCTTCTCTTCTCTTCTCTTCTCTTCCCTTGCTCGCGGTGATGGAGCTTGGAGCGTGGAGCTTGAGGATGGAGCTTGCTTGAAGCTTGCACTTGGATCGTGGAGCTACCAGAGTGCACGGGAGAGCAGGTAACTCGAACGGCATGGAGGTAAGCTCACTACACCCGTAGATATGGATGGCGCATCGGCTATGTGAGAGGTAGCCATTAGTGCTCGGCTTGGAACGCTTGAAACAATAAGCGATCCATGGGTCTTGGTGGTCGAGCAAAAGCTCCCACAGAGAGAGAGAGAGAGAGAGAGAGAGAGAGAGAGAGAGAGAGAGAGATGTGGTTCTCCTCAGAATTCAGGTCATTTACCAGAACACAGCCACGCTCTTTTTCGAGTTGCATCCCATCCACCTTCATGGCCAAAGCTTCTATGTGGTGGGCACTGGCATTGGCACCTTTAACCTCGTGACCGATCCAGTCAACTTCAACCTTGTCAACCCCCACTCTCGCAACACCGTAGCTATCTACCCCGGTGGCTGGGCAGCTATCCCATGGCATGCAATGAACCCAGGTAAACATAGCATGTGCTCTCACAAACCTTCATTATCCCTATGTTGCCTTGTTCCACTCAACAAAATGCCTAACTTTCTACTCAATTCCTACTGCTTTTTATGTACCTTTTTGGTTAGGTTTGCTTGGTAAATAGTCAAACTATTTGGGTTAGCTTTACCAAGGAAGAGTTATTGGCAAACGACTTGCAAACTCCGATCTTCTCCCTAGGTTAAGGTTGCCCCTCAAAGCTATCCTTGGGGGTAGTTTGGGGAGTGCCCCGATTAGATTCTCATTCACAATCTATAGCTTATCCAAAATCTACAATGGGATGTGCAATAAGTTAAGTACAACATTATTCAAATCATACTGCTAAACCTTTAAATCTAACACCAAGATCTACTTCCATGTCAAATGAAGGCCTATTCCTTATACTAAACGTCTAGTTACATAGGATCACTAGGCTCGCTTTCAACTACTCAAGCTATTTGTTGCCTTCCTATTTGATCCATCTGATTGGACATGCTTTTTGCATTGTGTTTCTCATTCTAGAGCCTTGATGCCCTTTGAAAATCTTCAAGTTCAAGGTGGCAACAATCTCATAATATTTTAAAGGGGGTCATGTATGGGGTATTTATACTCTATATAATCACACACATGAACATGTTTCTTTCTACACCTAACGGTGCCAACAAACAAAAGGTATTCCATTTATGTGGTGGCCTTGAGAGTGGTTTTGTCTTTCCAATGAATTTTCCCTGAATACTTCTAGTGTGTCTATTTCGGGATTCACATGCTTGATCATTATCACAACTTGTATTGCTAAAATACCACCTTCATTACATTTGCTTGTAACGTACTTGGCAATGCAGGGCATCATCTTCACTAACGTGTTGTTTTGTGCTCTGATCAGGAGTATGGTTTGTGCATTGTCAGTTTGACATACATCAATCATGGGGCATGGACATGGTCTTCATCACCCTTAATGGTGTGGGACCTTCCCAAACTTTACCACCACCACCAAGTGATTTACGGCAGTGCTAGTGGTTATGCAAGATTTAGATTTTGTTGAGGCCACATTTCCTCATATTGGAGATTTTGTATTGAGGTAATTACATTCAATAATTCTTTCATATGATTTCTGACAAATAGTTAATGTGAGGAGCAAATACTTTTTTTTCATTTTCTTACATTCATCTAA